>NC_136485.1:1530000-1927500 GCF_053919585.1 Euprymna scolopes
AGTCTCTCGCTCCTTGACAGGGTTCAAAAGAGGGTCGCAAATCTGATAGGCCCTAAACTGGCATCAAAACTCCAGCCTCTGTCCCATCGTCGAAACGTTGCATCCCTCTGCCTGTTCTACAAGTATTATAATGGTGAATGCTCTGAAGAACTGCAAGCACTTGTGCCCCCACGACGTGAACACCCTCGACAGACCCGACAAGCTGCAAAATCCCACCCCCACACTGTAGAGATCCCCAGATGTAAAAGATCCTTCTACTCCAGTAGTTTCTTCCCCAGAACTGCTAGACTTTGGAATTCCATTCCGGGTCACTGCTTCCCCAACTGTACTGACATGCATAAGTTCAAGTGCAACGTGAACCAACATCTCGCTGCCCTAATCCCTACATAGTACCCCAGTAGATGTTTCCCCTGATAGTAGCCCCCTACACCAAAGTGGCAATGTGCCTTGTTTGGGGTGAAAATGTAATAAAAAAAAAAAATATATATATATATATATATATATATATATATATATATATATATATATATATATATGGGGGTTGTGTGTGTGTGTGTTTTTTTCAGGCTACTCTATGTCAAATCGCGAAGTAGATCTCGAATCGTTGATGGATTTGACTACTTGTACAATTGTATAATAAAATTCTACACGCAGATACAAATACAAATCGAACGTGGCCGTTACGTTCTAACGGTGTTTGTGACACTTTACATCTTGCTCGAATCGCCACACATTCCGCTGTCGTCGCAAAGGAACAAATAAACAAATTTTCATCCGACTGTTAAATGTAATATCTATTTTATAAATAAAGTTAAATTCATGTAAAACCAAATCAGAGAGTCTAAATAGTCTTTGATGTTTATAATTTAACCAAACAAAGCGGTATATATATATATATATATATATATATATATATATATATATATATATATATATATATATATATCTGTGTGTGTGTTTGTGTGTGTGTGTGTGTGTGTGTTAATACCGTTACTTTTCTGGTACTTAACAGTCGTCATAGCACCTATCTTAGAATATAATATATAAATTTATGCATATATATTTTCGTGCGTGAGTTTTTTTGCAGTTTTTCTTATTTACTATCATCAGCACCCTATTCTCTATCTCAATCCTCTCATTGTCATAACAATTATATCTCTCCTTGCTCATTGATAGATTTCTGCGCGAACTCCTCATGTAGTTGTCATTTAGTTAAAACTTACTCTGTGAAATTTTGAGTTATCACAACATTTTTCCAATCGAATGACTCATTTTTAACTTCATTGTTTTCGTTTATTTTAAATGGACACTAGTTAACCCAGCTTTTGTTTAGTCCTTAGCCTATTTTAGTCCCCAAATGATTTAGCCCCTGTTTGATGAGATTATTCAAGACAATTTTGACTTATTTAAAATTCGTAAGTGTACAGTCATTTTGGGCGAGTTTATTCGCGACATTTACGTCTGAAACCTGGCTCAACCGGCCAGAAGCTTAATGAGTTCCTCCGACTAATTCGGATAATAACATTATATATGAATTATTGTATTTTACCCTTTGTTATGCCACAATACAGTCTGACCTTATCATTATGCATCAGCAGATTTGCTATTTAATTCGAGCTCTATTTCTTCACTAATTTTTCTTACATTCGGCTAGTTTCTTTGTCTGTAAACAAATCCATCAAAGGTATAATCACTAACTTTTTCTTGCTAGGTTAGGTCACATATTCTGGTAATTTAATTCGTTGCCGGAATTCTGTCGACAACTTTCGGACTGTATACAGAAAAATCACCGCTGTTTAAATTCTCCATCTCTATAGCTAATGTTTGTGAAAGTCTCAAATGTTTACTGGGAACTTATCTTTCTACCATAGCGGAAATGCAAGCTGTTGTGATTTATCATTATAAAAAAGTTTCAGTTTGTAAGAATAATTTCCCTCGTGCCAATTGTCCTATCTAATCTTGCTTGCTTTTATTTGCAAATCTAAATGACTTGAAATATTAATAAGTGGCGGCTAAAAAAACACCAAACACGGTTAATAATATCGCAAATAAAACCAAATTATTTGTAAATCGATCAACATAGTATGTGCTAAAAATGGGCGTGTTTAATGTCCAGTTTCACATAAAAAAAAATGAAATACAATGTCTTCATATTTAATAATCATTGTTCTCAATGGCGGGATTATGAGTCAATTATAAACGACCCATAAGTTTAGAACAAAAAACTACTTTTTATAAAAAGAAAATCAGGCTCAGTTTTAGTACTTACTTTTGTACTTTCTTTCACACACATTAGAATTGCGTAACGATTTATTCAAGTATTTAACAACCACAAACCAATTTTTTTTCAAAACTCTAAGACTTTACAACTTAAACAGTTCAAAAGCAAACATAGAAAGCTGTTAAATAAAAATGGTTTATTCTAACTTCCTTTCTAAAACAAAACAAGCTATTTGCTCCGTTAAAATACGCATGAAACATTAGTTTTGCATAATCAACCCGTATGACTAGAATATTCGTCTTTAACATTAAACCATAATTTCAAATCATTTTTCCTAGCCAACGCCCTAGGCACCTTGGCGCTAACTGAAACCAACCTACACTCCTCCATTCGCTTAAACCACTTTCACACGTCTGGTTATCTTTTACTTTGGCGTAAAAAGTCAGACAAACATATGCACGGACTTGGAGTCTATATTCGACACACCCTCCTCTTGATTATAGAATAAAAACTAAGATCTGATTAGCAAACCTTCATATGCTTAAGATTAAAACTACAACATAACGTTAGCTACTTATATTTTCTCTGTCGCTCTTCCTCGCCTCAAGACTGTACACTAATGAACAAAGTCTCTATTTAGATGTTAGCATGCAAACACAAGTATTTAGTGACCTTAATGCCAACACATTAATAAGCTTTAGTTTCTTTACCTACACTGACGCAACATGTAGCTTAAAATATAGCTTCTCTATATGTTAGAGAGAAATAGCCGCAGACAAGAGAAGACATTCTGATGTAAACAGAAAACGCATCGAGTTAAAAAAATCTAAGAAATTTTTCTGGGAAATTTATAACAGTGTAGTAAATAATCGACAATAGATGGTCCCTCACTATCCAATAACTTTGAGATTATTTGCAATGCAGACAAATCTGCTTGCGCATCGTTTAGCCTCAAACTCCACTTTAGACCCAAAAGGACACTCCCTCCCAAATTCTCCTTTGCGGACAGCAACGACACTTGATGATCTGAAAATCACGCTATCTTTTGCTCGTGATGCTTTAATAAATCGAGACACATCGAAGATACATGGGTCCGACCTAAGCCCAGCTTTAATATTAAAAAATACTCCGCGGAGTTTGCTCCAGTTCTACAATAAATGTCTTAACGAATCTTGATTTCCCGACTGTTGAGACAATTGCTCTCTTGTATCAGTTTTCAAGAATCCTGGCACTCCCCCCCCCCCGAGAAAAATCAACAATGCCTTATTAGCCTTTCACTTTTTTGGCAAAATCTTGAACATTTAATCAATCAAGCACTATTTCGCTACTAGAGAGACAAAATCTTTTATCTGATCAGCAATATGAATTTTTACAAACCCGTTCTAATGCAGATCTCTTAACTGTTATCTCTAAACATATATAAAAAAGCCCTGGATAAGGCAGATAAGTAGCCTTAGACATATGTAAGGCATTTGACCGGGTTTTGCACAATTGTCTTCGCATGAAAATCAAATCGTATGGGATCGCTAGGATATTGATAAAACTCTAGTCTGTAGTGGAATGAGGACGTAACTGGTTAGTTACCTTCAATGCTTCCAAGGCTAGACTGATTTTCTTTAATAATTACAAGAACACTTCTCAACCACTGATTGCCATAGCTAATATAATATTGCATGAAAGTACTTCCCTCAAGCTCCTAGGGTTAATATTCACAAACACTATGAATTGGGCAAAATATATTGAGGTAATTGCTACGGCTACTGCGAGGAAGGTGGGCTCTCTCTACCGCACTAAAATGGGACTTACACCTTAAAGTATTCTGTGTCTCTAAAAAGCCACGGTTCGCCAATGCATGGACAATTGCTGACCCATCTGGACTGGAGCATCGACCACTAGTCGATCGCTTTTGGACAGGGTTAAAAAAGAGACGCCAACAAAACTATAAACTAAACTCCAACCTCTGTCCCATCACGGAAATAGTGTATCCTTGTGCCTATTTTACAAGTATTTCAATGGGAAGTGCTTTGGCATACTCCGATCACTAGAACGTCCTCGACGACTATATCGCTGACAAACCCAATAAGCAGCAAAATCCCAGTCCAGTGATCCTTATATGCCGTAAAGACTTCCTATCGATTAGCTTTTCACTCGGATTGCTGCACTTTGGAATTCCCTCCCGGGCCCCAGCTTCCCTTACTGAACTAACATGCAGAAATTTAAGTGTAATGTGAACAAATATATCGCTGCCTAACTCCGTAAAAAAGATCTCTGGAAATCTGATCCCAAATAGTACGAATACGTGGTTATGTGCCTTTTGTGGAGGGAAATAGCAAAAAGAAAACATTGACGTCAATTACGATTCTTACAAAACAAGAAAATACGAGTAACAGGACAAATGAAAATTTGGAAGTGGGCAGACGAGAAGAAAATGAGCGAACAATTCACTCACTGATTAGTGTATATCCCTTTTTTTTTTAAAGTTCCTTACTCTCGGTCTGGTTTGTTTTTACGTCTCTCTTTTGCGACTGTATTTTTCCGTCGTACGTTTCTTTTATCTTTTTATCTTTATATTGTCCCTGTTTTGGTAAAAGGTTTGGTCGAGTGATCTGAAATAAATATAATCTTACGTGGCGTTACACTTAACTTTAATAATTCATAAAAATAAAACAGAAAAGAAATAAAAATTCGAGTGAACGTTCTTTTTTAAAGCGCAAATAGAGTTTAATATCATTACTTTCCAAACTATGCCTAGTTCTTGTACATGTTTAATGTTCATTTCGTCTGCTATAAGTTTACAAAGCCCTGTCGTCTCGACATTAGCTAAATATTTTCTCGCTGCTACCATGAGGCCACGTCCATCTTCTCCGGCGCTCAATTTGCTTCTTTCCTGATAACACGCTTGGTATTTCCTGCAATTTGTCTCCTTCAACTTTATTCGTCCATTCTTTTCGATGCATGCTTTGTTTCTCCATCCGACCACGTTAAGTATTGTTTGTATTCTTTTTTTACGCAAATCGGCGCACACTTTGTCACTTGCATATTTAGCGGATATTGCTGCTAATATCTTATATATATATATATATATATATATATATATATATATATATATATATATATATGCATATATATATATACGATGAGAAGAATTGAAATAGTATTCCGAAAATATTTCCGAAATAGAGAAATAAAACAACAAGGTAGAGGGAATATCATCGTGAAACAGAGTAAGATTAAAAATAAAAAAAAAAACAAAAAAACAAAAAACAAAAAAAAATCTTACTCTCTTTCATAACGCTATAGCCCTTCGCCTTTTTGGAATTTCCAACGCCTTTTCCGTTTTTGAAATGGAACAGTGTAATACATTAAAAAAATATATATTTCAAATAATTGTACCGGTGTTTTGTTTTCTTAATTTTATTTATCCAGAGGAAGTCTCGAAATAAAGAGGAAACGTTGATGAACACATAACTCGGTGTAAAGCCTCCTCGGGAAGGTGGTTAAGGACTCTTATTTCTCTACATTCTCGACACGTGTCGTCTAGACTTCTCGGAGGTTGTTACGTGAATCTGGTATGCTGAAAGCGAATATCGAAGCGGCAAGCCGGAAGAAAGACAAATAATTGTAGTCTATAAACAGAAGCTTAATTTTCACAAAATTATGTACAAAATGTTTTATACTTCTCATTCAGATTTTGTAAGTTCTTTTTAAAGTCTCAACTCTCTTCACAGACAGCGACCGACGGATGGATGAGCTGGGGAGGGGTCACGTCTCTTCTCGAATTCAACAAGCAATCTGCTTTGAAACTCTCCACTCACTCTGCGACTCAACTCTATCTCTTCTTACTAATTTTCGAACGACAGTCGTATATATAGTAAGGTATGTGGATGGGGTGGAAATTCTCCCCAGCCAATAATATTTCGCCATGAAATCTCCACGAAATCGAATGCTTTAAGGTTTTTGCGTGGGTTCAATTCCCACACTGATATCTAAATTACTCATTCTCCCCGATTACCAAGACCAGGTGTAAATTCTGACATCCGACCCTGAGTCTATTTAAGGCCAGACAAGGTTCTAAGTGAAATTTCCTGTTGCCAACTTTTAGCCGTAAAAATATATTTATCTGGTTTTCAAACAATATCTATTTTGACAGGAAATAAAAAAAATATATTTATCTTCTCTATCTTACATCCTTGGTTATCTGGCGTCACCTGGGAATAAAAAGCTACTTCATCGTAGTTCTAACGCTCCTCAATGAGGGATTACGTTACATCGGTTTGTTCATTTTTTATGTCTCTCCCTGTCTCTCTCTCTCTTTATATATATATATATATATATATATATATATATATATATATATATATATGATATAATTAATATGAGTAAATTCGGAGTTCTCCTCACAAAAGCCGATGAGAATCACCTTTTAAGCAACGCCGAAAACATCACCCAAAAGAATACCAACTCCGTCTAAAAACACTGTTCATAACTTCAAATATAATTAATATTGTTCTTTGACGTTCAAGACATTTGAAGCTTACAGCCGGTGCACCGCATCCCCAAGTAAAGCAGAAAATAAATCAATTTGATTAAAAAATTGCGATTTCACCAATTTCGATTGTAGGATGTGAGTGCGAAACATTTATTGATCATCTTTCACTCCCGCTCAGCTTCGCGTCTCTCTGCTACTTTATAATAAACTTAAGTAAACGGATAGTTTCTGCAAATGTAATCGCATAAACTTTAAAAACACAAAATATTGTTTTCAGTATTAGTATATATTTATAAAAAATATGCCAATACTGTAGTATTGCCATATTTTTTAATCACACTCTTAAAATTGTTATAACTTCTTTTTATTTATTTAAGTCACATGCACCGGAAGGCGGATGAGATGATTCGCTTTGCCAAACATATATTTTCCAAGGATCCGTTGCCTCAAAACACTCTTTTATACTATTACGCATGTGTTCCTTCTATAAGGTAGAACTGTAATTGATCCGATGGAAAAAGCAAAAACTATATGAAAAAAATAGAGTAGAAAAGGAAGAGAAAAAAGAAAGGACCAAATATGTCGACTTGATGTCTTCTACGGTTTATACTTTTCGTTGTCTGTTGTTTTGTTCATTTGTCTATGTTCAAATTCTTGTTTCTTTTTATTTTCTTTTTTAGTTAACCATGGTAAAACAAGTAGTCAACCGAAGCTGGAAGTCACTGGGAAATATGCTTTGTCAGTTTTCACCCACACCATATATCTTGAGATATTACATAATAGTTAGCTGCCCGGCGTTGCCTGGTAGAATTATAAGTTAAACATGATATTTTAGCTTATGTATATTGCGTATGTATTATTATAGAATCAATACTTAATTGATTAGTAAGCATTACGAAAAATAATTTGTCCGGTTTACTAATTTGCAAAAGTAAAAAATAAAATGAAATAACATAAAAAAATAAAAAAATAACTATGATAATAATAATAATAATAATAATAATAATAATAATAATAATAATAATAATAATAATAATAATAATGTCCTGCATCAAATCCCGCCTGTGTTTGTTTACTGTGTCATGTCAGTCGATATTTGGGTTTGATGACCTTAAACATAGTCTTTCTAGAGAGGGAAATGATTTTACGGTACATCGGCCGGTGTAAAAATTCTTCTTTTTATTTGTAAGAGATGAAAGACTCTTTTAAGTTAAGATATTTTCAATTTTCAAATACTCATCGGATGAATTTCCTGTACAAAACATATCTAAGAACACTGTCAGACATATAAATTAACTTGTGTGAAATCTGCAAAAAATAGGTTCAGAGGTTTCGGAATCTATGAGGAAGGAACACACACACACAAAGTGACTTTTATATAATTGTATAGATGAAGATGAACATACAATTACATCAGTAATTTAATTTTGTTTATATTTCAATTCTTCTTCTTCGTCTTCTCATTATTATTATCATTATTATCATTATTATTATTATTATTATTATTATTATTATTAGATACTCACTCGGAGTAGTCACACAAGCCATCAACAAATTATTTTTTACAAGGTAGTCACTACTTATCAAGGCCTGGAATCCACTCGGGGATAAGGGTTATTGCGTGTACAGTACGTTAGTATTGGAGATTTGATAAAGTGTCTTACTTAAGGGGACAGTTCATCAGGAATTTGTTTACATTGGTCTTGAAGACATCCAGATTGTATTCAGGTGGGAAACAGGCAACTGGCAAAGAGTTCCACAGGCATGCACTTATAAGAAAGAACCTTTGTTCATGGAATCTACGGTTTCTTATCAAGAACAACTTGTGGTGTTCTCTGGAGTCTACATGACAACACATCCGCCCAGATTTCTAGTACTCTCCAACTATTTCGATAACTTTGCTGATAAATTGCACAATGCATGTGTGCCCGGCTTGTTTTTGTAGCTCATGTTATTATCATATCATTTCACCAAAATATTTCAGCCGTTTTCATTGTTGTATCTTCTCAGCCATCCGTCCAATTCCATACTTTCCCGTTCGTTTCTAAGGTTTCCAATATTGTTCCTAGCTCTCTTACTATAAGTGGTGGTATCTTGACTTTATCATCTTCCAAAACTCTTTGAACTCTCTGGCCAGTTCAGTGCATTTTCTCCAATTCTCTCTCTCTCTCTCTCTCTCTCTCTCTCTCTCTCTCTCTCTTTGAACTTCTCTCTGCGGGTTATTGTCAGTGCAAAGTATACACTTAGACAGTACTTTGCTTTCCTGTTAACTATTATTACATCCGATGTTCTTGCTTATATTCTTTGTATAATAATGTTACATAGGATATTGTGACTTTCACTTTTAAGTACTGCTGCCAGTTTGTGTTTGTACCATTTAATTAAGTGTCTAACATGCAGGTGTGCATAATTCTCAGAGTACTGATTTTCCTATTTTAACATGTTTATTTTTATATTTTTGGAGCAAGTTTGCTTCACCAGTTTATGAGGTTTTTTGTTTCGTACCTTTGTCCTCAGGGTTTACATGAACTGTTTTCATCAATCTTATTAATGCTTGCTTGATATGGTTTGTTCTAACTGCTTTATTATTATTATTATTATTATTATTATTATTATTATTATTATTATTATTATTGGCCCACAAGCTGCTTTCACACTGGTCATAAAGTTGTTTGACAGCAATTATCCCCTGTTTTAAGTGCTCTCCACTTCTTCTAATATTTGCAAATGAATTTGCATTATCACAACAACCGCCCACCATCGATCTCCCGCTGGCAGCGCCCATTGGTCTCCACTGGAATTTGAGTTGTACTAAGTCTTCCCATTTCTCTTCGCACTTGTCCAGCGAAGGTCTGGTCAGGACTCTTTCCTCGGTCTTTTCATCCTCCTTGGCCTTTCTAGGCTATTTGGAATCATCATTTTGGTGGGGGAAGCGGTGATTGGGTAATGGGAGAGGATAGGGAAGGGGAGGGGTAAGGATAGAGAAAGTATGTATGTGTATCTTCAATGTTTTGGTTCAATATAACGCTTCTTCATGTTTTGTCTCTGCAACAGTTCGTCTGGTCCGCGAATTCAAGGGGTTTCCTTAATATTTCAGTTGTTTTCATTATTGCTATTTGTTGTACTTTTCTAGTCATTCCTCTGGTTCCACTTTCTTTCATTCTTTTTTCAAGGTTTTTAGAATTGTTTCTAGTGTTCCTACTATTATATCTTGATTATTTTATCATCCATATCCCGTTCAGTTCTCTAACTAGCTCTGTGTATTTGTTCTGTTTCTCCTTTTCATTGATATTTATCCTGTGGTTAGCTGGAACAGCAAAGTCTAAAATTTGGCAAGACTTTTCTTTCCTGTTAATTATTACGGGATCCGATTTTCTTGCTCGAATGAGTTTATCAGTTTGTATGTCCGTGCCCCATCTCATTTTGTGAGCCTCCTTCTCAGTTACTGTTGCCGTCTTATGTTTATACCATTGATCTGCATGTTCGAGATCAGTGGCGGCTCGTGCATGGCGCTGTGGGACTGCAGCACCCCCAAGTTATTTCTACACAATATAAATGACAAAATTTAAAATAATACGTTTGTTTCTTTATTATTATATATTTTTTTGTTCTATGTGTACATTATAAAATCATTAAGTTTAATGTTGGTATGTGCAAATTCATATAAAAAAATAAAACTTGCTTGCAGCTGTCAAATTCACAGTTACACTTTCTTAGTGAAATTCTCTTGTGCGCATGTGCGCTTTAGACGCTTTAGACGCTTTAGACAGCCGATGAAATCTGCTTGAAGAACTGTCGCTTGTCGCAATTCCGTGTCGTGAAATTCGTTGTTTGCTTAGAGCGTGCGCCTGTATAAATATACACTTGTTATTGAAAAAAAACAAACAAAAAAAAAAACAAAAAAGAGGTTTATTTACAATTTTTTTTATTAATTGTTATTAAAATCTGCATATAACATTTTCTTGTAATAAAATATTGTGTTTTTTCTTTCTTTTTTTAAAATACGCACACTTTTAGCGTTGCGATTTAATTCGGTAGCAGACGGAAATATATAATATGCAGACACTTTTTTTTTTAAATTAAAAGTATTCGGGAATTTAGCAGTGAAGCTAACACGCGACGAAGGGTAAACATCAAATAACTACAATAAATAAATCTTACCATAAAAATAAAGTTACTTTTCCATCTACCTGCCTTTTTGTTTGTTTGTTTTAAGTAGTTCTAAATGTTATTTATGTTGCAACAACTGAACTTTACAAAAAAAAAACTGTTTACATTTTTTCCTAGAAGCAAACAAGCAAAGAAACAGTTTATGTTGAAAATACATTTTAGTTAGAAATCTTTTTAGCTTTTATGTTTTAGATATAAAAAATAGCATTTATTTGCCCCCAACGAGGACAATGTTAAAAGTTTTACACTTTGAAAAATGGATTTTTTACACAAGGTTTTTAAATTAAAATGTATGTGTAAGTAAAAAAAATATTTAAAAAAAACGGTTTTTATAATTATGCATTTTTAAACTTTACATTGAATTTATTAGTAGATGGAGCATATAATACACATAAAAAAGTAATTAGAAATCCTTTTGGACTGAGACAATTTTAATTTTTGGTTTTCTTTGGGGAGAAAGCTACATTAAAATTCGATGTTTTATAATGCTTATATATGACATCCTATTTTCTTATAATAAATCTCCACTTTATGTCGATGTTTACCGGCATGAGAAGGTCAGTAAATAGCCAAGTTAGTTTGTTATTTTTATATAAAATGCAAATTGTTAAAAGATTTGTAAATAAAATTGTGTATTTTAAAATATTTTTGTTTGTTTGCTCACTATATAAAAATGTAAACTTTTTTATTTTGTATTTTATTTACAAATACGGTTTGTTATAAATGCATTTTTAAAAATAACTTTTGTAAAGAAAACTGTTATTAAATAAAACGCTATTTTCAAATAGTAAACTCCTAAATTAACCCTCGTAGGGAGGCAAGTAAATTTCAAAGTTTTTCTTTTTTTATATACAAAAATAAGCTATTTTTAAAAATGTTTTTCGTTTGTTTGCAAAAAAAAGCGCAAACGTTTATTTAATCTGAAAAGTTTAAAAGGAATAAATGTATACATTATTTTTTATTATTCTGTAAAATGTACACAATTAAAAACAATATTTTTAATAAAACATTTTTTGCATATTATCCATTTCAGATTGATTATTTGTCTTTGTTATATATTTGAATAATTATTTGGATGTTTGTTCATTATTTGATTAAATATTTATTTATATATTCGAATTTCTTTTACACGATATTAAAAAAATACGTAAGATTTTTGAAGCAGCAGCAGCACCCCCACTAATCTCAGGCACGAGCCGCCACTGTTCGAGATGCAGTTGGTTGAAAAAATTCCCGGTGTGCTGCTCTTTCTACTTGGTTGTGCCTGTTCTTGTATTCCATTTGGGCTTGTTTGCTAAATTCACTTACTATACGGTTTATTGTTTCGTCTCTTTCTCCACATAATCTGCATTTGATGTTTTCTTGTGTTTTGTGGATATTTGCTTTTCATTTTTATTGAGTTGTCGTTATTAGGGATTCAGTTTCTCTGTTTACGCTTTCTTTTTTCATCGATATCCAAGTGTTTTCGTTATCCTCATCTTTTGTCATCCATACGAATCTTCCGTGTAGTTGTTTCTCTTTCCATTTTTCTTTTCTTGTCTTATCCTTTGTATCTCTGTTTTCAGTTTTGTTGATTTTTTCTGTGTCTCTCGTCGCCATATTTATCCTTTCAGTGTATTGCGTTATGTATTTTTCTAGTTATTTTTGGTGTAATTCGCAACGTCTTCTATACACACCAGTCCCCTCGCGTCATCTTTCCTTTTCACGTAGAGTCGGTCAACATCGTCCTTCGGGTGTAGTGCGTTTTGCATTGTCATGAGTTTCCTGGTCTTAAGATCGAGCTGCCTCAGTTCTTCTTTAGTCCATCCTATGAACGGTCCAGAATATTTTTCTAATGATACTGCCCATGTCTTTATACTTTTTATCAAGTTTCTGCTATATACCTTAGTTTCCAGAAGTTTCCTTGTTCTCCTGAGGTATTCTTTTCCAATTATCTCTTTTTTTCTGTTGCTTTGATGCTGTGTGCTTCCAGAACACCCAGGAATTTATATGCGTCTTGTTCTAGTGTCCTCATCTCCGTTTGGTTGGGTAGTTTCATGCCTTCTGTCGTCTTCAGTTTTCCCTTTCTTATAACTAGTAATGCACATTTTTCCATATCAAATTTTTCATATTATTATTTCCATCCCAAATTATTATTATTATTATTATTATTATTATTATTATTATTATTATTATTATTGTTATTATTGCTGTTATTATTATTATTATTGTTATTATTGTTGTTGTTATTATTATTATTATTTTTATTATTATTATTATTAAAGTAATTATGCTCCGTTGACTTTGCATATAAGACGTATATACGGGGATAACACACAAATAACTCCGGTCGTAATATCGTCTTCCGGAAGAACATTTGAAAAAGACTACGAATCCTGAGTTTTTGGGTCGGGTTTAAGATCTCTGCAATTGTGTGTATTACAAATACCTTTAGGACAATCCTTGATTTTTTAAGCTCTTGGTTGGAGCAGGGATTGGGGGAGAGTTCTTTCAGAATTTACCCCATATCCTTTCATGGATATGTTGGTAAACGAAAGAAAACGAAATAATAATAATAATAATAATAATAATAATAATAATAATAATAATAATAATAATAATAATAATAATAAATATTATTATTATTATTATTGTTGTTATTATTATTATTATTGTTATTGTTGTTGTTATTATTATTATTGTTATTATTATTATTATTATTGTTGTTGTTGTTGTTGTTGGCTCACATGGAGCTTTCACACAAGTCAACAAACGATCTGATTGGAAACCTGTGGTGTTCTCTGGAAGCTGAGGGACAACAAGTCTCCCCAGACGTCCAGCTCTCTCCACCTCCTTCGATAGCATTAGCAAATGAATTTGCATCATCGCAACAACCGCTTGCCATTGATTTCTCGCTGGTAGTGGCCAATGGTTTATACTGGAATTTGAGTGGTGCTCAGCCTCCCCAAGGCCCCAGTTCTCTTTGCGCTTGTCCAGCCGAGGTCTGGTTGGCGCTCGCTCCTCGGTCTTTCAGCCCTTATTGACTCTTCTCAGCCCTTTGTTATCACTTTTTTATTGGGGGGGGGGCGGTGATGAAACAATGGGGGAGTGCATGATGAGGGGTGTAGAACTTGTAGATATGCAGTCTCGGTGTTCTTCATTCCCTGTAACGCTTATTCGTTATATTGTCTTCTTGTATTATTCTCCGCATTCAAGGGTTTTCCTTTATATTTCAGTCGTTTTCATTATCGTTACTCGTTGTACTTTTGCAGTTATTCCTCTGATTCCAATTTCTGACATTCCTTTTTTCGAAGTTTTTCGGAATTGTTCCTAGTGCTCGTACTATTATCGATACTATTTTGATTTTCTTCATCATCCAAATCCCTTTTAACTCTGGCTAGCTCTGTTTATTTGATTCGTTTCTCTTTTTTTTTACACAGTGATCACCACTTATCAAGGCCCGGAAGCCACTCAGGGATAAGGGTTATTGCAAGTACATTACGTTAGTGTGGAGATTTGATGAAGTGTTTACTTAAGGGGCGGTTCATTAGGAATTTGTTAACATTGGACTTGAAGACATCCAAGTTGTAGTCCGGTGGGAAGCAGGCAGACGGAACAGAGTTCCACAGGCGTGCAGTTCTAAGAAAGAAGCTTTGTTCATGGAATCCACGTTTTGATTTAGGCACAGATAAAATGTGGGGGGAATTTTTCACAGTGGATTCAGCTAGACGGGTGTTTTTCGTGAAAGATTGGCGAGGAGGGACCAGAGATTGGAGTTCAGACGAGCACCTGCCATTGAAATAACGATAAAACAAAGATAGGCTCGCAACGTCTCTTCTGTGGGAGAGAGGTTGCAGGGTACAGAAAAGGGTATCCCCCACTAAGCCACGAAGTCAATTTTGTTCTTTGTCAAGGCAGGATATGCTGTTTTTAGCAGCTCCTGCCCAGATATGGCAACATTATTCCATCCTTGGACGTACTTGGCTTTTATATAGACAGAGAATTTTATCAGTAGTGAGATATCTTCTGGAGCGGTAGAAGGGTCCCACCATCTTTCCTGCGACCTTGGCAACAGACTTGATGTACGTGTTCCATTTCAGATCAGGAGTAAAGGTCAAACCCAGCAGCTTGTCAAAACACGAGGCCTCACCCAGACGAGAGCAATCCATCAAAATTGATGCCGGATGGGGATCAGAGCGTTGCTGATGTAAGGATAGGAGTTTGGTTTTGGATGCATTAAAGGCTTTGATGTGTTGCCGTAGATGGTCGTGTCATCAGCATAGATGTCAACGAATGATTTAAGTATATGTTTAGGGAAGTCATTGATGTAGATCAGGAAGAGAGCTGGGCCTAGGATTGACCCCTGAGGGACTCCCGCATTTATATTGCAGCCCTCCGATTTTTGTCCATCTACCACTACTCTTATGAGCCTATCGGAGAGAAATGATTTAATGATTGAGAAAACATTTCCAGTTATACCGTAGCTGGAAACCTTGTGAAGTAGACTCTCATGCCATACCTTGTCGAAGGCTATTGATATGTCAAGAGCAATTGCTCTAGAAAGGAAGCCTTTGTCAGGAGATTCACTAATCCTGTGGGATATAACCGTATGGACATCTGCGGTAGATCTTGCAGAGCGGAAACCATATTGTGTGTCACTAAGAAGGTAATTCCTGCTGAGGTGGTTGACTATTTCTCTATTTAATATGGATTCCAGCAACTTACTCATAACACACAGGAGAATTATTTGTCTTTACCGAGAGGGAGATGAGTTATCAGTTGAACTCTAAAATACAGGGCAAACTGATGAGGTATTCCAGGGGGTCGGAAAGCACTTTTCCTTAAGGCAGCACTTAAACAGTTTCATAAGTATAGGAGCAAGTTCTGGTTGAAGCTTTTTTAACACTATAATTGGGATGCCATCAGGGCCAGTTGCTTTACTGGAATCTAGGTTCTTGATTAGCTTGGCGACCTCATGCACGGATATTTGTATGATACCTAGCGTATTCTGTGTTATAGGAGAAAATATGGGGAGTTGATGGCCTTCGTCGCATAGGATAGAATTAGCTGCAAAGTTCTTTGCAAATAGTCTGGCCTTGTCTGACGCTGACGAGATGCCCTCTGGTCCATTGATAATGGTTGGGATAGAACGCACACTTCTGTTCAGGATCCTATTTGTTATTTGCCAAAACTGGTGGGAACCAAGCCGCTGATCAGCTACCTTGGATTTAACAGACTGTGCATATAGCTCTCTTGCATTTTTTATTACTCTTTTACAGTGGTTGCTGGCAGTCCTGAAAGCAGCTTTAGTCTCAGTGCATCTATTACGTTGGTAGCTATGGAAAAAGTGATTTCTGCGCGCGATAGCAGCAGCACATTCTGGGGAGAATCATGGCTGGCTGTTAGGTTTTTGTTGGAATTTTTTAGATTGTATGAATTGGTCTATGCCTACAATTAACCATTCGGTCAGATCTGATACTATAGAGGACGCTTCCTTTTTAAACATGGATTGCAGAGGTAAATCAGATATGAATGTACGGAAGCTTGCCCAAAAGGAATACAAAAACATGCATGACCAAGTGGGGAGGGTGGTACACTGGGAATTCTGCAAACGACCGCATTTTTAGCGTACAGAAAAATGGTACAAGCATAAACCCGCAACAGCACTCGAAAACGATAACCGTAAAATCCTATGGGACATGGACATACAGACGGTCAAACCCATCCAAGCAAGAAGACTCACCCTGTGGTCAGCTGGGACTGCAAATTCTACGATTTGACAGGATATTTCTGTCTTGTTAATTATTACGAAATCTAGTCTTCTTGCTTGGATGGGTTTGCCCGTCTGTATGTCCATGTCCCATAAGATTTTGCGGTTTCCGTTTTCGAGTGCTGTTGTGGGTTTATGCTTGTACCATTTGTCTGTACGCTCAGAATACGGTCGTTTGCAGAATTCCCAGTGTACCGCCCTCCCCACTTGGTCATGCCTGTTTTTGTATTCCTTTTGGGCAAGTTTTCTGCATTCACTTACCATATGGTTTATCGTTTCCTCTCTTTGTCCACAGAGTCTGAATTTGCTGTTTCATTGTGTTTTATCGATCTTTGCTTTTATATGGTTGGTTCTTATCGAGTTATCTTGTGCTGCAATTATTAGAGATTCAGTTTCTCGGTTTATATGTCCTTTTCGCATTCATGTCCAGGCGTTTTCGTTATTCTCATCTTTTGTCATTCTTATGAATCTTTCGTGGAATTGTTTCTCGTCCCATTTCTCTTTTCTCGTTTTGTCGTTTGTCTCTCTGTTTTCTGTTTTTTTTTCCAGTATCTCTTGCTGCCATAATTACCCTTTCAGTGCTATGCATTTTTCAAGCCTTTTTTTCGTGTCCTTCACACAGTCTTCTATACAGATCAGTCCTCTCCTGCCGTCTTTCCTTTTCACGTAGAGTCTGTCAATATCGTCCTTTGGGTGTAGTGCATTATGCATGGTCATGAGTTTCCTGGTTTTCTGGTCGAGTTGTCTCAGTTCTTCTTTTGTCTACCCTATAAACGGTCCAGAGTATCTTACTAGTTCTACTGCCCATATATTTATACCTTTTATTAGGTTTCTGCTATATAATTTCGTTTCCAGGAGTTTTCTTGTTCTCTTGAGATATTCCTTTCCAATTTTCTCTTTCATTTCTGTTGCTCTGATAGTGTCCGCTTCCAGAATTCCCAAGTATTTATAGTCGTCTTGTATCCCTAGTGCCCTCATTTCTGTTTGGTTGGGTTGTCCATGCCTTTTTTCGTTTCCAGTGTTCCCTTTCTTATAACTAGTTTATTATTATTATTATTGTTATTATTATTATTATTGTTATTATTATTATTGTTATTATTATTGTCATTATTATTATTATTATTATTATTATTATTATTATGATTATGATTATTATTATTATTATTATATTTATTATTATTATTATTATTATTATTATTATTATTATTATTATTATTATTATTATTATACACTCACATTCAAAATTTCAGGATTCATAAAATCCTGATAGTTATGAGCGGTTTTATTGTTCAATTTGGGAATGACAACGAAGCTCGACCCATCTACCTACGACACTTTGGAGTAGAGAAAGTACAAATAAAATTGAAATAGATTAATAGAACTCTGCTCATTGCACGGCCTCTCTGTAACCAACGTTTTCTTTTCTATAAAAACCCTATCATAGAGTATGATTGAGATATGTAAAGCTCAAAATATTGACAAACACTTGATCTAATTCTTACCAGGAGAAAGCTTCTAGCAAACTTCACAGTCACTAGAATTGATCACGGTGCTGCCTGTGACATAATCCCTTACATGTACACTGCAAAGTAAACATATAAAGAAATTACTCCGCACAAAAAAAGTGGGAAAACAAAAGATCGATGTAACGAAGATCACACAAAGATTAATTAATCGGCCGAGATGTCTGCTAAAATACAAAATGGCATTGATCGTAAAGATACAAACGCTTTCTGTAGCAAAATCAACACGGCACATAGACAACATTCGTCATCTATGTTTCTTTAAAATCTGATGATGGCTTTTTTTATATCATATTTATAGACAACATCATGACTCGATTTAAATGCGCTTTCGAAAATCTTATTAGGAACCCTCTGTTATAGATGAAGCAGTGATTTGAAATTTGCCCCAAAACAATATTATCTGGGAAAGATATATCATAGAACAGATACAAATAAATCATAGAAAAGGCGCAAGATTTTGATGGGATACTAATAGATCTGTTGTTCATTGGCAATGAAAACATTTCTAGAGAGCATTTTCTTATTTTCCCCCTGTGACACGCTGCAATAATGCAACCATTTTACAAGAGGAAAAGACAGAAATTTGACTGCAGTGATTAAATAGGGATCACACTGCTTGAAACTGTGAGTAATAAGATGACAAAGTTTCTACTTAACCGACTGCTTTTGTTGATTTGCGTCTACACTATTCCTGAAACTCAGTCTATTTTCTGTTATTGTGGTAGGACAGTTGACATAATTTTTTAAGCTCCAAAATTAAATTCAATTAGAAACAAGTATCGTGGTACCACGTTTTTGTTGATCTGACTAAAGCCTTCGATACCATCAAACTAGGTGAATTCTTTATTATTCTATGTAAACTTGGTTATCCTGTCTTTTTTGTGGAAATGGTTCAAATGCGTGGAGAAAACAAACATGATATATCGTTTGAATCCACAATAAAGTAGAGTGACTCACGATTTTTTAAATTTACCTTGCCACAATGTTTGTTGACGCTTTTTAGTACCGTGATATTAGTGTGTCCTTGCGTTTTTAATCTTCGGGAAAGATTTTCAGTATTCGGCGTTTTAGAACATAGTCGTTTCGTTCGAACCGTGTTTGTTGCACTTCAAACCTCTCTCAGGCCCCATCCGTTTGATAACGTCGAAAGGAATAAACAAAATAAAAACACATAAATAAATCCGATTAAGCTTTTTCTGTTTTAGCAAAAGCCATTTATTACCGTTAGATTCCAAACAACGTCTGCGCCTTGTTTTTTTACTGTTCGTTTTGTCTGCTATGAAAATAAGAAAAACCCGCCGTCTCAACATTAGCTTACGGAATCACACGTATATCTCATCCGACCCGTTTTTCTTTCTTCCGATCTCACGCTGGCCGTAACTACCCATTCCCTGCCTTCAATTTTACACGTCCATTATTCTCTGCGCGCGCTTTGCTCCTCTCTGACTACTTACTTGGCCTTTTTTGTGATTCTTATCATACAAACCTGCGCACGCCTGCTAATTTGCATACGAACTTTAACGGCGGCTGCTGATTTTCGCACGCGTTCAAAAATCCTAAGTTACAGTTTTAATTAAAATATTAAAATCTTCAAATATATCATTCATGTGCTGTATGCAAATGACACAGATCTTGTTTCACACATAGAAGAGGACGTGCAGTTTACAATAAATAAATTCTCCGACGCTTGCAAACTTGGAGAAAACAGGTGTTATGTATCCAAATCCAACTAGTGTGACATACGTGGAACAAAGTATTCTGGTAGGTGAAAGGAAATTGAAAGTCACTGAAGTTATAAAATATCTTGGTGGCTTGGTGAGCAGAGTTTAAATTAGATTCTGAAATAACTCAGTGCATAGCCATGAGTAGGTATGGTTTTGATATGCTTAAAAACCGTGTCTGATCGGATTGATGAATTACTTGGGAAACAAATGTCAGTGCTTATTACATATATCACCTGATTTCTCTACTATATGCACCAGAAAAAATTGCCTACATACAGGAGGTCCCTACAGGTCTAGCAAGTTTCATCAAAAGTGCAAACGAAAAAACTGAACATCAGTTGGAAATCCGTTACTTCTTACACTGTCCTTCTTGAACAATCCAACAACTGTAGCATAGAAATGAGAATGTTCAAGAATCAAATGTATAGGCATTTCGTGAGGATGGGAGATTGCCAAGTTCCCTTCCAGATCTTCGAACGATTATGCAATAGTTAAGCTAGGCGGAAGAGTCATGTGCGTGCATATGAATGGTCGCCTCAACTTGAAATGATGACAAGATTCTGTCGATAAGTGGCAATCATATATATATATATATATATATATATATATATATATATATATATATATATATATATATATATATACATATATTAAAGCGAGTGAGTATGCGTGCAATAGATTTTTAAAGCTATTTCATGTATTCTTAATTTTAGTTAGATTTGATTGCAACACTGATGATTAATTATCCCTGTTAGATTTTCAGGTGCGTTTTAGGTCCTTTATCTGATTAAATCGTCATCTTTATTTCTATTCCTTAAACAATTTTATAAGTCATGACACAGAAAGTATACAGTGAAAAGTGAAGAATGCAGCTAACATTTGTTATTATATTTTGCTTACATTAAATGCTTTGTTAGTTCAGTTTTGAATCAATTACATACGAAAACCTCTTCTCGATTCTCCAACTAGCTATAAAAATATCATTTTCTTTAATTTATATTCTAATTATCAATTTTGTTTAGTAATGAGAATATCACACATTAGCAATGTCTCCAATATACTGGGGGTTTCTCAAGGTCAAATCACGTGATTGGTTAAGTTTTATGGTTGGGTAAAGAACAGGATACATTATTATGCTTTTATAATTAATGCAAATGCCACGTTAAATTGAACATAATAAATCTGTGTTTTATTTTTACACGTTATTTTTATTCTAATGTACGTTCACTTTTAAATCATAATTTCCAATGCTCAAGTGCAACAATATTTAAAACGATTATTTACTTATTCATTTAGTTATCCTACATTTAGCATGCCCATGCTTTTTGTAAACAAATGCTTAAAAAGAATATTAGCAATAATGTTCCTTTTATTCCAATACCCAGCGTTCCTGTTCCAATAATATTTTAGATTCGATTGTATAAATTATAACTTTTACTAATCCCTCTCCTAGCTCAGCGTCGAACAGATTTTGTAATTGACTATATTACAATGTTAATTTTTAAACAGAAATCTCCTCAGATTTTAAAAATTTCCTATGTTATCCTTGTTGTATTAGTTATGCAAATATTATCTTCATAGTTTTTTTTATGTCGTTGTTACTAGATTTTTCGTAACTTGTAGTGAATGAACGTAAGTTATTAATTGGATTGTTATATTGTTACTTTAAGATTAAGGTGCCTGCTAATTTGATTCAGACACGTAATGTATATAGTTAGATTGCCATCGTGTCTATCTATTAAATTTCATTTTTTTTCTCAGTATGATAATATGGTTGCTATAACTATTGCTACAATTAACTTATTTTGTTTCTGATTTTTTTAGACGAGGATTGATTATTGGTATTAATTGGAATCTTCGGGCTAGTGTCTTCATTTTGAGAGTTATTGCACACTTTTGGTTGATGTAACAGTTGACCTGTGTTAAGTATATCCTATCGAACGCGGGAATCATTGTGTTGGACTCGGGAGATTGTATAATGAAAAATCCATGCAAAAATTGCCGAGTTTAGAAGGAAGATTCCCAGTTTCGACAAGAACACCCGCTACAGATACATAATGTGCAAATAACACGATGAAAGCACTAGTCCTAATAATCAAAATAATATAAACATAGTTTTATTTTTCTTGTTTCAACGTAATTCAAACTTCCGAACAAATTTCACGTATTGACTTTTCTAACTCATTCAGCTTCACTTAATGATAGAATGTGAAAGCAATATTACCTTTTCCTTATATTTTATATGTTTCTATTTTAGAGGTGTCAATACATTTAGCTATTTCATATTTGAAATGTAAATTCTTTTAGTTGTCTGTAACATTTATTAAAGTTTTCTTCATCTATTTTCTATTATTGTCTTGTGTTTACCCCCTTAAAACTCTATTCATTTTAAAGGAGATTATTTGTAAAGTTGATGGAAATGTCTACAATTTATTAAAGCAAAGAATATTCACTGATTAAGTATAAGTCTCAGTGGAATTGTGTTTTTTACTGTGCATATTGATGTAGTAGTAGTATCGAAGGATAAACATTTCTAAATCAATATTTTATAGCCAGTCTGAAAAATTTTCTTCACATAGATGAGTTGTCGCTTAGCCTCCTTCCAGTCGCGTGAGTGGACACAGTAAGATCAGGTGGTCTGCCTCCTAGGGGTCTTTCCTGCACTTTGAGCAGCTTGGATAGTCTGCTTGCCTCCAACTGTGTTTGTTTACTGCATTCATGCGGTGTCTTGTGTGATCCTGTTAACGACTATCCAATGCTTCCCACTATTTGTAGCAAAATCTGGGAGGAACAAAGTTGGGTCCTCAATGATGTTTCTCTTCTTAGGAGAATTGTCTCTCCATTACTCCTTTCCTGTCTCAACTGGACCAAATTGTTGATTTTCGAGTTATAGAAGTGCTTTCCTGACTTGAGTCTGGAGCTATCCCGAGTATCTATTATAATTTGCATAATTGGTGAGTACCTAGTACCATCCTCGACGTTTTGAATCCATTTTTTAGTTGCTTCTTCCCTCCTAATGTGAAATGGTACGATTGAGATTGCTACTGAAACCCATTATTTAAGGGTGTACTTCATGTTGCATAAAGCTATCACGGGCGATGCCGGATATTCATGCTAGTTAGATTATATTAGTTTGTAAAGATAAATATTGGTGTTGAGATACATGTTGATACTTGAATAAACTAGAAATGTTAATGTTTACATAAATAATATAAACAAATAGGTTTGGCAATAACAACAATTTAAAACTAGCTATTGTAGTTTAAACCGAGTTTAAGCTGATGTGTATCTTAGGAGGATACGTGATCAGTAAGAGTTTTTGTTAAGTCTGTATTTTGGAGCCAACGAGAAGAGATAAGTTTTGCAAAACTACCGAGAAGCAGGTTATGTCAGCAGCATTAGAAATGTGATTTAGAACGGTCCTTTTAACTTCTGAGAGTTGGGATGATCGCGAGATCAAGACATGTGTGTATATTACCAAGGTTTCGGGTTAGTCTCCTTTTAAGAGAAGTTAAACATCTGTATTTCAGTCCAATGATCCGAACAGCTGAACCAGCCAATATGGAAACCGTTGGGAAAAGGTATGATCCCATTTGATGTTTTTACACCCAAACATTTATAATGTATATCGATTTCAAAGACACTCATTAACATCACACGTATACAAATTTTATAAAGTGACGTATTAAAATACTCAATTCTTCACCACGACGATATAACATACGCCATTTTTGTGCCATTTATATACACACGACTATATAATATTATTGCGATTTGGTGCCATGGGCATTCGCGTCACTGACTCGATTCAAGCCTGAAGGCCAAGCACACAACGTCAAAAAATAAAAAAAAGAAAAATGATGAAAATAATAGTCCATGTTATTAGGAGAAAAAAGAGTAAAGCATAGACACACGTATACGAGGAAAAATAGTAAAAAGTTATATTTAAGAATGGTGAAAAATACATATGTTATATTTACAAGAAAACAAATAACACATACCTAAAAATACAAAGAAAAGAAAAATATACATCAACTAACCGAAGAGAAAACAGTATTTCTATGCCAAACTGCAGTTAAATAAATAAAAAAAAACATGAAAATACATATGCATGCATAAAAAGAGAAGTTATTTTACTTTATATATTAACTGATTAAAGAACAAGGGAAACAAAAGGTAGACATGCACACAAAAGAAGTTTTAAAAATGTGTTGCACTAATAAACAAAGTGTTTGAAATCTCAATTTTTAAAATGTATCAACCTTACAACAAATCTCCACACTAACGTAATGTACTTGCAATAACTCTTATCCCTGAGTGGTTTCTGGGCCTTGATAAGTGGCGAACACTGTGTAAAAAAGAACAAAGAAAAAAAATTTGGAACTTTCTCAAAAGTCTTCAACTATAAAAGTGAATTTAACAAGATAAAGATGAAAAAAAACTTAACTAAATTTGTTTTAATAGAAAACAGGTATTCTAATTCTTCTACCATGAAGCTATGCACGATATTTAAATACATGGCTCTCCAGTGGATAATACCTTCATAAGAAATAAGTAGTGTACGATTACTATTTATACTAAGATACAAAAATAATATATATATATATATATATATATATATATTAAATTGTAATTCATTGAATTTCAAAAAACTCTCATTGAAATGAAATGAATTGGTTTAGTTTCATATCAAAGAATTTTTATTATTCTAAGCAAGACAAAGAATGTTTTAGAAAGTTTATCTCCTTAACCTATAGGGTTTCGATGTCTACCATCTCATCAGAGGAGTGAAAATATTAGCAAATAATTATAAAGGTATGCACCCTATTTGCTAAAGTCAGTGAGACATGGAAAGTCAAAGTGAAAATAATACATTTATCAGAAGTCCCGGAGCAGGAGTATTTGTAGAAAAAGGATATGAATGTTTTTGTTGATCCAACTTGTTTGGTAAAATCCATATTATACGTTCTCTACCTCTGTAATAGTTTCCAAGTAATATCCTGGGTAATCCGCATAGCTGTGTACATATCCGAATCGGGCAAGTGCTTGTTTAAATTTGTTTTGGGTCCAGCCGAAAATAATTTCAAAGTCTGGTGGAAGCCTTTTCATTAGAAGCTTATATGCTTTAGATGGGATAACTTATAGAATATTACTGCCAGTAATATTTTGTAAACCAACAATCTCACGTTTACATAACCACTGATTGTTAAATAAAAACTATTCCGGAGAATATATATATATATATATATATATATATATATATATATATATATATATATATATATATATATATATATATACGTAATTCTTACAAGATTAAAAATCTATTTCGCGACATTTTTACTAGCATATAAATCCTATAAGAATAAAATACATAAAAGCTAAAGTACTTTTGGTACCAGAAAGGCATATATATATATATATATATATATATATATATATATATATATATATATTTATATATATATATGTATATATATATATATATATATATATAGATAGATAGATAGATAGATACTAGCATGGGTGCGCAGCGTTGCCCGGGTATTTGAAGACGTGCGTTGTACAAAAAAGTGGTAGTAGTAAGGCAGGCTCGAACCCGTACCGGGAAGGAGGAAAAGAACGGGGGAAAACGTGACGACTTTGCTGTTGCGACCACCGCCAAACCGGAAGTGACGTAGGTTTAAATTAAGACTTGAAAATCGAAAAGAGAGGATAACTTTCGAAAATATCCGTGCAAAAAAGTGAGTCCCTCCTGTAGAAAAGTGCCCAGTTGAGGATGAAGAAATTAATATTTTTAGACAATTCTCCGATATTTGTCGTGTGAAGTGTCGAGCTTCAAAACGATACTGATCTTGTGAAAATCCGTCGCCTCTGTCGAAAGTTTTAGGCAGACATGCAAACATACATACATTTATATATTGATAGCTCAGATTTTCGACCCAAACCGATTAAATAGCTTGCCTTATCTCTGAATACCCTTCATGTAAAATGTCATATGTTTAGACCAGAAATTGTCTGAGTAATTTGGTAGAGACCTCAGAGGTCAATTTAAAAAAAAAACATTTACCCTTATTCTGACCCCCAAAAATTAATTGTTTTGGGCTCAAATAAAGTTATTAACTTAGATCCCTATCCAAGGAACCTATATCTAAAATTTTAATTGTTTATACCCAACATTGTCGGAGGAGTTCTGTAGAGTTCTCAAAGGTCAAATCGTTGAAAGTTGACCCCTTAACAGCCTAATTTCTTGCCGAAAACGGATTACAAAGATTTTCCTAAATTTTAATACCCTGTATATCAAATTTCGAGTCTGTAGACTGAAAATTGACAGTTATTGTGTACGGAAATGTACACACACAGACACACACAGAGACACTTTCACTTTTATATATATACATATATATATATACATATATATATATACATATATGTATATATATTTGCCTTTTATCATATCAGTAAGAAGGAAAATAATATCGCGTATTCTGTAGCTATATCATAATACATGAGATGCTAGTCTTAAATTTATATTAATTATTCTGAAAATATATGCCTTTATTCATTCATATTTGTTGATAGATTCTGTCTAAAACTATAGCTGATCTACTTAAGCTATTTATCCATCATTTTACAATGTCCGCCCTCGTAGTTTCACGATGTGTTCATATAATTCAGTTTTTTTCCATACTGCTCTGCACACAAAAACTTTTTTTAAATTGTCGAATTATTGCAATGAACATCAGTGTTCAGAAGACGTCGAACTACTTGAGTAGAAACATATAGAATTTGCGATTCCTCTCGAGATGATAAGTGGAATGGTTAACAGATCCAGACAAATGCAAACGATACACAATACGAATTCTTAAACAACAACAGACTTATTTAGAAGGACTAGAAGGAAAACGTGTGGAATAGAAGGAAACTCTAGTAGGTTGTTGTGGTTTATCGAAGATGGAGAAGAATTTACTGAAATTGAGTTATAGAAAATATAGAGAGTAAGAGAGATATAAGGAGAGAAACAAACAGACAAGCAGAAACAGCAATAAATATGGAGGATGAGACAGAGATGACATTTAAAAGAAATGTACATCGAGAGAAATATGTGTCACAGAAAGAGATATGGATTAAGTAAGAGAAATGAATCAAATACAATAAAAAAACGCATAAAAATAAAATAATAATATGATTAATATTTTATTTATATTGAAATTATTATTTTACTATCCGTTTAATCATATAAACAACAGAGTTTTAACAGTTTACGTCGCATGGGGACAAAATATTATGGAAATATCAATATATAGTTACATATCGATATAAATATATAATCAAGGACACTAAACAACTTATTTGAGGCAGAATGCGAAACAAAAACAAAGCAACATAGACGCATTATAATCAACAGAAAATTACATGCATGAATACTTAAATTAAAATATCATAGGTAAATCGAAAATCATTGAATTTATTATTTATTTTTACTATCTTTTCCAGAGTTTCTTTGATTTTTTAACAATTTTTAACAGCCCGGGTATTGGAAGGCGTGCGGTGAAAAAACAGTTATAAGAACGCAATTTCTTAGCGGAGACGTTCACATGTATTTATTGACAAATTCAGAATTTTGTTCCATATGAAATAAAATTGAAATTTCATGGACGGCATTCTAGTACAGTAACGACATTTTGTTTATTTAGTTAAGTTACACGGACGGTAACACTGCCACAATTCCGTTTTATAGACATATATTGCCAATGGAGAAAACGATGCAGTGAAACCTCGGTTATTTTAATGTAAGACCAACCTATTGTATATATCCGTGATAATTTTAACGTGTGATAATGGGTTTAAATTAAAAAAAAAACTTAAACTATGACCTATAGCTATTACGTTACCCATGTATATTCGGATTGCCGTCATTAGATCTTCTTTAATTTTAACACTTTTGCGCCGATTTCCTCCGGATTAACTCAAATATAAAGTTTTTCATAGGTTAACATACCCCATATATTAAGTTTCATATCTATAAACCAAAAACTGAAAGAGGAGTTTGGTAGGCAAAAAAGGTTAAGCAAATATATGTTTACGCATACGTAAATATATATAGAAATATGTTTGTGTTTACTTTAACATCTTTACGCAAATTTTACGCGAGTAAATCATGTTGAATACCTGCATAAATATAATTACACGTAATAGGTAACTAAAGATGACCATTCCTTAAGAAAACAAATACAAAAAAACTAATAGGGAGTTAACTCAAATAAATGTATACAATAATATGCTAATTAGCTTGATCTATTACATATGAATGCAATATTATGACCCATATAAAACAAAATTGTATTTTATTGTTAAATAGATAGAAAAATGTTTTAATATGAATATCAATATTAAAAAAATCATAGGACTATATCTATATACATACATAATTATTTCCAGAGCTAAACAACGCCGCAGCTCACAAGCGTCATGATTGCCAATAATCTGAAATTCCAAAACTAACGTTTTGCTCTCACTTTGGCTCATATGTAAGATATATCCAAACTGGGGATTCGAAACACGGCCTCTCACATGTGAGGCAGGCATTCTGCCGCCTGAGCTAACGCGTCATACACAACAAAGTCCCTTAACTAACTCAGATCAAGCGAAAATCCAACTATGTAATTGATCTAATTGGCCTCGAGCAACTGATGGGATCATCCACCCAAGCTATAATCCAAGCCGGTTTGTTGACTTTCGTAGATCTTATGAGCTGCGACGTTGTTTGACTGTGAAAATAAGTATATATAAACACACACACGCACACACACACGCACACACACGCACATACACACACCCACACACACATATATATATATATATATTAGATTTAAGCAGTACAAAATATAGATGAAAAAATAAACTGTGATATCTTTTACAAGTTGCAAACTACGAATATATGCTGTAGTAATACTATTTTTAAAATTTCAGCTGAAAAGCCATAGCCAACATCTATATGAGTACTTTAACCATAGGTCCTGATTTCAAAAGGCGAAAAATTAAAAGATACATCTGCCTTACTTTAATGCTAGGTTTATTTATGGTGTCTTTTACATTTAATAAAAACCCTACATAATATTTGCTGACGAGGAAAACTTGTTTATTAAAAAAAACTATATGTAATAATTATTGTCCGTAACTTGATGTCTACCACAATAAAAACACTGTTTTCCGAAACGACCGTACAAATAATTAATTTTGTTGTTGTTCCTTCTTATGAAACGGATTTTTAATTTAATTATAATTTGATTTTTAAATTATTAATCACATTACCAAATATATATATATATATATATATATATATATATATAAATGGGTCAATCGTTTTATTACAGATTAGTAAAATATCAATATTTCACTAAATATACGTCGCAAAAAAAATGAAAATTGTATCATCAAGTAACTGTTTCAAGGTTAGTTGTTTCCCAAAAGTTTATTAAATTCGATGCGATATTTCCGAAGTTATGACATTTTATTTATTATCAATTAATTTATACTGTCCATCGCCTTATTGCAGGTCTTTTAAAATGCCGAAAAGGATTGTTGCTTGACTCGCAGAGGGATTGTTCATCAAAAGATTAAGCTATAGAGCTGGAAAGGGAGCCAAGAATTTTGGTTACGTTCGTGAATAACTCAATCACTCATCCAGAAAGGATAAAGGCACCAGGAGAAACCTTTTACATCGTGATATTCGGAAAATTCGCAGGGAAGTCAACCAAAACCAAACAGCGCTAGTGCTTCCAATTTTTACAATAGCTGGAATCACTCCAAGATCCAGGTAGGCCCGATGTGATGTGTTGAATAAGATGAAAAAGAACATCAGATCTAAGTCAAGACCTCCATTGAGCAAACAACCTAGGGGGAAACGAATGGCTTGGGCACAGAATTACATGTAAATCGATTTCCAATGTGTCCTATTTACAGATGAGACCCTTGCTACTCTTGACTCTCCGGATGGATGGGCCAAAGTTTGGAACTCGAAGGACCTTCAATCCCTTACAGAGTTCATCGCCAACAAGGAGATGGAAGCCCCATGTTTTGGGCGGTTATCATTTGGGATAAGTGTGTTGGACCGTTCCGAGTTCCAGAAGGTATAAAACTTTCCAACAATGCGTGCACGGCCTTTTTGGATAAATATTTATCACCATGGCTAGATGACCAACCATTGTCACGTCACTTTCAGATGATGTTTATACATGGCAATACCCCATCCCATTCCGCTAGAGCAAATGCAGCCTTTCTTGAATCTACGGGGTTCTTTGGAAAAACCCTCATGAGCTGGCTATCGTATTCTCCGGATCTTAACCCCATTGAACATATCTCATCAATATTTAAAACAAGTGTTTATGAGGAGAAGAGACATTTACTTCAAAGGATGCCTTGTGGAGGAAAGCAGTTTATGTCGCAAGAACCATAACTCCTTTTTAGATCAAATAATTGATTTCTTCTGTGGGCAAAATGGTTGTTTAAAGATATTAAAAAAAATTGTTGATATGACTATGTATGATTCATTTATTTGAGGCTTAGAACCTAGGATGTGATTTTGTTTATTATTCTTTAACAGAAAAATAAATTCAGAAGTAAAGTTTTTATGATTAGACATTGTATTGTTTGCCTGAATACACCATTTTAAGCGACCTGGGCAGATAACAATGGAAACTCCTTGATAAAAGAATAAGAAGCCATAACTGTGAATATAGCATGGATTGGAATACAATGGTGAGAAATAACTAACTTTAAAGCAGTCATTTGATTAAACAATTTTTATTTTTTGCGACATATATTAATGAAATATTAATATTTTACTAATATGCAATAAAGCGATTGACACAATTTATATATATATATATATACATATATATATGTGTGTGTGTGTGTGTGTGTGTGTGTGTGTGTGTAGTGCGAGGTAAAATACCTGGTTGAGAAACTGGCGTGGTCTATCCTTCCCCCGAGGGTAGATGGGACTCCCTTAAGCCGTGGTAGGCACCCAGTCTAGTGATGGCGTAACGATAAAAATGCCCATGATAGCCATGGCAAAGCATCCAATATTCAGCTACTGACAAGATTGTAATTACACTACCAACCTCACGTAGTAAGTTCAATCTCGGCCACAGCCGCGCTGGATGGATGGATGTTTGATGTGAGAATGCTAAAATTTCGACACAATTACACATTCTCTTTTTAATTCTTTATTAAGATAGAACTACCGATTTCGATTCCGATTCTTTAAAAACAAGTAACATAGAATTAAATATTTGATGCTTTTTAAAAATGTTCAAATTAAAATGCCTCCTCCTGTCTGCATATTTTTCAAAATATAGAAATACATTTGGGACGGGGGACATATATAACAAGAGTAAATGTTTCTAAATATTTTTTCTTTAATGTTTTTTTGTAATTAATTGAATGTTGTCAGATAATTCTTTTGAAATAAATCTTATTTGCATTTGATCGTTGTCAATACCATTGGAAATGTGTATCGACGATTGGTATGCAAAACAAGATAAATGTTTGGGAACAGAATAATTAACAAAGCTTTTCGCATGTCACAACTCTTCTATATAATAATGTTACTTCTACATAATAATATTTACAAATAGTGTGACCGGTATCTGGTAACTATTCTCAATCTTTACTTGAATAATTGTTCATATTTTTTCTTACATTAATAAAGATTTGGTCGGTTATTAAATTACTTTGCGTAACTGTAATAATAATAATAATAATAATAATAATAATAATAATAATAATAATAATAATAGACCAAAAGATTCTGAAGGGGATCAAAAGTAAAAAAAAAAGACTTAGCCATAGTATGGACAGACTATGAGAAAGTATATGACAGACTCCCGCAAGCACAGAAAATAGAACGCCTGAGAATGTAAAAAAATGAACACATTGAGACTTGAATTGATAGCTGATGGAGAAAACATAACTGAAATCAAAATACAAAGAAGGAGCTTTCAAGGTGATTTCCTTTCACAATTGCTGTTCATCATGATACCCCTGAACAACATGCCAAGAAAATATTAAGCATGATACAAGTTCACTAACACGGAAGAAAGAATCAACATCTAGTGTACATTGATGACCTGAAACTGTTTCTAAAAATAAAGACTGAACTAGAAACAAATAAACTCGACCATAATCTGTAGCTAGCATATCCAAATGGAATTCGGCATGGCAAAATGCGCACTACTGACCATGAGGAAAGGAAACATAGAACTAACAGAAGGTATAGTACTGCCCAATTGAACAGAAATCATGACTACAAATACTTGGGAGTGTTGGAAGCAGACTCCATGAAAGCAAAGAGAATCATGAAGGGAATAACTTAGAAGAACAAGAAACCTCCTCGAAACCAAACTAAATAGTCGAGACCTTACAATGGATGAAATACATGGACGGTGTCACTTACAAGATACCCTGGACCGTTTATTAGCTGAACTAAAGAAGAACTTAGGAATGTCGAGCAGAAGACCAGTAAACTCATTCCGATGCACAATACACTATATCCGAAGGATGATACGGACCGATAATATGCGAAAAGAAAAGACAAAGGAAGAGAGCTGCCTCCCTAGAAGACTGTTTAAATAACACAAAAAAGATTTTAAAAAATACATAATGCATAACACCGAAACAATGATTACTGCAGCACAAGGCACGGAAGAACACACACGATAGAATAAGAAACGCGGAATAAAACAAGGAAAGATGGGAAGAGAAACAACTACATGGACGATTCATAACAGCTACATGGACGATTACAAAAGAACAGACTAACAAAAACACTTAGAAATGGCTACAGAAAATAAGGTTTACCAGGGGAACTTAATCAGTAATAATAGCTGCTTAACATAACGCATTTAGAACCTATAACATCAAAGCAAGTATCAACAAGACACAAGAAATCAGCAAACACAAACTCTGTGGACAAAGACACACAAAAAAAAAACACATAATAAGTAAATGCAGCAAACTAGTCCAAAAAAATATCAAAACAAACAATACCAAATGAGGAAGGCAAGTACATTGGTAATTATGCAAACAATTGCATCTTGAACGCACAAAAAAATGATACAAACAGAAAACCGATAGCAGTGCTGGAAAATGAAAGTCAAAACGTACTATGGAACATGGATATACAAACAGATAAACTTCTCCAAGCAAGAAGATCGGATTTCATAATAGTTAACAAGAAAGAAAGTCGTGCTCGATTGTAGATTTTGCCGTTCCAGTAGACCACAAAGTGAAGATAAAGGAGACTTAAAAGCGGAGCAAATACAAGAAATTGGCCAGAGAGCTAAAAGGGTGCTAAAAAACGAAGAAAGTAAAGATAGCACCACTAATTAATTGGACGCTAAGAATGATATAAAAAAAACTTGGATGAAAGTTGGGAGGGATTGGAATCAGAGGGATCACAACAAATTTCCAAAATTAAAACCACAGAAATCGTAAAGAAAACCGTTGAATATGGAGACTAACAGCACACACTTGAACTGGACACAGAAATGGCTACAGATGCAAAACACAAATCGACTTCACATGGAATCATAAAAACTTATACCGAGAAGATGAGATACTAGTTAGACCTCTACTGAAGGAGGGCAAAGAGAACTGGGACTTTGTGGGGGCTTATTGCCACCAAAATTTCAGTGAAGACCAATGGTCGTTGCCAAGTAAAAATCAATGGTAAGCAGATGTTGAGATAACGCACATTCTTTTGCAAAGATTATCGAAAGAGATAGAGAGTACTGGAAATCTTGGAAAACTTGTCACTCAGCCTGTTCACAGAGAGCAATCTTTGATAATGGCGTGTGTTACTGCTCCTAGTGAGTAAATAATGATAATAATAATAATAGTAATAATAATAATAATAATGATAATGATAATAATAATAATAATAATGATAATAATAATAATAATAATGATAATAATAATAATAATAATGATAATAATAATAATAATAATGATAATAATGATAATAATAATAATAATATAATAATAATAATAATAATAATAATAATAATATAATAATAATAATAATAATAATATAATAATAATAATAATTATATAATAATAATAATAATAATATAATAATAATAATATAATAATAATAATAATAATAATAATAATAATATAATAATAATAATAATGATCTTTAAAAGCACACATCAGTAAGAAACATCTTGTCACATAATTAAACAATTACAAAGCTCTTGATTTACTCGTCTTGGTATCTCTGTTGACAATTGAATCGCATTTCTTTTAACTAAAATACGCCTTAAAATAAACATCCAAGGTAATTCTAATGTTTTTAGTTCAGTTAGAGATAAGAAATCACTGTGTAAAGCTGCTTCCATGCTTAAAGCAAGAAAACTAACCGAAGTTGAGCGATAGCAGCTAAGGTAAATTGCAGTAAAACTGGTATTTGCCTCTTCTGATAAACACTGAGAATTATGGAAAAGCAAAATCCATTGGTAGGTAGTCCAACATTTCTCCTGCATTGAGTAGGATAATCGGACGGATTGTTACGAATGACAGAGGACTTTCTTGTAGTCAAATAAAGGCCGTTACAGATGTAGTCAAATAAAGGCCGTTACAGATGCTGATTGCAGCCCAACAACCATTAGACGACACTTACAACAAAAAGGAATGGTGAATAAAAAGCGTAAACAAATTCCTCGATTGCTTCTACATCACAAAGTGGACCGCTTAAAATTTGATCGTAAATGATAAGTTTGCAATTTTAGAAGTATTAATTGACACAATATTCCAGTCGGATGTGCGTATTTTTGTGTTCAAACCGTGCTAACCTTCACAAATATTTTTCACATACTTGCTACTTTATGAACATTTCAGCTAATTCATGTAAGCTGTTTTTGTATTTTTAACTTTCAGTTTCAACTGTTCTATAAATTGTCAGCGTTACAAAATAGGGTGAGTTCGTTGCTGAACATCGATCGTTGTATGACGGTAATCATCTATTTGATAACCATTTGTCCTTGCAAATTCTTCTTGCGTTGGATTAGTTTATGTTCAATATCTATTTGTACACTTTACAGAGATGAAGTACTTCCCTCCCATTTCATTTGAATCATTTGAAATTTTGCAACAACATTATCGTGGACGTAACAATTGTTTTCCATTGTTTGTTGATGATTATCACACCTAATTTACTCAATTAAATGTGTTTATTCGATTACAATTCAATTTCCAATGATTTTATGAATTTATTAATTTTTATTACTGTCTCTTTTTGTCTGCACTTTAGATGTTTTCAGTTAAATAAATTCCCGTTGAGTCGTATTTGTTTTGAATATACAGGGTGGAATGATACATTTGTCGCCTTAACGAAAACAACACCACAACTTTAAAAAACAATGTTGAAAAAGTCAATTCAGGTTACCTGTATTATCTAGTAGACCTGATATCTATTCAATGTAGCTACATTCAGCCTCAATTATTGCCTCAATATGGATCCGGAACAGGGAACCTGCCGTTCCCATATGCGCTGGCGAGAGCTGGCGAAAGTCCTGCGAATACTCGGCAGATATCGGCGATCAGGTTGGCTTTTGTGTTGTAGCAGGTTAAATTGGTGATGTTCTCAACGTATGATCAAACGAAGTACGTCAAGGAGAGCAAACTACCAAGTTCTAGCACTCCTGAAGCCAAGTCTAGGTCTCTTTGGACTTGTATGATGCTGCCGAGTCCTGCTGCCACACCCATGGTCTGCCAACGGCCATACTATCAGACGAGAGGATCATCGCATTTTTCAGCACATCCAGGTACAATTTGGTAGAAACTTTCAAACCGACTTCGAAGATGTGAGGTAGCATGATGTTGCCCTCACCACACAACACACCAACGACCATAACCGTGACCGAAAATTTCGTTGAACAGTACCCTCCACCGTTGAACGACCCGGATTTGCATTTTGAGTGTGCTGACAATGGTCATTTGTCATAACTATGGTTGATATAGAGCATGAGTTATAAAGCGACGTATCTCCGATCTCGCTTGTTGAATATTGTATCACTTTCAGACATTGCAGAAGGCTTCTGTCGCTCTGGAGATTTTACAAAACAAGCCACCGTAGTAGATGGCATGCAAATAAAACATAAAAACAAAAAAAATTGCGTTTATCAAACGGAAATGATATTATGGTATTTAACGGTTATCAATCATGTATCCAAGAAAAAGAAATGTAAAGTAATAAGTAACAATGTTTTCCGTTAGTAAAAATAATCATGTAATATACATTACTAGCAGGAAGACCCGACATTGACTGGAGTTGATTGATGATCAACGAATGTTTTACACTCTTATATTTTTACTGTCATTGAAATCGTTGAAATCGCTCATTTTTAATAATATCTATTAATTGCCTGCTCTAGTTTGAGATCAACCACGGTGCACTGATTGGAAGCATGGCATGACACTCCGCAGTGACTTAGCAAACAGTACATTGTAGTAGTCTACATTACACCGTAGAGAACGTAATGTTGTTTTTGACATGTTTTATATATAATAATTAAAAAGTTAAAATGCAAATGTCAAGTATCATACCTAAATTGCGCTATAAATAGAAGCAGCCATTTCGAACCCGTTCATGTTATATCTTAAACCTACTGTTTATTTTATATGTCAGTTTCTAGCAGGATAGAAAGAGCCCACCTTTCTCGCAGCAACCTTCGCATTGTCCTAAATATATTTGCCCCAGTTCATATTTCCGTGAATGTTAAGCAAAGGACTTTGAAAGATAATTCTCAGAAAGGGAGTTATTTGTCATGGGTATTGGCGGTTGGAAAGGCTTCCTGTAATTGTTTAAGGAGAGCAGCTATTCTTACTAGCATCAAATGTTAGCTTCTATTTTAATGCCCATTCCACTAAGACCTGTAGATCATTTTCTAAGGCGGCAGCCATCGCATTAGATTTGTGTATATCTCTTCTTTCCTCATGCGTGTTATAGAACGTTCTATCATCAACAAATATACCCATCTCGGACACAATATTATCGGGGAGGTCATTGACGAACATTAGAAATAATAGTGGTACAAGGATCGACCTTGAGTAACTCCCGCATTAATTTTATGCTGCTTTGATGAACGTCCGTCAATGATAACATAGATCTGTCTAGAAGGATCTAATTATATATAGTATCTAATTATATTTAGTATTCTTCCACTTATAAGATATGATTACATTTTTATTAGCAGCCCTTCATGCAAAACTTTGTCAAACACATTGGAGCCATCGAGAGCTACAGTCAGGGCTTCACTCGCTTTATCCAGTGTCTCGTATATGTTTATGCTGCAATCAATGAAAGAATAATACCTTCGAAGAATTGCTATTTTTATGTATTTTTTATAGAAATTGATATATATTTATATATATACATATATATATATATATCAATTTCTATAAAAAAGACATATATATATATATATATATATATATATATATATATATATATATATATGATTGCTACTTCTTAACAGAAGTTTACCATCTCATCCTTAAGTGTAATTGTGTCTGTGTGCACATAGATGACTCTTCAATCCGGTTTTAGTCCTACATGAAAGTTCACAAATGTGGCATAAATCTTTCCTTCTTGTAAAGGTGATCGCATTATAATAGTGTGACTCCTCGAATGTCGTTTAAGGCCACTTTAAATTTTTAGATTAGACCACAAATATGACAAGGTTGCCAGGGGGTCTGTAGAAGCCTCCTCATAAGACAGTCGTTCCCGTCTTTGATTATGCGATTTCATATGATTAACAAAACCAGCTTTAGACAAAAAGTATCTGCCACATACAGTGCACTTAAGTTCCTATTGAATTTTTCTGACATTATATTATCGCCCTGCTTTCGTAAAACGCGTTTTAAGACAGCAAGCTCTACACGTTGCTCTTCCAAAATCTTCCAACTTTCTTTGATGGTTTTTCTCAACAGTGACTGACCTTTCGCTTGGGCTTCCCAGTTATGTACATCGATCTCCAGTATTTGCAAGTTGTTTTTCAGAGAATCGTAATACATTTTCCTTGGTTTATGTTGTGGTCTTTTACCTCCATCTATCTCGCCATAAAACCGTTGTTTAGGAATCTTTTGTCCTCCACCCTTACGATGTGTTCAGTTCAGCGCATCTGATTTTGAATGATTTTCATTTCATACTATTACTATTTGATCGCTATAGAACCATAGTGTCAGGCGTTAGAGTTCTCCAGTTTATATTAAGTATTTTCTTAAAATAGTATATATATATATATATATATATATATATATATATATATATATATATATATATATGTATATATATATTATGTATGTGTGTGTGTGTGAGGGGTGTATACTATTGTTTATATCGCATCTTTAAATTGGGCAGTTAAATGGGCTGGTAAACAGCAAAATAAATAAATAAAATAAACAAAAGTTCAGCTAGAATTCGTCACTATCAACTGTCTTTCTACCCTTCTAGCACGCGTTCTCCTTCTCACCTCTGCCAACAGGCATTTTATTAAAATACTGATTCCATTTAATTCGTATATGTGTGCAGAGTTGGGGTTCGCAGTCGTACCATCACCGAGAATAGGTGGAGTCCACAGGTCATCGTTGGATGATTTTCCAATTACCGCGAGTAACCAACTGGTTCGTATTTAGGGCAGGCCGAATATCCTTCACATGGCGTGGGGTACTATCAACTAGCACTGCCTGTTCACTGATAATGCCAGTGATTAGTCGTATTAAAAAGCTGGTGGTGCATTGGTTATTCGAAGGATTCACCCAGACAGTGCACCTTAAATCATAGGTCCCTTGGGTTCCCTGCCCATTAAGCAGACAGGCATCAATGGATAGCATTGGCGGGTGCGCTAGCAGCAGTCACGGCATCCTTTAGTATTGCATTAAATCTATAGACTACCTCTGCGATCGTGCATTGTATTCTTGCTACGATCCTCTACACGCTTCGGTGGCACCGCTCTACATTGCCGTTGCCACTCGGCACGTACCCACATCTGTGGCTCAGCTGGATCCCCCACTCGTCTAGGAAACGCGTCTTTGGGCGTGAGGATCTCTTCAGGCGGCCCGCTTTCATAAAATATGGACTCCAATTCCCGGGTGACACTGGAGGAATCCTGTCATTAATGGTTGCCAAATCGTGAACCTTGTCGATCCACAATCGATCAGAGTGAGGAGGTGCTGGTTGCCGTATGTCCATACCCAGTCGGCTTCAAGTCTCGTCTACTCCCAGCCGACATTTCCGCTATCTAGCCAGGGCGAGCTTGATTGACTGGAATGTTTGGCATTCCTTGACTTTCACTGCATTTTTATACACCGACGGATTAGACAACTGCACAAAATAACATGTCTCTCTCATTTCGGGGTGATTACTGAAGTGGTGTATTCCTCCTGATTTCGTCCGCCACCTCTAAAGCGGCGGTACATAGTAATGGTACTAGCTCGACTTCATTCTTCATTGTATTATTCCATCTGTTTGGCAACCGAGTGAGTCTATCTGCAAGGTTGCAATTTTAAGTGACAAGTACCGCATCCACAGACAGGTTGTACTCTGTAACCAGCTCTCTTACGGTCTCCAACATTCGAGTTATCAGCATATCGGTAGCTGCCTGAGTGCACACTCTGGTCTTTCCTGTCAGTAAAGTGGTACACGCATAGCGAATCAATGTGTATGTGTAATTTCCTGATTTTCAACTTGAGTGCAAAGTTGATGACTTTTATCACAACATCAACGTCATTCGCCGGTCGCAACAAACAGGCGTCCTCAATCGCAGCCCCCTACATCTCCAGCAGCAGACCAATGGCCAGAGAGCTCGCATCCACCAATAAATTCACTCGTCTCTCTGCACGCAGAAGTCCCATTTGATGGGGTCAACCTGTTTTCCCTTGCGATGGTCTTGAACCAACAGATCGTCTGCTGTTTAATCATTCCAATTTTGGTTACTGCGCATAGCCTTCTCTTTATGGTACCTGTTGCAAAACGATTTCATTAACACATTTGTAGGTGCTTCACAAGTTTTTAACACTGGGAGGATACTGCTCGCCTCGTGAGGACATCGGGCACTTCAGGAACTGTAGTTCCACGCCCCCATTTCCAGCTCGCTCACTCCTGTCAAACTTTCACGAGCGCCATCCTCCAAACGTTCTAGATTCTTGCAAATCAAACCAAACTCAGCCAATTTGGACCTTACACGCGATGATGATACGACGTTTTCGTTCACATATATGTCATAAAAGTACGCTGATGCCCCCTGTTTTATTGTTTCTCTTTGTGACAACACAGCGTTGACGGTGGTTTTCATTATTTGGGGTGCCACGTTCAGTCTGAAGCTTAGTCTGGTAAGGTAGTACCTCCTGCCAGCAAACACCACCATCTGAAATGGCCACATCGCTTTCCTGATTCGGACCTTCAGGTACGCTTTTCTTAGATCCAGCAGGCCCACATTGGAACGCGCCTAGCGCCACTTTCTTTGCCAGTTTGAACAAACGTCAGCATCTGCCGTGAATGCATCAACATGCACGTTTAGTTCACGGTAGTCCGTTACTGGTCTCATCTTTGCTTTGTTGGGTTAAGAAACTACCCTCAGCAGGATCAGGCCTTTGGGAGGTCCAAGATTCTCATAGGGGTAGGAAATTAACCAGCCATATTTGATACAATCGCGGAGTTCCTCTTCGTATGCAGGCATCATTTGGTCGGGCACATGGAACTCCGTTACATTATTCCGCAGTTTGGCTGGTTCCTAGTTTTCCAACCACATTCATGAGGCTGTCCAAGTATTCTGCTGCTGGTCAATTACGGCAATAAAGTATGGTCGGTCAATTTTCAGTGCAGCTCACACTGAAACCTTCTCTGAAACTCTACTGCCCACGTCTGCGTTATGTCAGCACTACCTTGAGCTCAGATGGCATCCTCGAAGCAGGTCAAAGCTCAGCGGTTTCTCGAGCACAACCAGCGCTTCGACGTTAGCCGAATTTCCAGAATTTGTGTGAATGTTCACAGCGCCTACCCCACAATATGTCCGCGTCTTTCTATTGAGGGCGGTCACCTCGATATTCTTCTTCCTACAAGTGTGCGCTCACTATAGTACGAGAGCCCCCACCCCCGAATTCAGGAGTGCGGAGCACAATGTCCTGAATGGTCGGAAGCGTCTCGTCTAATTTCTGTTTGGGGAAGAGGTCAACGCTGGCACTTTGGCTCCGACCTCGTTTCCCGCACAATCCCAGGCCATATGACCAGAGACCGGTAGCAGCGAAAGGCTGCCAATCGCCGCCGGCAGTTCGTTGCAAAGTGGGCCTGGCCATTGCACCCATAACAAACGACTTGACCACGCAGGTCGGGCCCCTGAGACGGTCGATCATCACATGTAGTGGACTGTTCAGCAGCAAATACCGGTTCTCTCATCTCAGAAGTATTCTTCATAACGGTCCTGGCCCAGTCTACCGGGTCATTAGGGAACAACGACGCTATGCTTAAGCTAGCTTGCAAGAGTTTAATTGCTCAGGTTGGGAGCCCTGTCAGAAATTTGCATGCCAAGGTTCGCTGTTAGCGCACCAAACAACACCGTCAACTTCGTCAGCTCGGCCAAATAAACGTCGTCAGTTTCGTCTGAATGTAAGGTTCTTGGCTGAAATTGCTCCCAAGCATTGGCGGGGTCGATAGCAAACGCCTCATATAGTGCGACCTTGATCCTTTCATAATCCTGTTTTTCCTCGGGATTAAGCTGTTGATATACCGCGAAAGCTTAACCAAAGACGTAGTGGAACAACATGCACAATGCTCTTCACACTAGACAACACACAATGCAGTTCCACCTTCTCTACCCAACCAAGTACCGACGTCGACCCGTCGAATTCAGGTATTAATTTAAGATCAAACTAATCCCGTTACACCGAAACGGCTTGCAGTTAAATTGGCTGGTAAACAGCAAAATAAATAAATAAATGAAATAAATAAATAAAACAAAAAAAAGTTCAGCAAAAATTCGTCAACTTTCTCTCTACTCTTCTAGCACGCATTTTCTACCGCATCTCTGCCATCAGGCATTTTATTAAAAAAAACTGACTCATTCCATTTGCATATGTGTGCAGTGAGTAGTGTGATCTCGAGAGATTCCATGAGACTAAACCTCATAAATCCACAGCCGCCATCTTTAATCTCACTCTCAGATCCTACCTGAAGATGTCATACAGCCACATAATGCACCCATACATGGGGGCTTTCTACGTTGCTTATTACATTCAACTCTACATAATCACATAATACGCCTACATATTTCAAACAGTGTTTGTTCTTTATATGCACTTTTGCTTGTCAGATTTTCAAACATATCACTTTGATTTGAATTTATTCGATGGTGTTAATATATCGATTAATAATGTGCTAACAGACACATTGTAACTTAATTGCTCGGCATCTTAAATGAGCTAGTAATTATTTGACACTTCCTGACAATTAAACGGGAATCGATAAATCTTTGTCAATGAGTAAAAACAAGCTAGTATTAATTTTGAATTATGAATTGAAGCAACTGATTATAAACGAATGTGAGATATGGCAATTTTTTTATTACTTTATGTCCAATAATTGCGAAGACGAATTATTTCATATTAACACACGTTTAACATACAATATATGTAAAAAAAAATGATTTTTAAAGATTATCTTTATGTATATAAATATATATATATATATATATATATATATATATATATATATAAGATTCTACGGCTGTATAAAAATCTGAACACGTTCTTTTTTTCTTAAAGCTATCAGAATTTTTATATTGCTAACGTATCGGTGTAAACATATTTCGAGGTGAGCATGAAAATAGAGTACTATTTTTTAATGATTGCCGTAAAAGTATTTCTTATGGTGTTTGTGGAAGAATAACAACGTTACACTTAAGTAAAGTATTACATATGCTTTTATAATACGTATAATAACACATGAAAAATACCAAATAAAAGGGAAGCTCATAATTTCTTAATAATACAATTATGTTATGTGATGCTTGGTATTAAGATGACGTATGTATTATTCTTTTTTGTTGACTGTTCGTATTAGGAGTGTTCATGTGTGTCATTATTGTGAGATGTTAGATAATATATATATATATATATATATATATATATATATATATATATTCATTGTGAGTGTTCATATTGTTGAGATATAGAGACAGGTCTTATATATAACGAGACATTGGTGAAATATAGATACAGTCTTAGGAGTGTTCCTATTTGTGGAGATAGCATATTGGAGGCATAAACAGGTATATATAAAGAGGGAGAGACAGTTCTGTATATATATAGTAGACAGTGTACATGTTACTACAATAGAGCTTAGCCTATAATTAAACTGAGAGGAGATTTATGAATATCTTGATAGATAGACTGAGAGTGAGATTGACATTTACGTTTTGAAGTTGCACATTTTTATAAACACAAAGTTCATATTAATACAATTTCACTTTACCTATGTTTTGGTAGAATGACACAACACAAGACAGCAGTTATAAAGAAACATGATGATACGTTTATTTCTTCTTCGACCGGTCGGACATTATTTTGTATTTCAGGGATTCAAAGTTGTTACATGGTTATCTCTAAACCCTCTCTCTTCCAGAGGGAGCCTTGACTCTAACGGAGAATCGGTCTGATCTCCTTAGCTTTTCTGATCTGACTCCTCTCGATTCTTCTCCTGACTCATTCTGATTCTGACTTATCTAACTAAATTCATAACTCATGACGTCACTGAATGGCTAGCACGTGCCTCTCAGAACATTTGGCATGACATGCCTCCGTGTTTAAGCATGCATTGTTATTCACATGTTTCTTACAAAGCCTACCCTCTAACCTAATTTTCGTAACCCACTTTACAAATAACATTTTCCATTGTCCGTTTTTAAATTCCTTATTTTAATTTTAATTTTTATAACAGACACAAATTTCATCATTAAATTCCTTTTTCAATAAACAAATATCTAACTATTTTGTATAAGCTAAACAATGGCAATTCCAGATTCCTTATTCTCAATAACATTCTTTATTTATTTTAACTTATGATTGGAATTCTGAATTCCAAGTCTAGCTTCGCACATTCGAATCCTTGACTATCCTATTTCATATTTACATTTAACTAATTCCTTATTTTTTTACTTACATGAAAAGGAGACAGCCCTTATCATGTAACAGTTATTCTTACTCATAATATTTTGTCTAATTTTTTCGGTCATCATTTTACATTTAAATCTGTGAAAATGATAAGAAATCCCGTCTATGGTTGCTGAATAAACCGATCCTCGATTTGTACAGTCGGTGGCAGATGTCATAAATATGAGTAAATGCGCTGAGTGAATTATCAAGGTCGAATTAGGGAATATATTGGGCGTTTTTGCTTTTATGTCTTTTACTCTGTTTCCTAGTATCTATATCTTTCTTCGTACTGAGTAAGTCTTTGACATACCAGCATTTTCCTGGATTATCTGTCAGCAGCGTATGCGAACCGCTGTTTTGAGCGATAGCACACATGTCCCGTTTGCAATTGAGGCGTGAACGACTTTTATTCGTTTACCAATTTAAGTTCACTCTACATGTGCCACAATGAGGTAGCCCCTTTGGAGGGAGCTGGGGGCTTCTACATGAATAAACCTTGTGCCTAACTTGGTCTGTACTTGTGAGGTGCAGATGTGTAAAGCAGGTGTTTGTGATTTTCCAAATGTTCTGCTATGACTCAAGCCAAGAATGGCAGTTTGTTTGTTTATAATAAGGCAAAACGATATAAGACCTTAGAATTTGAAAGGCCAAACCCGAAAGAACTCACGAATACAAAAAAAACAATGTTTAAACGTTATGTATAAATATCCCCCATCTCTCTCTTTCTCTATTTCTCTCTTTCACCCCGCTTCTCTCTTTTCACTGACGAAAGAGAGAATTAAATATAATTCTTTTATTTTCAATAGTTGGCGCTTGCATTCTGGAGTCAGCGGACGCGACATAGCATGCGTCTGGTTTCAACTGGTCTTCATAAAACGTGCTCCTCATTGTTAAATCTTAAATAAATTATATATATTTTTTATAAAAATGCATTTGTTCTCTATTTTTGTATAAGTGTTTAATTTCAGCATGCCATTAATGCCGACGATAGAAAGATGCATGTAATGATGAAATGAAAACAAATTATAGCCGACGATATCTCGACCCGTTTTGTTGATGTTTACACGTGCTATCGTTTGGATATCGTTGGATATCGTGTTTATTCACCCGGGGAGTTGGTTGTGTCCCAGGACGTTCCTCAACCAAGTAAGCCTCCCCGGAAAAGCAATAGTATAATATACATAAGGGCTTGGAGGTGCGTATTTCATCCACTTTGTACACGTCCTCTTCCGCCCTATCGCAGACGTCATTGACAGAGGAGGGTATGCATCGAGTATATGTCTGCTTTTACTAACACGTCATTATTTGTGACCTTGTCTTGACAAGTGACAGTAAGTACTCTGAGCAGGTTCTCACTGAGCTTCTCCTCCTGATAAGTATACATCGCGCAAGATCATCTGCGATATAGCAAGGTGCCGATGACACATACATACAGCTTAATTTTTCATTTGATAGTAAAAGGGTTATTTAAACCAGAGATGTTTTTCCAATTCTCTTTTTGATTTTTTTCTAGTGAGAAAGGCTGTCTCTCATTGTTGAGCTTAAATACTCTAATCTATTTACAACTTTGTTGCGTTAATTGGTTTTACAGGCGGCGCTGGTGTTGCATGGCTCCGACCCTATGCCCTTTTTTGCTTATAAGATATATAAACAGGCTACCCGCATTTGAAAATCTATCCTTTAAACTCTGCAGCCCATCTTCGGATTAGTAAGCAATAGCTGCATTATCTGAAAAACGCAGTTTCCTGATTATGGTTTTCGATTATCTTGGTCTTTGAGCAGAGGCGACCATAATGTTTTGTGTGCAAGTAGACGCCAAATATGTGATGGCTGTAAGCCATGGGTCAATAGACAACTTATGTGTAGTATTATTTTTATATTTTTATCGTATATTCATTTATGTTTATAATTTTTATATGGCTACTTAGCGTCGGTATCTCATGTGGATTCGTCTCCGTATTCAAGTTCTTTCTTAGATTTGAATTTTTTTTCATTATTGCTATCTTTGGTACTTTTTCAGACTTCCCCCTTATTCCTATTTCTCATTATGCCATATCAATTTCAACTTTCTGGTCAGTTTCTTCAATTGTCATCGCTTTAAAAAGGTCTGCTGCGAATACGAAATCTAAAATCAGGCAAAGATTTTCCTTCTATATCTTAACTATTATATCCTACGGTGTCCTTGTTTGTAGGTTATCCATTTGTACATTTATGCTTTATAGTTTTAAAAAATATGATTTTTCTTTTCAAGTACTGCTACTGCTTCTGTTTGTACCATACGTTTGTTTGTTTAAGATGCAGTCTTTTTGTATTGTTCCGTATGTACCGTTACCGAACATAATCATTGCGAGTTTGCTGTAGTCAATTATTATATGGTTTATAGTTTCAGCTCTTTGTCCACAGGATCTGTATTTTGTGTTTTCTTGTGTCTTGCTATTAAGGCTTTGATATATTTGTTGATAATCGTGCTAACTCAGCCGGCTGAAAGTAGGGTTCAGATGCTTTGTTTAGGTATCTTTTCGTACCATGTCTAGGTATTTTTGCGAATTTGGGGTTTTTGTTATTCTTATGATTGGTCCATGGAGCTGTTTCTCTTCCTATTTTCTTTTTCTGTTGCCACTCTATTACCTGTCTTATTATTTTTATATTACCCCTTGCTTTATTTTCTTGCATTATATTGCTTTTATGTTGTCTATTTTATTCATTTATATATTATCACTTGCTGCAGTAATTAGCCTTTCTGTATTCTCAGTTATGCATTATTACTAACTGTATATTTGTACCACCCAGTCTTCTATACTTACCAGTCATTTTCCTATGTAATTCATTTAACGTTGAGTCGGCGAGTAAGAGACTTTGGATGTTGTGCATTGTAAATGTTCATAAATTCATGGCATTCTCGTACATATCGCCAAAGATGTTTTTAGTCAAGCCTCTGAGTAGACCATATTATCTAACAAGTTGCAAATTTTATTGGATTCTAATTATGTAATTTAATTTCTTTTGTTGTCCTCCTTTACATATTCTTTTCCAATTTCCTCTTTCGTTGATTTTATGCTGCTTCCATGAGTTTATAATATTAATATATAATGTTTACCTATTGTCCATTTATTATGATGGTTTCATACACGTGTTGCTTTCAGTTTTCAGTTTGTTGTAACTTGCAGTGTGCACCTTTCTATTTTAAACTCCAATTGGATATCTCGGCTGAAATTACTCGTTTTGTTCATTAGCATCTCCTTTTCTTTTTTGTGTCTTACAAAACGTTTTAAGTTCTCCATGTACATTAGATTTTTTATTCTTTAATCCTCTGATCTCGAGCGCGTGGTTCAGTGGGGGAAGACCTGGCTGGTTACCTTTAAGGCATCCAAAACCAAACTCCTATCCTTACATAATCAACGCTCTGATCCCCATCTGGCATCAATTGGGATGGATGGCTCTCGTTTGGATGACGCCCCGTGTTTTGACAAGCTTCTGGGTTAGACCTTTACACCTGATCTGAAATGGAACACGTACATCAAGTCTGTTGCCAAGGTCGTTGGAAAGATGGTGGGATCCTTCTACCGCTGCAGAAGATATCTCACTACTGATGCAATTCTCTATCTATATAAAAGCCAAGTACGTCCAAGGATGGAATACTGTCGCCATATATGGGCAGGAGCTGCACAAAACAGCCTATCCTGCCTTGACAGAGTACAAAACTGACTTCTTGGCTTAGTGGGGGATGGCCTTTTCTCTACACTGCAACTTCTCTCCCACAGAAGAGACGTTGCGAGCCTTTCCTTGTTTGATCGTTATTTCCATGGCAGGTGCTCGTCTGAACTCCAATCTTTGGTCCCCCCTCGCCAATCTTTCATGAAAAATACCCGTCTAGCTGAATCCACTGTGAAAAAGTTCCCCCACTCTTTATCTGTGCCTAAATCAAAACGTGGATTCCATGAACAAAGCTTCTTTCTTAGAACTGCACGCCTGTGGAACTCTGTTCCGTCTGTCTGCTTCCCACCGGACTACAACTTGGATGTCTTCAAGTCCAACGTTAACAAATTCCTAATGAACCGCCCCCTTAAGTAAACACTTCATTAAATATCCACACTAACGTAATGTACTTGCAATAACCGTTATCCCTGAGTGGTTTCTGGCCCTTGATAAGTGGTGATCACTGTGTAAAAAAAATCAGTATTGGTAAACATGTTGCACTATTTTTGATTCATAATGGGGTAGTTATTTAAATGCTGCCCACCTCAGCATTATTTGGCACAAGGCCGGACAGTGGGAACCCCGCAGCCTCCCCTAAAGAAGGGGCACTCCTGCAATTTTAAAAATTGCCTGAGTAACCTCGTCGGCATTCCCCGGTCAGGGCGCCTCAGGCAACAAGCAATAAACTTGCCCCACCGGAAAGCCCGGTGGCAAGGCCTGAGAGGGTAGACCTCCTAGGTATTACCCAGGCGGTGTACCTCAGTACAACAGGTGCTGGGCCGGTTCCCGGCCCCTCACCTATTGGGCTGAGTGTCAAGTGACGAATCCTTGACTTGTACTACCCTATCTCCCTGCAGCCGAAGCCGCTAGGAGACCATCCCCATCAGAAAGGAATTCTAATGGGGTATATATTTAATTGCCGCCCACATCGGCAATATTTGGCACAAGGCCTGGAAAGTGGGATACCCGCAAGCTCCCCTAAAGGAGGGGCACTCCTGCTATTTTAAAAATTGCCTGAGTTTTTTTTTTACAAAGGCATCACCACATTATCAAGGCCAAGACGCCACTCAAGGATAAGAGTTAAAGAGTGTACAGTAGAAATTGGACAATATAGTAATCATTAGTAATGAAAATTTGGTAAATTTGATAACTTATATGGAACGGCTCATCAAGAACTTATTTACGTTAGACTTGAAGACAACCATATTGTAGTCAGCCGGAAAGCAGGAAAACGGAAGACAATTCCACAGGCGTGCAGTTCTAAGAAAGAAGCTTTGTTCATGAAATCTACGTTTAGGTTTAGGCACAGATAAAGAGTGAAGGGAATTATTGACAATGTTTACAGCTAGACGAGTGTTTCTTGTGAAAGTTTGGCGAGGGGGGACCATAGATTGAAGCTCAGTCGAACACTTTCCATGAAAATAACGATACATCAGAGACAAACTCGCAACATCTCTTCTGTGAGATAGAGGTTGCAAGGAAGAGAAAAGGACATCTCCTACGAGGCTACGAAGTCTATTTTGAACTCTATCAAGGCAGGACAAGTCCTTTCTAGCAGCTCCTGCCCAGATGTGGCAACAGTATTCCATCCTTGGACGTACCTGGCTCTTATATAGATAGAGAATAGCATCAGCAGTGAGATATCTACCGGATCGATAAAAAGATCCCACCATTTTTCCGGCGGCCTTGGCAACAGATTTGATGTACGTGTTCCATTTAAGATCAGGAGTAATGGTCAAGCCAAGAAGCTTGTCAAAACTTGAGGCCTCTTGAAGACGAGAGCCATTCATTTCAATTGATGCCAGATGTGGATCAGAATGTTGATGATGTAAAGAGAGAAGCTTGGTTTTAGATGCATTAAAAGCAACCAGCCACTCCTTACCCCATTGTACCACGTGCTCAAGATCAGAGGAGAGAGAATTGGAGAGAACTTGGTCGTTTACTGTTTTAGATGTGCTACCATAAATGGTAGTGTCGTCAGCATAAATGTCTACAAATGATGTAAGGATGTGATTTGGAAGATCATTAATGTAGATCAGGAAAAGAATTGGGCCCAGGATGGACGCCTGAGGGACACCGGCATTAATACTGTGAGCTTCTGATTTTTGCCCCTCAACTACTACTCTTGTGAACCTATCAGAAAGAAATGATTTAATAATTGAGAAGACATTTCCAGCTATACCATAGCTAGAGATCTTATGAAGTAAACATTTATGCCATACCCTATCAAAGGCCTTAGGTATGTCAAGAGCAATTGCCCTAGAAAGGTTGCCTCCGTCGAGACATTTGCTAATCCTATGAGATATAACTGTAAGCACATCTGCTGTAGATCTAGCAAAACCGGAACCATATTGAGTGTCATTAAGAAGGTTATTTTTGTTGAGATGGTTGATTATATCTGTATTTAACACAGATTCCAGCAACTTACTCATGACGCACAGGAAACTTATTGGCCTGTACTGAGAGGGGGATGAGCGATCACCTGAATTCTTAAATACAGGGCATACTGATGAAATTTTCCAGGGAGATGGGAAACTATTCTCCTTAAGATAACGTTTAAATAGTTTTGTAAGTATGGGTGCTAGTTCAGGTTGAAGTTTTTTGAGATAATAGGGAATTTTCTTGGCAGTATTATTATTTGTATTTTTACTCACTTGAATTTCACTTTTGGCCATAATTAAAGTCTCTCAGATTTCTTGTACGCTCCAACTTTTTCAATTAACTTTCCAAATAAATGTGCGCTATTGAAATATCCGTTTTCCATAGATTTTGATCATGTAACGACTGTCACATTTCACATGAATACATCAAGCTTCAGGAAAGCACCAACTACTATACACACCCACACACACACACGCATATATATATATATATATATATATATATATATATATATATATATATATATATATATATATTAAACACATGATGTCCCTTGGTTTAAATTGGGGCAGTTTTGTCCCCCATATATATGTCTCAAATAAAATCAAAACCACAAGTATTGTTACCATTATAATAAGAACCAGATACGTTAGGCAGATCATCTTGTCCAGCTTAATGACTATCAACTCCCAAAACAGTTGTTTAATGGTAAGCTCCTTGGCAAAAGACCCTGGCACAAACTCAAAAAACGTTTTCGTTATAGTATCAAAAATTGTCTGGTGAGCTTACATGTTCCTGTTGGCAGTTGACACCCTAGCGTATGATCGAAAGCAGTGGATGGCACTGATATACAGGGGCGCAGAAAACTTGTTAGCAACCAAGATAGACCGACCGAAGCTCAGGAGAGCATGTAGGAAACGCCAAACCGTTCCTGCGAATCATGGTGATCTTTGAATCTGTGTGGTGGTTAACCGGACTCTGTTGTCCAAGGCAGGTCTCGTTAATGACACGAAAGCGCGCGATAATACGGGTTCCGTTGCTGTTAGTTTTATCCTAATCATCCTAACATACATACGAGGGGCGTGCAATAAGTAATGCCCCTGACCCACTTCCAATTGTCTGATCTAGCTCAAATTTAGCATGTACAATGATTTATATCTCTTCGGGTTATATGGCAAATTATCGCTCTGAAATAATTCTGGTTTCTGTTGTACAGGTGTTTGAACTGAGTCAGGTGTACAATTGAGCCTGCTGAATGTCGAGCAGTGATCCGGTTTTTGTATTTGAAAGGACGCACACCATAGGAGACTTTTGATGAAATGAAAGAAACTGATTGTGATAATGCCCCATCATATGACCTTGTAAAACGCTGGCATCGTGAATTCAAACATGGTTGGAAGTATATGGAAACAGCTCCCAGACCTAGTCGCCCCTCCCCTTTTGCCATTGATGAGGCATCTGTCCATCAAGTTGATGCCGCCATTTTGGAAGATTGGCGCATTACTATTCGTCAAATAGCCCAAGATGTCAAAGTCAGTACAGGGTCTGTGGAAATTATTATTCATGACCATTTGCATATGCATAAGGTGTCTGCCAGAAGGATTCCTAGGTTGCTCACACCATTCCAGAAGCGAGAATGCGTCGAGTGCTTGAAGATTGAATTTAGAGATGTGCCAAGAAGATGAGTTAAAGTTTTTCAAAATGATTACACAGGATGAAACCTGGGTCCATCACTTTGATCCAGAGACCAAAGCCCAGTCAATGCAGTGGAAGCACTTGGACTCACCACCTCCAAAGAAGGCAAGGGTGCAGCCCTCTGCTGGCAAGGTCATACTCACAGTCCTCTAGGACCAGGCTGGATTAGTGATGACAGATTTTCTGGCAAAGGGTACCACAATTACGGGAGTCTGTTATGCTTCACTTTTGAGGAAATTAAGATAAGCTATCAAAGTCAAGAGGCGGGCAAGATGCGCAAAGTACCCCCCCTACAGAACAACGCCCCGCTCCACAACTCGCATGCCCCCAGATTAGAAGCACGAGCGGGTGGTTATGAAATCCTTCCCCATAATCCGTACTCTCCTGACCTTGGCCCCCTCTGACTTTCACCTCTTCTCAGCCATGAAGTTGTTTTTGAAAGGAAAGCGTTTCCCAGATGATACACTCTTAATTTCTGTAGTCACGTCGTGGTTGGAGGACCAACCTGGGTTGTTTTACAAAATTGGTATCCAGAGCTGCATCAAACTATGGGAGAAATGCATACCTTTGGGTGGTTCCTAATTAGAGAAATACAAATAACTGTGCCACGTTTCGTTGCTCTACGCCCCTCGTACACATATACATAAACCGTCATGTCTGCATGAGAGGGTGAAAGTATATATAATATTTATTTATCTATTCATTTATTTTTTAAACATTCATCTACGGACATGCAGGTTTGGGGCAATACACCTCTTCAGCTTTAGCTTGACTATTACTAGGAATCAAATTCCAGACCTTACATAGTACAGCCTGGCGTCTAATCCATTACGCTATGAAGCCAAAGACGATTTTACTGTTTGCTCCTTATCGCTATTTTTTTCAAAACATTTCTCCGCACTTATGTAAAATAATTATCCATGAAAATAATTTAGACACCAGTTAATCATTTTAGCACATATTATATATACACATGTAAATAGGTATAATATAGTTTCCCCCGCCTCCCTCCATATATACTCTAAATTAATCTTCTCGCCAGTGAACATTTTATATCGTTACTCTTGAAAAAGTCAGCACTAAACGGGCGAAACGTCGTCTAGATTTCAGGATTTTCCACCTCCCTTTTTATCACATCGTTTGATCTTTTAATCTATTTTAATCATGACGTGTGTATATACGTGTATTTGCCTATGAGTGTCTAGTGTTGAGATCGTCTAATCTATAGTTCGTTGTACATTTAATTAAAGTTTATGACGAGACTAGAATATTCATAAAGATCACTACAACAGAGAGGATGAAAAACACTAATTTGGGATTTCAACACCTGGCCAACCATGAAACATAGCCGGTGACGGAAAATTACAACAGAGATTCTTCCCAAGTAATAACAGAACCTCATTTTTTATTTTCAGCAACTTTTTTTTATTCCAGATTGATGTTCTCCATTTTGAGAAAGTAACAAAACTGATTCTGAATAGCGCTATTTCTAACCATCTTTACTTGGAACGATCACAAACTGAAGACCGTCTCTGTCTCTCTCTCGACTCAGACTGACTCACCTAATTTCCACCAATCCCCAAAAGACCATATATTCTTTACAATGACGCCATTCGTGTACTTACTAATATAACCAACTGTTTTTACATATTATTATTCTAAGTTAACTAAATTGTTAAAGCAACATTTTTAAGTTACATTTCTGAATTAATATAAATTATTATTTATTGTAATATTTTGATTATTCTAAAACAAACATTTGAAACGTTTTGGCTTTAATAGTCATAATCATCTTTCGGCATTGCCTGGATAATATCTAACTGTAGTTAGAATACAGCAGCAAGACACGACGTTCGACTAGCATTTACGACTTAGCATAGAAAAGCGGCCAGAACAAGTTAGCGTCACTAAGGTTCTAAATTAAAGAGAAGTGGGGAAAAGAGAGAAATATGAGTATTCATTGTCTTTGTTAGAAAGCAAGGCAAATCACTAAGTGCCTCTGATAATCTCTCTGATTATATTCATACGATTGACTACTTGACATTAAACGAGTGTGAATGCCGAGAGATAAACAGAGCATACCTTCCCTTTAAGTAATTTTGCTTTTCAAATCGGATATTTTCTAAGTAGCAAACTCCAGCAAGTGGAGGAATACTTTCATGCCATACTCGCGACGCCAATAACATAGAGTTACATAACAGTTTTACTTTTTTAGATGAATAATCTAACAAGACCTGTGGATACAGCAGTTTGAGACTACTAAGGACTTGGATTATAAAAAACGCATTTCTATGTGTTGAATTAGCAGGCGAGACCGGCTAGAGAGGCATTCGATTGCTTTAACACACGAAGATGCATGTGAGGAATGTGATACTTTTTACCACTGTCTATTGTAAAGCGTAATTCGACCCTGGAATATGTGAGATGATATTGGTAAAAAAAATATTTAACAATAGACAATGGGAACTATTAGCATTTCAATGGGAAAATTACATATTTTTATATAAATCGTCACAAAAAGCAAGGCAGTCAGAGTCAGAGAGCAAGCTTGATATTTCTTTCACCGCAAACTCCACAGTTAACCCCCGCGCCTTCAGAGATTGTTGGTGGAAAATAAAATCAAAATACTTTTTAAAGATCAACTGTGACGTGTTTACATGCTGTCAGTGTTTATATGTCTTGGGCCAATGAAAAAAGTAGATGTAACAATTACATAGACTGACAAACGCATTTTGGACAACCGACCGCAGCGAATACATAAGACACTGCATTATCACAAACATTATAAATTAAAAAATAGACTTTAATATATTATGCTCTTTTATAATGAAAAGTAAAGGGAAGACAGGATTTCATACCATAATTATTAACAATTCATGTAACTAAAATGCATTAGGAGCAAAATATGACTTTTAAAATTAAGTTAAGAAATGATTTGAAACATGATCGCATGTTCGAAAGTTCTGGTAATGGAATTAAAATAGGATGTATAACGGTTATAATAAAGCTAAGTTAGAGCTTTTTTATGTGAATGATCCCGGACAATTTTCGATTGCCGTGCTGACTCCACTTGTTTGGTCGGTGACGCAACCCAGAACAAAGAAAAATAGCTTCAACTAGTGGATTTGGATTGTTAATAAAATATTAATACTAACATCGTCTAGCTAATAAAAAATGTTTTTAAAGAGAATGGCAGAGTAATGTTGTTTAGAATACGACTGTGAGCAGTACCTGAGCCTTATGTCATCTCCCAAGGACTGCTTGGCGTGAGAACACCTCGATTGAAAATTATCTCGATAACTGATTGCTACTGGACCAATCAAAAGATAAGGGGATATGACGAAACGATCACCGATTATTTAGAATGGACCTGGGAAATTCAATCCCCAACCTGTCACCTGATTATATAAACTTATGCAGAGAGAATACCGAGGAAGTCAAACTTGAGTTTTAGTTGAGAAAAGATCTCGAAAATTAGAACAATACCTGACTGCTGAGCTGTACGCTAACGTTGAGCATCGCCCTTCATCTCCTCTCCCTTTACCGAGCCGCTAGACTCCTGGTTGGGTACATCTGTCAAATTATAGTACTTACACAAATATAGATTTATGGCTCGCTCAAACCTCCCTGCTGCTAGAAACAATTCATCTTTTAGATACTATCGTTCATAGAACCCCTCCCTTACCTCGTATATGCGAGCTGATGGTGGCAACATTAAAAATAAAAAGGACGAACTTACTTATTTGTGTTTGTTGATTATTCCACCTCTATCGAGATTTGCGATACATGTAAAAGAGTATTTCTTCAAACTGACTATCGACGTCATGATTTCAAACACCCATACATATATTAACACGTTTTGTACCATTCTACATCGTAATTAGATAATTGGTTTCTTAATATATCCTATAAATGTGGAAACTTATCAACGGCTTCATTGATGATTTTCTTATTTGCTGTACCAGGTAATATGCCGTTAGTTGCAGGAGCTAACATTAAGTCCTAGTGACAGTACACGGAAGTTAACTTAATCGCATGGGGCGTGTAGTATTGGACTCCAAAAAATCGATTATATCACTCGTGAACTCCCCGAGAAATAGAGTGAAGAAAACTGAAGCGATAACCAACGATCACGGTCAAACTATCGTGTCTGAAGAGTTTTTGGGGGTGATCAGAAAAGTAGGTGAACTTTCTTGAGCGTTGCGTGATCGGAAAGGCCCAAAACCAATTCATATATAAGCGACCTTTCCCACTCTGAGGTATCGGGTTATAGGAGTCACGTTTTCAATTGAATTTTTCATTTCTGTGTTTATCCTCCTTTCAGCCAAATATTTCTATATAAATTACTCCCAAGTTTCCTTATGCCGCCACTGCTAACCTATTAAATTCAGCATCTATTAGTAATGTCATCTACTCTTTAATTGAAACTAAAGCAACAATGACATGTTCAGCACACATCGTCCAATGCTGTCAACTTATTCTAAGCTTAACGTTTCAGAACATTTAGAGAATAAATAAAAATACGTTTCCGCATTTTTATAAGTCCAAGAAAAGGACCTTTTTTATATCTGAGACAATTAAAATATTGTACCTATAAAGTTGCATGAGAATACATGAATAGCGTTATATAGTACTTATTCTTTACACCATATATCCAAATGTAAAAAAATATGTTAAAAATATGTAAAAACTGTTTAAATCTTGACAAAACTGAAATAAAAGAAATAAAATTGATTCAAAACAAAGCAAAATAAAATAAAAAAAAATAGAGATCTCTAAGTTAATAAGACAATAACATAAACAATGAATATCACTAAATATAGAACTCGACTGAAAAGAGACAATAACCGTTGTTTAGACAAATGAGAAAATTAACACGACAAAAACGTTCGAATCTTTCACTGCAAAATTATGTTTAGATTCTTACGATTTGCTTCAGATAAGGATATGCTTCCCATGGTAGTCTAAATTTTGTATGTATTTAATATATACGTTTGCAAAATGTAATCATTCAATCAAATTAATCTATTGCATTTTGCACTTGGACGTTGCAAAAAGTATCATACTATTTTTAACATTGCAGTTTACATTTACTCTGATAATGCCAATTGCAGAAGAAAACATTGTAAAACATACAATCCATCTTGGAAATAAGTACATAATCATTATCATTGGAAATAAGTACATAAACATTTTGTGAAATTTTGTTCCTAGAAAATATAAATAATAACAATGTTCCGCTGAGGTTGCTCCAGTGCTCTCCAAACTTTCCAACAAATACCTTAACGAATCTTACTTCCCTGAATGTTAGAAAACTGCTTCTGTGGTGCCACCTGACAAGAATTCTGGTGAAAAAACTGACCCATTAAATTACGTGTCCTCCCTCTTTTCGCTAAAATATTTGAGTCCATAATTAATCAAGCAGTAGTCCACCACCTTAGAGTTGCAAAACTTTTGTCCGACCATCAATATGGATTTAAGCAAGCCTGGTTTACAGCAGATATCCTAACTGTAATCTCTAAAAGTGTATGATATACATGAGTTAAGGCAGGGGAGATATATATATAAGGCTTTGTACAGGGCATGGCACGATGGTATTTTCATGAAAATGAGATTGTATATTATTACTAGAATAATACGTAACATAATTAAATCCTTAAATAAGAGAGGAGTCCAGGTTGTTCTCGATAGTCGTACGTCTAAACAATATGATATAAATGCGGGTGTACCTCAGGGGTTTATCCATATACCTTTATTATTCCTGATATCCACAAATGCCCTTCCCGATAAAATAGTCACTCAACTTGGTATATTTACTGAGGACACAACGCTCTATAACAGGCACGAGGAGAAAACGAATGAACACATATTCAAAGCAATGGCGAAACCATTTGGGAAAGACCTCTAATCTGTAGTTAAATGGTGACAAAAATGGATGGTAACGTCCCATGCTGCTAAGAATAAGATCGTTTTCTTTATTAATTACAAAAAAATTCACAGCCACATATAACTATGACTAAAAATACATTACCTGAAAGTACTTTGTTCAAACTTCTCGCCATTACATTTACAGGGAACATGAGATAAAACCCATAAATCAAGCATTGCCAAGGCTTCCACGAAGAAGGTTAGCTCTGTCTAGAAATTAATTTACGCCTAAAAGTATCCTATACCTTTACATACCACCATTTGCCCATGTATGAAGTATTATTGTCACACCTGGGCTGGTGCATCTGCTACTAGTCTCTCCCTCCAGGGTTCAAAAGAGAGTCACCAACATGACGGACACTGAACTGTCATCAAGGCTTCAACCCCTCTTCCATCGATGAAATGTTGCATCCCTCTGCATGTTTTATAAGCATTTTAATTGTAAATGCTCCGACAAACTACAAGCCTTTGTTTCCACTCGACGTAAATACACCCGACAAACCTGAAACGCAGCAAAATCCAACTCCTTCACAGTAGAGGTCCCTAGATGTAGGAAAGCCTTCTACTCTCATAGTTTTTCACCATAGCTGCTAGACTTTGGAATTTCTTTCCTAGATCCTTTTCCCCCCACTTTACTCACATGCAAAAGTTCAAGTGTAATGTAAAAATACATTTTGATGCTCAACTCTCTGCATAGTACCCTTGCAACTAATGTCCCTAATAGTAGCCCCATACATACAAGTGGCATTGTGCTTTGTTTTGGGTGAAAATGTAATAAAAATAATTAATGAAAATATATATGATTTTGTCTTTTAAGGTATTGCACTACCTAGAAATAGTTTTTTTCTAAAAAATTCCGATGTCTTACAAATATTCCAACGAATAAATGGACATATTTTATTTGGTTATTCATAGATATCAAATTCAATTAACTCATTGATATAATTCAATAGCTTTATGCTATTATCATGATTACATCTTGTGTTATTCTTAACATAAAAGAACTGGAGGTAATGAACCTTGCCTGACATATATAGCGACTATTGATGCGTATTGACTACGAATAATTATGTAAATAATTCACACTGAAAAGATCATAAATAACGCAAAAGAAAACGGAGAGAGTTTGAGGAATTTGCAAACTAACACTGACCACTGCAGCGCTGTGTGCAGAGATGCAATGCAAAGCATCAAAGAACAGCATTTATTTCTACAGATAAAAATATTGATTAGAGAATATACATCACACAACATTTGCAAAGAAATTTCAATGTAAACAATTGAAGAACATTGTATGAGATATTATCTTTGAAATACTAATCTTTTTTCCGAGAGAATGAGACAGCCTGTCAATGGTAAAGAGGTCGGAAAGTGCAAACCCAATAACACCATTAAAGTGGACTAAGTATACAGACTTCTAGTTACGTTTTTTATGATTAATTCCCGGAACTGTAAAGTGCCTTGCTAAGAAATCTAATTGTGAGACAGACAAGACAGACGTACATTTCACTAAATATCACATATTCTCTTTTGTTAATTACATTTTCAGCCCAAACAAGGCACATTGCCACCTTGATGTAGGGGGCTACAATCAGGGAAATAAGCTACAGGGCTACTATGCAGCAAGATTTCGGTTCACGTTACACTTGAACTTCTGTATGTCAGTACAGTTGGGGAAGCAGGAACCCGGAAGGAATTCCAAAATCTAGCGGTTCTGGGGAAGAAACTACTGGAGTACTGGCTCTCTTACATCTAGGGATCTTTACCGTGAAGGGGTGGGATTTTGCTGCTTGTCGGGTTTGTCGGGGGTATTTACATCGAGGGGGTACAAGTGCTTGCAGTTCATCGAAGTATTCACCGTTAAAGTATTTGTAGAACAGGCAGAGGGATGCTACATTTCATCGATAGGACAGAGGTTGAAGCTTAGATGACAATCAGGACCTATCATGTTAGCGACTCTCTTTTGAACCTTGTCTAGGAGTGAGAGACTAGTGACAAATGCGCCAGCCCAAATATAACAACAATACTCTATATATGGGAGAATGGTGGCCTTATGGAAGTACGGGATACTTTCGGGCGTTAGTAGCTTTCTAGCACGGTAGGGAGAACCTACCTTTTTCGCAGCGGTCCTGGCAATGATCTCAATGTAATTGTTCCAACACATTTTCTTTTGAATGTTAGGCCGAGGAGTTTAAAAACTATACTCTCTGCTATAATTCACAGTATAAATGCTGGCAAAGTCGTATGTTTCTTAAGTTTATTAATTTTACAGATTTATTTTATGTAAAACTAGCGGGGGTACCCGGCGTTGCCCGAGTGTTTGTTTCGGGGACGGGGGGGGGGGGAGTTTTAAAAAATGTTATGGTAGGTAAGTAGGAAGGATCAAACCCGGAGTCATGAGTAAAAGTAGGAAAATAAAGTGTGAAAAAAAAACAAAAAAAAAAAACATCTGCAACGTTAACAGTTCGGCCACCAAGAAAAGTCCATTCCAGTTGTTTAGGAAAAAAAAATAAAAAAAACGACTACAGTAGGTCGGCGCGAACGTGAAAATATAATGTGAATTGTCCAGCACGCTAACCACTACGCCACAGAGCACTGCAGCTTAGTTTAGTGATTTTAAATAACTTCACATGAAAGAACTACGAAGCCAAACCGGTGTTCTCTTCTCAACTGTTCCTTGTGAACGATCCCCAAACGGTGTTAAGTGGTGGCAGGGGGAGGAGGAATTTATTAGAGAGAAAATATTTTACCACTTCCATTGATCTTAACCGATTTTGGCCGTGACTTCTCAGCAGAAAAAGTATAGAAATCTAAGATTATCGAGGAATTTGAGAAATAATAAGCCTATAACACACCTCAGATATTGTTCTGCCGTTTGTGCATATTATATTTGCATGAAATATCTTGATTTTTAATCCTATTAAGGTCAAAATCAGACGGGAAAAATGAGTTCATTTTATTTATATAGAAGAAAGAATAGAAGAGAAGATAGCGTATAGTCATAAGTCAAAAATAGTTAGTTCAAAGCCGTAGCTAAGTCATTTTTGGTTAAACATTATCTTATTCACCTTTATTTAAATTTTAATGCAGTAAAATGTATTATCTATGAAAATACATCATATCTCTTCAAATGTCGTGCATGTAAATATATTACAGTAGTTAATGTTGTTGACAGTTGAGGAACAATTCCATTCTTACTAGTTATTAGAGTGTGCTTAAAAAATAAAGAGAAAACTATATTTATACTCCTATTAATAATAGTACTTGTAGTAATAATACCCCACAATCAAAATTACTGTATCTACACATAATAATGATTATATAACATAATAGTAAAAATGATACCCTTTATTTTATATATACACACATATAAATATATGCGGATATTCATTAAAGACTCACACCAAAATCATAAAATCAAGTCAAATAACGTATATAAAAGATCTCATATGATTTACATAGATTAAATTTAGATATAGTAACAGAAGCTACTTCAAGTGGTTCTATGTGGTAAGTGTCAGATATCATCAAAATGACCGCTTCTTATTCGTGTGATGTATATCCACATTTTTCTGGTCAGCAGCTGGCGTTTTAATTTTTGGAATTTACTTTATCAATTTAACACGTACTTTGAGGGTTTCTATAATTGCACAAAAAACTGCTCTATTGTTATATATATATATATATATATATATATATATATATATATATATATATATATATATATATGTATATTATAATTCTTTTTTCTATCCTTTGCAAATGATTCAATTTTAGTATATTATTATGGATGATAACGACTACCAGTTGTCAAAATTTCAGCTCATCACATTTGTTATTTCTAACAAATATTAGGTTTTAAATTGTGTCCCTTAGTTTTGGACGCTACTGTAAATGCTATTTCACAAGAAGTTAAATTTAAAATGCACTAATAAACAAACCTAGTCAAAATTTCTTTCTGTTTGCAATGTTTCATTTGGTCTATTCAACTTCTCGTTAAATACAAAATATTCCCGTTAAAAAAGCAATAGTTGATTTTATTTATTATTTCATGATTTTCGCGCGACACAAATCAATTGTTTGCAACGATTTTCTATAATTTATATTTACAAATATTTCTTTTACCCCAGCCCCTCGATTACAGAAGGCCTGTCTAAAAAATTGACCAGGAATGATAGTACTTTTCAGGCTGACCTATTTTCATTTGAAAAATATCTTTCGTTTGCATCCTATTCATTAAAATCATTCTTATCCTATATAACCTTTCCTCTCAAAAGTTTTCCAAAATGTTTGATTTTGCTATCAAAGGAAACAGAAATAATTCGCCACAAAATAAGACATGTTTCCTATGTTTCTGTTTTATAATATTTTATCATATTTATTTATTTAAGGTTTTTATTTATTTTTTATACTTAGCATAATTTTCCTCTGATATATGTACGTTATTTTCAGTATATACAAAACGCATTTAGCCTTGCGTATTCGGTTCCAAACAAAAGTGTTAGATATGTTTTTAACTATGCAATAATCATTGACACAGTCACTTTGTACATGGTTTTGTCTCATAATATTAACTGCTTATTATAGCGCTATATTTTTCTGAATAGTTATATATAGTAATACATTTTTAATAGATTCTTTAGTTTTATCTCTATAGATACAACTTAACATTCAATAAAAAAGTATTAGCCCGATTATATATATATATATATATATATATATATATATATATATATATATATATATAGTAAGTTATAAAATATGTATGGCGATTAAGTTACACTGAATATTCCGCGTTTCATCCACTCTAGGATTCTTCAGGCTTATGCGCCTGAAGAGTACTAGAGTGAATGAAACGCGGAATATTCAGTGTAGCTTAATCGTCATATATATTTTATAACTTACTAACTAGCTCTACCAACGTATTGAGCAGTTTTGAAGTAAATACTTAAAGTTTACGCATAAATTTATACTTTCGTATGTTAATTTTATGAGTAAATTAAATAGTTATATATATATATATATATATAAGAGCAAATAGTTAATAAAACCTGTTTAGACATGTTTATTATATATATATATATATATATATATATATATATATATATATATATATATACTAGCAAAGTGATTCCACGTTACCCGGGACCTAATGATAATCAACGAATATTTCCCATTTCTATATATTTATTGACATCGAAATAAATGCACTCCCTTATTTTTCAATAAAATCAGTTGTCTGCTCTTGTTGGGGACACATCGCGGTTCACCGCGATGAAGCTTAGGTTCCTCTCGCATTAAATCAGTTAACATTACATCGTAGTCTACATTGCACTGTAGACAACCTACTGTGGAGTGTATACTATTATTTTTCTCTATAATGGTTTTAATTTAAGTTAAACATACTAAAGTACAGCTGTCATATTTTATTTGTCCTACACGCAGATTCGAAAGCGCCTCTGTCATATTAAATTAACTACTGTTGATTTAATATGTATAATCTTACTGCTTTTGTGTTTCTAATGGCTGGAATTCACTTTTAAAATAAAAAAAATGTAAGTGTGATGGTACAGTTGTGTTTTAAACATAAATATTCATTTTGAACGCGCACCTGTCATACTAAAACACCTACTATTGATTTTATATGTCGAACTTTTTGGCTTATCTGATAATGCAACTTCTCAGATGCACTTGATATGTTAGGCTGTGTAAGGTGTTAACTTTAATCAAAATCGTCGGCCCTTTTTTCATGTGATAATTCGATTATCAATTATCGATTATCAATACTTATCTAAAACATTCCGATACAAAACCTATCTAAGAACACTGTCAGGCACATGAACTACATGTGTTAATTTTTGAAAATCGGTCCAGTAGTTTTGTTAGGTTTTACCACATTCATTTCAGAAATATTTTGAACGTGCTTGCCATTCAAGTCAATAGAAAAAAATGTACATAAATCAAAATAACTATGAAGGTTCGAGTAAGGATTTAGTTCTGATAAAAGAAATTCCACCTACCTTGATGTTTTTTTAATTAATTACCTGTCTGCTACTACGAAACAATTAAAAATATAAACAAATACAATGAAATTGCATGAAACAGTAAAATAAAATATTTACAACTATTACACCACTTAATACAAGCATTATTTTAACAAAATACACATACTACTTATAAACTTTGTTAGCTGGACAAAACACGGGAGGATAGAGCAGTAGCTCTCGATATAGCTAAAGCTTTTGACAGGGTATGGCACGACGGTTTCTAAGGAAATTGAGGTCATATGGTATCACTGGAAGAATGCATAATGTAATTTAATCCTTCTTAAGCAAGAGAAAAATCCAAGCTGTCACCGATCCACTTATGATCGATCCTTAACGAAATAAGTATTAACAGTTTTTACTAACAAAAAAGCTTGGGGGTGTTCGAGGAACATCAGTACTGCCTAGAATAAAGAACTATTCCATACCCTCACTTCCGTCCATGATGTCACTTCCGGGCAACGCGGAAAGTATACTCGTCAGATGAGCAAAAATGTTGCTGAATTTTTCGTTTTTATTTATTTTCGTTAATACATACTTTTTAACTGATACTGTGTTCTTCCTCGTCATTTATTCAAATAATAACAGATATCAACTTACTGAAGCTAGCTAAATCGGCCATGGAGTATCGATATACTGTATGATGGAGAGGTACATCTGAGGACCCTATTACATTTTGTTTTTATTTTAACTAAGAAAACCTGGTGGACAGAAGACTCTAATGGGGACACTGCGCAGGATGGGAATAGCTCTGAGAAATTTGTAAGAAAAAAGGTCTAAGACCTTTCATACTTGTCGGCAGTGTCGGGCACATCGGTGGATTTGTGAATAATTTGAGTTATATCATACATGATGAAAAATACACAGAGATCACAATATCTCTTGTCACGCTATAACACATTTCCACAAGCACATGACTCATACGAGATAAAAGATTTTTCTTATAATATTACGAGAGCATTTTCCTATGTCTCCCGCCGAATTACGCATCCGGAGAAAAATCCCACGAAAAAAAAAAACGACAAGAAAAAAATAATAATTCTACAACCATTTCGAAAATTATAATAAATATCGACTGAACCTTTGACTCTTCCAAACTTAAGAACTAGTTGACCCCTTATTCAACCCAGTAGTGCGTCTTTTTTTCGTAAACTGCTTAATCTTATTTCTTTCTCTTTTTTAACATTTTATCATTAGTATTACTATCATTATTAATTAATAAACAACATGTTCTTACTTATAAATTAATTATTATCTCAATAAATCCCACAAGGCAAAATTCACTCCTCCTCCTTCTGAGAAAAAAAATACATGTCCAAGAACAAGAAAAAAAACCCTGCACAATTATGCTGTGAGAAAACATCAATCGCATGAAAATATAAATTTAAAAAAAATCTTATCATTCACAAAGTTTCATCTCACCGATAAAAATTACAAATAACAAAAACATAGATTCGTGGAAACCCAAAATTGTCCACGTCAGCACATTTTGAGGTCAGGTTACATAACATTTGACCACCTCACAGAATCTCAAAAATAATTTTTTTTTAAATCACAGTCGTTTACAAAAAATACATAGACATTTACAATTAAAATACATAGTCGTTTCCAAAAACAAAAAAAAAGACGACTTACTTAAAATTTTCAGACAATCCTTCAAAACAAAATTCAACACAAAATAACAATTGATGGAAACTAAATTTGTCCACGTCAGCACATTTTGAAAAAAATAATATTCCCTTTTACTTATCCTAGTGATTTTTATTATGGCCTTTTCTGCCATTTTCTCTACTGCCACTTACGCCACGTCAGGGGAACTCCATTTGCTCCCTGACGCTGGGCAGAAACACATTTCGCTTTGCTATATTGGAAAAACATTTTTTTTCACATCGGTAACCGCGACTGCCTTTCAAGGCATATAGCTCAACGAAACATATCGGGATTCCATCCATGGATTTTTCCATGTTGATTCTACTCGAAATCACAGAATCCCTTCACCCTAAGACAACACTTGTGTTTTTTCTTTTTTTTCCATCTAAAAAAACATACATTTTAACATTTCATAAAACAGTTTGCATACAATAACATTTTTCCACACCAGAAAAAAAATTCTCACGAAAAAACCCGTACAATTAGAGAAAGAAAAACAATTCCACATTAGCAGAAAGTATCCATTGTTTCTTAACAAACAAACAAAAAATACACATTGTCTTTTCCTAAAAGTACGCAACGCATTTACAATTTTGCAACATTTAAACCTTATAATTGTTTAACTTATAAATTCATAACAAATATTTGATTGACGTTTTTCTCTGGTAATCGTAGCAGTCATCTCATTTCTTTTTCCCTTTTGTTTCACCTCTTTAACTAAAGTTTATGTGTTCTATTTCTTTTACACCAATTTGTTATTAGTCTGTCGATTTATATATCTGTTTTTTTATTTCTCTTAATTTATCAAATAATATAACTACACATAATTTTAATGTGTCTTTTTTCCGTTGTGTCTATATATATATATTTGCTTCACCGCTGTTTAATGAAAGGACCCTACGTTGTTTTCTTTTTTTTTCTTTAATTTCTTTATCTTTTTCTTTTTTATGTGTAGTGTACAATATTTTTTCTTTCTTTTCGTCGTGTCTATATAATATTTTTTTTTATATGGTAACCACCAGGTTCGAGATTTTTCTTTTTTCTTTCACACTCACGACACCAAATGAGCGTTTGAATACATATACGGCGCAAACATATAATGTTTTCTATGTCTCCCGTCTTAAATAATTTATTCGGCCGGACCCTTTTTAACGGCCCATATGGCATCATTCAGGGATGTGGGTAAAGTAACCTCATGTCCGTTAACAGCTCTAATTCAACCATGCAGTCTACCGTCTTTATTGTATGCGAAGAATATGATCTTTCCACCGTACCACCGGTCAGCTTAATCAAGCTACATACAGATGGGGAAATAGCATTTTTCATAATCGAAAAATCTATTAAAAAATCCCCTTTGCAGGGTCCTGTGAACCTCTTCAAAAAATAGTTAACTGCCACGGGTTTTTTTAAATTCAAATTTGACTAGACCTACCATTTTATCTTAATGTAATCTTCTGATTTTTTTTTTTTATTTTTTTTTTTTCATGACTATTTTGCAGACCACTGGAAAACAACAATTATACATTATATAATACAATATCAAATCATCAATACACATTTTTTCTAACAATGAACATTAACTTCTAAGTAATTACATAAAACAACCTTCTTTAGTCCTTAAAAATGTTCAAAAATGCCGTTAAAACTGGAAAAACAATATTCACGATTTAGAGAACAATCTGGCCTGAAAAAGAGCATCAATTCTTTTTTCTTTTCTTTCTTTTCTTTTTTTTTAACCCAGTTCAAGACAAGCGATGGCCATTTTCTCTTTTTGCAACGGTGTAAATATTTCAAGTTATGATTGACACATTTCCAAACAATTTAATTTGTGCGTGTTCCCATTACATTTTCTTACTGTCTCATCGGTCCCTTGTATTAAACAGAATAGCGCAATTCTTTGTTTTCCCCTTCTAATGTTTACATTAAGTGATATTTTTCTTCGTTCATAACGAGCTAATTCCTAATACGATAAACATTTTTAAAACTATTTTCTATATATAAAGTTTTACATCCGTGTGTCTGTATGTCTTCCTTTTCTTTCTTCGTGAAAAGGTTATACGTGTTTATTGCTTTTTTCTATTGTTCTTTCTTTTTTCTTTTTTTTCCAGACATTTTATTGTGATTTATCTGTTTTCTTGTCTTTTTTTCTTGACACGTAATCTCATTCCAATTTCAGGACTCACTTCCACGTTGTATTTTTCACCCCAGGTTCGATATCACATCGTCGATGCGAACTGGCCAACGGCACCAAATTGTGTATTGTTATATTGTCTCTTATATAAAGGGTTGTGTGTTTGATTATCATAAAGGGAATCGTGTGTGAGTGACATGTATTTTCAGAACCTACCTCTGCTTCTTCGATGTTGGACCATCTGGAAATTTCTCGTCCTGGAGGGAGACTTGATACCTGTTTTTGGATGAAGATTCAATCACTCCAAGACAAGGAATTAGTTCTATAGTTTTTATTTCACTTTCTACAGATGTCCTGCAGAAGGTGGAAGTGAAATCGGCCTGTGTGGGTTCTTCTTCTACACACGTCAGCGTTCGCCCCCCCCCCAGTGAAGAGGAGGAGACAACGGGAAGCCGTCCGTTGTCTTCTGTGTCCAAATCAAATCTCAACGATTCAGCTAACCTGATCACATGACTCCCACTCAATCAAATCAGCTGATCTTTTACTTCTGGCCAACGTGTCTACACTATAACTCACCTCTCCCTCTCCCTCTCCCTCTCTCTGTTCCTTAACATTCTCTCTCTCTCTCTCTATCCATTCTCTAACATTATATTAGCCTTTATTATTCCTGCAGATTGAAATTAGCGGCTCGAAGGCCGGGCTTGCCGGATCGTACAATACACTGGACCATAGTATGTTAATTTATTCAGTTTGTATTGATATAGAATCAATCCTCTTTTGATTATTATTTATATTGATGAAATGGTTGCCCAGTGAACTAATTCGCAAAAAAATGATGATGTCGTTCATCAACTTCCATCTGTGTTTGTTTACAATATAACATCAGCTGATATTTGGGATTTAAGATAAATGACCTGGAAAATTCACTTCCGATTAATGTTTAATATGCGAACAAAGGAACAATTTGTCGTAATTGTAAATAATCGCTCATCTTTTATAGTAAATTAACTCATTAAAAAGAAAAAAGACAATAAAATGGTTAGGTATACCCGACGCTTGAATAAGGATCGTTCGGTCTGTATTCGAATGCTCTACTACTAAAATAGATCTCCAGATTATATAAAAAAAATCAAATATTTTAGAAAGAGGAAATAGTTTGCTGAAATTTTTTTATCTCTATTTAGTCGGTATAACGTAAAATATTCTCCTGTAAGAATATTCATTTTTATCCATAAGAGAGAAAGTTAATTGTTAATTTCGGTGATTTTTCGATTTTCGATACTTACCAGATGAATTTCTGTACAAACATATCTAAAACAGACTACCAGACATATAAATAAGTATTGTGTGAAATTTGAAAAACATATGCTCCTCTTTTTGGAACGTATAACGAAGGCCACAAAATGACACACAAAACATGACTTATTCAAACAAGTCTTTTTGAATAACTTTTATATTTGCCGAGTCAGAAAAAGAAAACTAAAACAACGACATTCGCTCCTGATAATAATCGGATGCAGTGATAGAAAACTCTTTCGAAGAATATGGCTGAACAACAAATTTTGGGTGCCATTCGATATAACTTCATTACTGAAATTAGAAAAAAAGACTTCTCGGAAAATTGAAGATAATCCATAAACATCGGAAAAAAACTTTGTCGTGTTCAATCAGACGTGTTTGAATAATGACTCGCTGCCAAAATATACACATAAAAATGACTTTAATATGATAGTATATGGATGGATAAATAGATAGATATTTACGTATTTTTCTAGTTATTGATTACGTTATTGTTATTACTTTACAAAGTTTTGATATATATTTTACCAACATACAATAATTTAAAAATAAACAAGGCTATTATTTATCTTAAAAACTATAATCCATACGTCATTTAAAGAATGAGAAATGTATGAATATTATGATATGGCCGGTCGACGTCGGATATCCTGGGGAGAGAGGTGACTGACCGAATTTTGAACAGGTGACAATATTATGGAAATAACAAATAATATGCCTAGAATTTATGTAGAAGTAATTAAGCCCGAATTATATAAAACAATAAAGTATTTAGAAGGTTACTAACGAAATAGTATTGGAATGTTTGGTTTTCATAAACGAATTTATACGGCAAAAATCCAGCTAAGGATTTTTGGTTTCGTAGCTAAACGAGGAAACCAATTTAGAGAGACAGTTAAGAGAGTAGTCTGTAACGGGCAGCTGAGAGAGACGGTCGAGAGACGGTATGACACCAAGCAGAGGCAAGATCGATAAGTAAGATGTAGATAGGGCTATATCAGCATTAAACCTATCTAAAATGGGAAAAACATTCTGAAATAGGGGTTGCCGAAAAGAACCCGAGGTCAAACCAAACCAAGTGTGTTTCCTAATTTGCGAAATGTAAACACATAGAATCGTATTCGGCCTTTTCGTTGAAGGTATGTCTTCTTTTGTTTTGCAAGAGAAAAAAATGTACGTTCCCTCGTTTTATGCCCTTATATGTGAACATTCACTAGATAATTTTTTGTGACGTTTTGAAAACCAGGCGATCACAAGTAAATACATGTATGAAGAATAAACACACATTCAATAAAACACTCGTTACATACACGTGTATATATGTATAGAATATATGGACAACCGAAGGGGAATATAACATATCCCGTTTGTTGCCGTTTCACAACTCCTTTGTATAACATGAGCAATGAAAATTATATGTTTAATGCATAAATAATTTTTTTAATTCATAAAGATTAAAAAGGGAAAAATGTGTGATTTTTCATTTCATTTTGCATTACAGTATCAGTAAATTACAAACTAACTTATTTAAGAGGATTTGGAATTATTATTATAGCGTGTTTTAGTTACATTGTTACATAGAACATTCAGTAGTTCACCTATTAGAAAGGTACTTACACTTTATATTTTTATATAAAGTTTTGTACGTTATACTGAATGTATGCATCAACTTAATTAGTTATATTTATGTCCTATCAACGCCTCTGATTCTTTACGTATCTGGTGTGGCTGATACTTTATTATGTTCATAACTCCTTCTAAAAGCTGGATAATCTGTGTATTTTTATACTAAGACTACTATTTTTAATTAAATATATAAACGGGAAATTATAAAATTATCGCCCCATTAGCCTCCTACCACTTTTCGCCAAAATATTAGAGACCTTAATTAACCATGCTCTAGTTCGTCACCTTACAGATGGTAAACTTTTCACTGACAAACAATATGGATTTAAACAACCCCGTTCCACAGCTGACATCCTAACTGTAATCTATGAACGTATATACCATTCTCTAGACAAAGTGGGGGAGGGCAGAGCGGTAGCTCTAGATATATCCAAGGCTTTTGACAGGGTATGGCATGAGGGTCTACTCAGGAAAATTAGATCACACGGTATCACTGGTAGAATACTAAACATAATTAAATCCTTCTTAGATAAGAGAAAAGACCAGGTTGTCTTCGACGGTCGTACATCTAAACAATATGATATAAATACGGGAGTGCCTCAGGGGTCTATCCTTGGACCTCTATTGTTCCTAATATTCATTAATGACCTCTCCGACAAAATTGCCTCTGAGATGGGTATATATGTTGATGACACCACACTCTATAACAGGCATGACAGGAAAACAAATTAACACATATCTAAAGAAATGGCAGAAACACTAACTGGTTTCCTTCAATAATTACAAGAAACCTTCTCTGCCACCAATAGCAATGACCAGTGACACTTTATCTGAGAGTACATCTTTCAAACTCCTTTGCCTAAAGTTCACAGGAAACATGAATTGAAACAATTACATTGAAAGCATTGCCAGGGACGCTGCGAAGAATGTAGGCTCTCTCTACCGTGCTAGAAAACTACTAACATCCAAAAGTATCCTGTACCTCCCATGTATGGAGTATTGCTGTCACATTTGGGCAAGGTTTTCAAAAGAGAGTCGCCAATCTCATAGGCCCTGAACTGGCATCTAAGCTTCAGCCTCTGTCCCATCGACGAAACGTTGAACCCCTCTGCCTGTTCTACAAGTATTTTAATGGTGAATGCTCTGGCGAACTGCAGACACTTGTGCCCCCACGACGTAGACACCCTAGACACACCCGAAAGGCAGCTAAATCCCACCCCACACAGTAGAGATCCCTAGATATAATAGATTTTTCTACTCCTCAGAACCGATGGACTTTGGAATTCCATTCCAGGATCCTGCTTCCCGAACTGTACTGACATGCAGAAGTTCAAGTGTAACGTGAACCGACATCTTGCTGCCCAAATCCACAGGTAGTGCCTCAGTAGCCGTTGCCCCTGATAGTAGCCTCCTACACCAAAGTGGCAATGTGCCTTGTTTGGGGTGAAAATGTCCAGAAAAGAAGATTATCAGAGAATCAAATAATAAGATTTATCCAAATACCGTGCAAAAAAATTTCAAAATGACTTGCACATAATTGTAATGAAAAACTTTAATAATAAAGCTAAATTTTCAAAATACTCATGGCATAAACAAATATATTTATTGACAAAACGCATTAAAATACCCACAAAATAATCATTTTGCAAAAAGTCAATATCATTATATTAATAATGTATCCGCAGAAATTCCCCTCTGGGCAAAAGTATCGTGGATTTGCAATGACATGCCATATACAGATTCAATAACGCTAGGAAAATAACCACTATCTTATGTAGCTTTCGAACACCATTTAAGACACATTCAGTCGTGATAACTAAATACTACATTCCATCCTACGAGCGACACCGTAAACGTCACAACATCGTCAGAGAAAGCAGTCTCTATTTTTCTTTCTAAATATAAAGTCGTACCACCGCTTCCAGTCGACACGGGGAGCAATTCTACACGTTCCACAGATCGTAACTGGGCCATATATATATATACCTTACATAATCGTTTCAATTTCCATTCATAAATAATAATGACCCTGGCCTAAGTCCGTGCATTCTTATTAGCGGAGCATCGATATTTCATCAACTCCAGAAATTTGTCCTTTCACTTAAAAAAAAACGGACGATTACTAACATTAAAATCCTACCCGGTGTGAAGTTCATTTACTGTACAAGTCATTTCAGTGATATATAATCTAAAACTACAGCAGAGAAAAAATCGTTAAACAATGTACAATAATTAGTTTATATGCTCTCTTTTACGAAGTTTAGACCACGCTTTCCACTATAGGACTCTCCTTCGTCGTAGTAGTCAACAACAAAAAATATTATTGCCATATAGTTTCTTTACCATTCAACACACTTCGTATTACAGATTGCTATTCCGTCCCTTTTATTTTTTTTTGGATAAAACTTGCGAAAGCGCTCTGCTTAGAGATTGTTTTAAAAATCGAATAGAAATATAATGTGTTCCGTTTTAATTATTTTTTTTAATTGCACATGTGTCATCAGAATGGAAACTAATCGAAAAAATAAAACTCAACTATCGTATTATATATATATATATATATATATATATATATATATATATATATATATATACTATCGTTTCAGCTTGGCTTTTCCCGGGTGTTTCGATGTGAATGTTGAGCCAAGGAAAGAGTAGTAGGAAGAAGGCAGGCTCGAACCCGTACCGCAAAGGAGGAAAAGAACGGGGGAAAAAACCTGACGTCTTTGCGGTTACGACCACCGCAAAACCTGAAGGGACTTATGTTAAAATAAAGGCTATACAACCGAAAGGAGTGGATAATTTTAAAATATATCGGCAAAAAAGTGCCCCCCTGTTGAAAAGTGCCGTGTTGAAGGTGAAATATTAATGTTTTTAGACATTTTTTTCGATATTGGTCGTATGAAAGGTCGAACTTTAAAACGATACTGATCGGGGTAAAATCCGTCGCCTCTGTCGAAAGTTTTATGCAGACATGCAAACATACATACATACATTTATATATTGGAAGCTAAAAATGTTCGAACCAAACCGATGAAAAAGCTTGCCCTATCTATGCATACCATTTATGTAAAATTTCAAATGTTGAGACCTGAAATTCTCTGAGTAATTTAGTAGAGACAGCAGAGGTCAAATTTTTGTTTAACTTTTACCCCTATTATGACCTCTTTAAATTTATTGTTTTGGGCTCAAATGAACTTATTAAATTAGATACATGTCCAAGGAACCCATATCTAAAATTTCAATTGATCATACCGAAAATTGGCGGAGGAGTTTGGTATACTCTGTATATCAAATTTCGAGTTTGTAGACTTAAAATCGACAAGGTTATTGCGTAGGGAAATGTACACAAACAGACACACAGACAGACACACAGACAAGGTAACTTTTATAGATATATTAGCATGGGTGGCTGGCGTTGCCCGGGTGTTTGTAGGTGTGTGCTGAGCAAAAAAAATGTCAATTTTTTAAACTTTGACCCCTATCATGACCTCTTAGCATTTATTGTTTTGGGCTGAAATCCAGTTATTAAATTGGATCCATGTCCAAGGAACATATATCTAAAATTTCAAGTGTTCAGATCCCAAATGGTCGTTGGAGTTTGGTAAAGTTCTCAAAGGTACAAATCGTTGAACTTTGACCCTTTAACAGCCAAATTTCTGGCCGAAACCCGATCACATAGATTTTCCCAAATCTCAGTACACTGTATATAAAATTTCGAGTCTGTAGACTAAAAATTGAGAGAATTATTGCGTAGGGAAATATACAAAGGCACAGAGGCAGACACACAGACACGTTCACTTTTATAGATATATAGACTAGCATGGTTGCCCTGCGTTGCCCGGGTGTTTGGAGGTGTATGCTAAGCAAAAAAAAGAGTCAATTTTTTTAAACTTTGACCCCTAGTATGACCCCTTAAATTTATTGTTTTGGGCACTAATCAAGTTATTAAGTTGGATCCATGTCCAAGGAACCTATACCTAAAATTGTAAGTGTTTAGACCCCAAATTGTCGGAGAAGTTTGGTAGATTTCTCAAAGGTCAAATCGTTGAATTTTGACCCCTTATTAGCCAAATTTCTGGCCGAAAACCGATCACATAGATTTTTCCAAATCTCAGTGCCCTGTATATCATATTTCTAGTCTGTAGACTAAAAATTAACAGAGTTATTGCGAAGAAAAATATACACAGACCCACAGACACATATACAAGTTCACTTTTATCGATAGATAGATAGATAGATAGATTAAACAAAAATATATACTTATACATAAATATATATGGAAACAATTTTGTGTTTACTATAAACTTTTTACGCAAATATTATACAAGTATAACTCATGTAGAATATCTGCATGATTACAATTACACGTAATAGTTAACTAAAGATAGTCATCCCATAAGAAAACCGAAAAAAACTAATAGGGAATTAATTAAAATGAATGTTTAAAAGAATATGCAAATTAGCTAGATCTTTTGCAGATGAATGCAATTGCACAACCCATATATAAGAAAATTGCATTTTCTTTTTAAATAAATAGAAAATAGAGGTTTTAATATAAATATCAATGCACACAAAAGAAAAACAAATTTAATGATTTGGAAGTCATTCCATTTGTGATTTTTTTCTAAGGAACGCAGCCTTTTGGATCATTTTGGACCATTTGGAACTTACCTGTTGGATTGGAAATTTTTAATTCTACCGTGTTTGGATTTTATCATTCTTGGATTTTTTACCCTTCACCGGACTATCTATTCATGTGAAATCTTTTTATCATTTTTCTTTTACCTCCTACTACCCTTACCTCACCCTTTTTTAACCAAGTAAGATCTGTGACTTACTTGTAGTTTCACTAAATACTTTTACATTCAAAATTCGATCCCGCATTTTGCTAATTCCTGCCCTCTGATGAGAAGGAGAGTATTTCTTCGAAACTCCGCGGATTAAGGACTATCCACTTATCTTGTGCTTCCTTTTTAAAATTAAATATGTTTTTAACTCTTTTTCAAGATGTCTTTTAACATGTTTTATTGATCATTTGTTCATATATATATATATATGTATATATATATACATATATATATAAATATATATATATAAAACATGAAATACCCTTTTAAAAAATATCACAAAAAATTTGTCTAAAATGATTTTTGTTTTTCTTTTTCTTTAATCTTGCAATAAAAACAAGAAAGTTATTAGGGAACAAAAATGCACATATTTCTCTATACGTGTAGTTCCATACGTTATCAGTGGTAACCATCTTCTGTACGCGCACGTGCGCATATTTTTGCCGTAATTAAGTAGTTTTCCGGATATTTAGCAATGTAATTATTTATGTTATAAGTGGGGGCCATTTATGTACGCGCAGTATGGCCAAAAACACAAAAACATACCACCCCACTGAATGGCCAGAAAGTGGGTGATCCATTTCAATTAAATTGATGTAGAAAACTGATCACCTAATTTTTTAAAAGTAACTTCGTTATATCATAGAAATCAGTTTCTCTGCATCGGAAACGATTAGCAGATGCGTTATTTGCACAACGAAATCTACAAGAAACATTTTTTCTCTTCCAGACTGAAGAGGCCATAAAGTATTTAGTGTTTTTTTGTTAATAACATTTTATTCTTATCTCTATATTTATTCTTAGCCGCAAGTATTTTTCTTCTGGAAACAAAAATCTCGGAGATTTACAACAGCAGATGCCACATACAAATTCAATACAGCTTATTTTATGTAACTTTCGAACACCATTTCAGTAATATTCAATCGTGATAATCAAATACTAAAATGCATCCTAGAAGAACACCATTACAATCGCAACATCGTTAGGAAAAGGAGTACCTATGTCCCCTCAAGTATTTATACCTCCCACCGGAAGCAGTCAGCACGAAGAGTAAGTTCACACGTTCAACAGATTCTACGCTTACCCCGGCCGTAACTGGCTCATGCATCAGGAAAAATGCTATAATACTTAGTAGACAAAAAATAATAAATTATTCATCGGGAAAGTTCGTTGCTTTTTCTTGCTTGCCCGCTAATTATCTTTTTTCCGAAACTAGATCATTCTAAACGAAAAATCTACGGTTCGTAATCAATTTATTTACGGGTACCAATATTTAATTTTTTTTTCGAGCGATTATATATTTGTTTTCCTTTAATTTTCTTATTCCTATTGACGATTTCATTTAGTTTAAATTTTTGTCCGATTACTTAGGCTTCAAACGTGTGCCTGATCATGTGGACACTTTCTTTTTAGAACTAAAAAATATACGCTTTCTAATAAGTTAAAACACAAAAATATAATGCGGATAAGTTTCGGAATAAATTGTGTTAGCTACAAAAACACTTATTTCTTATGTATCTGTTGTTTTTATAACTTTAACTTTCTGTGGAGTTTAATTTTCTTTTCCGAGCGATTATTGAGACTTCAAAGCCGTTAGCTTTGTTGTTTTTCTCATACATGTATTTTACCATTCTGAAATTATTATGGTATTATTTAGAAAACCCATCCTTCACATGAAAAATCACTTTTTCCATAGCTACCAACGTAATAGATGCACTGAAACTAAAGCTGCTTTCAGGACTGTCAGCAACCACTGTACATAAGTAATAAAAAATGCAAGAGAACTATATGCGCAATCCGTTTAGTCCAAAGTAGCTGAGCAGCGGCTTGGTTCCCACCAGTTCTGGCAAATAGCAAATAGGATCCTGAACAAAAACGTGCGTTCTATCCCAACCATTATCAATGGACCAGAGGTCATCTCGACAGCATCCGACAAGGCCAAACTATTTGCCAAAAACTTTGCGGCTAATTCTACCCAGTGTGACGAAGGCCATCAACTCCCCATATCCCCTCTTATAACAGACAACACGCTATGCAACATACAAATATCTGTGAGTGAGGTCACCAAGCTAATCAAGAACCTTGACTCCAGTAAAGTAACTGGTCCCGACGGTATGCCAATTATAGTGTTAAAAAAAATACAACCAGAACTTGCCCCCATACTTTCCAAACTGTTTAAGCGTTGCCTTAAGGAGAAGTGCTTTCCAACACCCTGGAAAACCTCATAAGTATACCCTGTATTTAAGAATTCAGGAGATAAGTCATCCCCCTCTCAGTACAGACCAATAAATCTCCTGTGTGTCATGAGTACGTTGCTGGAGTCCACAATAAATAGAGTAGTAGTCAACCAGTTCAGCAGAAATAACCTTCTTAGCGACATGCAATATGGTTTCCGCTCTGCTAGATCTACAGCGGATGTGCAAACGGTTATATTTCATAGGATTAGCGAATCTCTCGACAAAGGCTTCATTTCTAGGGCAATTGCCCTCGACATATAAAAGGCCTTCGATAAGGTTTGGCATAAAGGCCTACTGCACAAGATTTCTAGCTACGGTATAACTTGAAATGTTTTCTTTATCATTAAGTCATTTCTCTCAGATAGGCTCATAAGAGTGGTGGTTGATGGGCAGAAATCAGAGGCCCACAGTATTAACGCTGGAGTCCCTCAGGGGTCCATAATGGGTCAAACTCTCTTCCTGATCTACATCAATGATCTCCCAAAACACATACTAAAATCTTTCGTTGACATCTATGCTGATGACACGACCATCTACGGCAACACATCAAAGGCCGTAAATGATGATGTTCTCTCTGATTCACTATCATCTGATCTTGAGCGCGTGATACAGTGGAGAAAGAGGTGGCTGGTTACCTTTAATGCATCTAAGACCAAGCTCCTATCTCTACACCATCAACGCTCTGATCCCCATCTGGCATCAATTGAAATGGATGGCTCTCGTCTAAGGGAGGCCCCAGGCTTTGATAAGCTCCTGGGTTTGACCTTTACACCTGATCTTACATGGAACACATACATCAAGTCTGTGACCAAGGTCGCTGGGAAAATGGTGGGATCTTTCTACCGCTCCAGAAGATATCTCACTAATGGTGCAATTCTCTATCTATATAAGAGCCAAGTACGTCCAAAGATTGTGTACTGCTGCCACATCTGGGCGGGGGCTGCTAAAAAACAGCCTATCCTGCCTTGACAGAGTACAAAATAGACTCCATGGCTTGGTGACCTCTTTCCCACATAAGAGACATAGCGAGCCTGTCCATGTTCTATCGCTATTTCCATGGCAGGTGTTCGTCTGAGCTCCATTCTCTGGTCCCCACTCGCCAATCTTTTTTCAAAAAACACCCGACTAGCTGAAACCACCGAGAATAATTTTTCCCACTCCCTATCTGTGCCTAAATCAAAACGTAGATACAATGAACAAAGCTTCTATCTTAGAACTGCACGCCTGTGGAACTCTGTTCCGCTTGCCTGCTTCCCTCCGGACTACAACTTGGATGTCTTCAAGTCCAACACAAACAAATTCCTGATGAACCGCCCCCCCTAAGTAATGACACCTTACAAATTCTCCAATACTATTGCTACACTATCCCTCTGATTACTGTACACACAATAACCTTTATCCCTGAGTGGCCATTGGGCCTTGATATGTGGTGAACTCCATGTAAAAAAAGAGTGTTTTGTACTTATTCAAGTTAAAAATAGTGACGTAAAACTGGAATGGATTTTAATACTATTTGTGAAAGATTTGATTCGCCCCAACCTCTCAAAACGAAAAGGAAGTTTTGAACAAAAAACGGAAACAGCCAGAACTATTTTTTCCTGCTTTGTCTTTATGTTGACGATGGATGGCATAATAATTAACCAGTATGAAGTATTCTACAGCTACTTTGAGAAAAAATACGTGCGGTATTCCGATAAAAAAAAAACGATGGCTGACTTGAAAGATGCTATCGGTAGAAGGCAATAATATGCTACTGATTTTGATCACCCTGAAGAGTTAAAGTGCAGTGAAAAGCCCTAATTTGCAAAAAACATCTGTTTTTACATATTATTTTTCTAATAGACCATTTTTGAATATATACTGATCTAGGCATGGCAACTATATATGCAATAATGTTTTTCCCTTAAATGATTTTTGCAGAATCACTCAAAACCAGAACAAATCGCCAGTAACTAGCAGTGCTGACAATCACAGTTAGTGAATTTCACTAGCTACTACTGGAAAAATTCCCGACATTGGAAGCCAGATAATTTCATTTGTGCTAAGGCCACCAGTGTCCGATATTTTCTTGGTACGGCAGCAGCCACTTACAACAACTGTAGTTTTTTTTTTTTTCGATGGATCCTTTAACGATTCTGTTCTGGATCTGTGTCATGATTCCACGGAGCAACGCCGGTTAAAGTAGCATGCTAGTATTTTGTAATGGAAAGTAGACATTTACTTATAAGTTACATAATTTTATATTTCTGCTAATATTAAATATATCTATGAAAAGAAAGGAAGACACACAGACAGACAAACAGAAAACATGTTTAATAGTATTCTGGGCAACGCCGACATTATTGCTGGTTGTGCATACACGCATATGGAGCTAGGTTAACACACACGAGTAATGTTGACCTGTCTTCGAACCAAGACCAGCTAGAAAAACACGCATCACTTCTAGATCTGTTTCTGACCACAGTCCCCGATGATTGTGTTACGAATGCCCACAACCTACTTATGATAATGGTAGAAACGCCCTAAACTCTAGAGCCAAAACGGAAGAGCAATTGATGAAAACAATGAAATATTATAAAAAAAGGCTGACTGGGAAGCCGTCAGGGATCTTATCAGAGATGCCCCATGGGGAAATACTTTTTCTCTTCCTGCTTAACAGTGCGCAAATGCGACCACTGAATGGTTCAAAACTGCAATTTAAGCACATGTTCCCATGCGGAAATTTTATAGCAAGCCTCACTCTCCCCAATGGTTTACTTCTACTTGCGCAACTGCCATTGCTTAAAGGCAGCATGCATACAGCAGATTTAACCGATATAAGTCCAGTTCAAACACGCAGAAGTATGTAGAAGCTAGAAGTAACTGCAAGAAATAAATAGCGACAGCTAAGAGAGAATTTACTGAAACCACAAAAAAAAACGCATCAAAGCACAGAAAGTAGGAACCCGTGACTTCTGGAAAAACTACACAGTGTAGTAAATAATCAACAATTCCCCCACAAACCTCCAATCACGGGGTTGTTTGCTCAGCAACCGAGAAGGCTAACATGCTTGCCAGTCGGTTTGCCTCAAACTCCACACTTGACACTTATAGCCACCCCTCCCTGACTTTCCTTTGTGGACAGACGCCACGCCAGACAATCTGAAAATCACCCCGGCTCAGGTGCATGCTATCATAAAAAACCTAGACACTTCACAAGCATGTGGATCCGATTTCATCTCGGCTGTACTATTAAAAATGTGCCCAGTCGAAGTAGGTCCAGTTCTCTCCAAACTCTACAATAAATGCCTTAATGAATCTTGCTTTCCTGCTTCCTGGAAAGCTGCTTCTGAGGTACCAGTTTTCAAGAATTCTGGCGAAAGAACTGACCCATTAAATCATCGCCCCATTAGCCTTCTCCAACCTTTCGCCAACATAGTTGAGCCCATAATTAACCTAGCTTTAGTCCATCACCTTACAGATGCTAAACTTCTGACTGACAAACAATATGGATTTAGGCAGTCCCGTTCCACAGCAAACATCATAACTGTAATCTCTGAACGCATATACCATTCATTGGACAAAGCGGGGGAATGTAGAAATGTAGCTCTAGATATATCTAAGGATTTTGACATGAGGGTCTCCTCAGGAAAAGTATATCATACTGTATCACTGGAAGAACACTTAACATAATTAAATCCTTCCTAGATAAGAGAAAAATCCAGGTTGTCATCGACGGCCGTACATCTAAACAATATAATACAAATGTGGGAGTGCCTCAATATTCCTAATCTTCATAAATTACCTTCCCGACATAATTGCCTCTAAGATTGATATATATGCTGATGATACCACACTCTATAACAGGCGCGACAGGAAAACAAATGAACACATATCTAAAGAAATGTCAGAAACACTAGAGGATGTCCTCAAATCTGTAGTGGAATGGGGACAAGAATGGATAGTCACATTCAATACTGCCAATTCTTTCCTTCAATAATTACAAGAAACCTTCTCTGCAACCAATACCAAAGGCCAAATACTCTTTATCTGAAAGTAATCTTTTAAACTCCTTGGCCTAATGTTCACAGGAAACATGAGTTGGAACAATTACATTGAAGGCATTGCCAGGACCGCTGCGAAAAAGGTATGCTCTCTTTACCGTGCAAGAAAACTACTGACACCCGAAAGTATACTGTACCTTTATAAGGACACCATTCGCCTATGTATGTAGTATTGTTGTCACATTTGGGCTTGTGCATCTGCTGCTAGTCTCTCGCTTCTAGACAAGGTTCAAAAGAGAGTCGCCAATCTAATAGGTCCTGAACTGTCATCTAAGCTTTACGAAATGTTGAATCCCTCTGCCTGTTCTACAAGTATTTTAATGACGAATGCTCTGACGAACTGCAAGCACTTGTGTCCCCAGGACGTGAACACCCTCGTATTACCCGACAGGCAGCAAAATCCCTCTCCAACACAGTCGATATCCCTAGATGTAAGAGAGCTTTCTACTACCGTAGTTTCTTCTCCAGAATCGCTAGACTTTGGAATTCCATCCAGGCTCTGCTTCCCCAACTGTATTGACATGCAGAAGTTCAATCGTAACGTGAACCGACATCTTGCTGCCCAACTCCCTATATATTACCCCAGCTGCTTTTTCCCCTGATAGTAGTCATCTACACCAAAGTGGCAATGTACCTTGTTTGGGGTGAAAATGTAATAAAACAAACCCAGAAATATCAGCGAATATTATAACAATTAGAAGCGTTTAAATCTACATTCATCAATTGAGTTTTGACCAAAGTCATATTGCAATTTGATAATGAACAGTGGAATGTGGCATCGAAAAGGAAATTCCTAGTTAAAGGTTTATGTAAATACAAACAAATGCCAGCCAAGGAAAAAGTCAGCCAGAGAGATGACATACACCTAGGCGATTGACTTGTCATTTTATCATCACGCACACAATCTCTCTCTCTCTCTCTCTCTCTCTCTCTTCTCTCTCACACCATATCATATTGTGAAAATATTATTGCAAGAATAAAATTGTAACTTTTCTTTATACATCCAAATTCCTGACAAACCGCCCCCTTAAGTAAGACACTCTATGAAATCTCCAATACTAATGATTACTATAATACTATCCCATTGATTACTGTACACGCAATAACCCTTATCCCTGAGTGGACTCTGGGCCTTGAAAAGTGGTGACCTCCATGTAAAAAAAAACACTGTCAAAAATTTTCCCCACTCTTTATCTGTGCCAAAACGAAAACGTAGATCCCATGAACAAAGCTTCTTTCTTAGAAGTGCATGCCCGTAGAACTCGGTTCCGTTTGCCTGTTTCCCACCTGACTACAACTTGAATGTCTTCAAGTCCAACATAAACAAATTCCTGATGAACCGCCCCCTTTAGTAAGACACTTTATCAAATCTCCAATACTAACGATTATTACGATACTATCTCATTGATTACTGTACACGCAATAACCCTTATCCGCGAGTGGCTTCCGGGCCTTAATAAGTGGTGACTACCTTGTACAAAATATATATTCGCCGAGGATTTTGGCATACGAGTTTTGAATAAAAAGAACTACAGCATAAAATAACAAACCGACATAAAGGTAGAAACAGAATTTAGGATATAAAGCAATAAGTAGACATGAATCGAGCTATCGACATGCGTAATTCCTTCGCGCAATATTTTCCTGATTTTAAGATATGTTTACGCACGTGGTTTATTTAATATATCTCAGAATAAAAAGAAAAACAACAATTTCTTTACGTGTTTCCACACTTAAAACTGACGTCGAAATGTTTCTTAATAAAATGATTAAAGAGGTGATAAACTTTCAAGATCTATATTTAATGATTACATACACGTTTATAAATTATGTTCACAAGTGAAACATTTTTAAATATTTATAATATATATTACTATTAAAAAGGTATTGTTCTTATATGAATATAATGCGCATTTGTTTGCTTTTACGACTGTTAGCATAATCGCAGCCATTATCCCACTCAGGCGTTAACAACGATATTGTAATAAGCGTTACACTTTGGTAAACAGATTTGGTAACAATTTAAGCAACAATATATTTGTTCATATTTCATTAATATCGATCCATTATTTTATAACATAAATGTTAAAACATCTTTTTAATATAATAGCTGATAAGAAAGCCTATACGTTTTACATATAATTATATTTAAATGGGGGTAAAAAGGTAAAATTAAAAGGAAACTTTACTTAGATCACGATTTTTCATATTTAAGTATACATATAAAACGCAAATTTATGAATATTCATAAAACTTGGGCATTTTGGAATGTATAAGGCATGTTGGATATAAATATATATATATATATATATATATATATATATATATATATAGTAATTTATAAAATATATATGGCGATTAAGCTACACTGAATATTCTGCGTTTCATCCACTGTAGGATTCGTCAGGCTTATGCGCGAATTTTGTGGTTGCTTCTTGTTTTTATATATGTTGAGGATTTCTAGTTAGCCAATCAGCTTTCTAGTATCCACCGCGCCCCCTCCTATCAGCCAATGGGCATACATTTTTACCGAACAAAGGATCTGTTTTAGAACTAGTTTAGTGGTTTAAGGTAGATTTTTTCCCTCTTTATATATATATATATATATATATATATATATATATATATATAAATATATATGAATATACCTATGTTTACACCCACATGCACACATATATACATATATATATACATATGTGTGATCGTTTATGTATATTCATGTTTATTTAATTTATTTATTTGTTTGTTTACTATTGTTATTGTTAGTTTTAAAACTATTTTGTATCGCTATCCTAGAGTAAGTTTTATTTTGTGAACACAGTTGTTTGCTATTTCTCGTCTGCAGTTTAATAGATTTTGAGGTTCTTTAAAGTACAGGATAGCACATTTTTCATGGAGGCATAATTTACATGGGCCGTCTAAATGTCTGCACGTGGAAGCTTGTCTCATTATTTTCCATTCGACTACCGGCGAATGTCCGCTTTCTTTGAGTTCCCAGTATTTATTCGCTAGTGTTGTTTTTATACGGTGTTTTTTATTTTTGAAGCTACTTTTGTGGTCATTTTATCGGGTTTTAAAATCTAAGGAAGTCATGCCTATGTAATATTTCTTGTTATTCTGGTGTTTTTTTCGCAAATATTTTTGCTTGATAAACTACACTTTTTGTTAGACATTTATTTTGGACTCTTACTCTAGGATAGCGATACAAAATAGCTTTAAAACTAACAATAACAATAGTAAACAAACAAATAAATTAATTAAATAAACATGAATATACATAAACGATCACACATATGTATATATATATATATATATATATATATATATATATATATATATGTGTGCATGTGGGTGTATACACATAGGTATATTCATATATATATATATATATATATATATATAAAAGAGGGAAAAATCTACCTTAAACCACTAAACTAGTTCTAAAACAGATCCTTTGTTCGGTAAAAATGCATGCCCATTGGCTGATAGGAGGGGGCGCGGTGGATACTAGAAAGCTGATTGGCTAACTAGAAATCCTCAACATATATAAAAACAAGAAGCAACCACAAAATTCGCGCATAAGCCTGACGAATCCTACAGTGGATGAAACGCAGAATATTCAGTGTAGCTTAATCGCCATATATATTTTATAAATTACTAACTTGCTCTACCTACGTATTGAGCACTTTTGAAATAAATACTTAAAGTTTACGCATAAATCTATACTTTCGTATATTAAATTTGTGTGAGTAAATGAAGTAGTTATATATATATATATTAGATGCATTGTATTGAAATTCATATAATATCCTTAAATTGATTATATATATATATATATATATATATATATATATATAATATATTATAATTCAGTTACCTTAATGTAGATCCACTGAAACTAGTTTGTTTATTAAAGAGTGCTCAATGTAGAAGAGGGAAAATATGTAGTATTTTTATAATACTAAACTATTGATTACATATATGCATACATTTTTCAGTGGAATCTCAATTCAAAGAAGCAAACCTCATCAGACCGAAAAAAGACGCGACGTTGAAACCGCTCCCAAGAGCATTCTTGAACCAAACATTGTGGATAAACTCCTGACATCAATAACGATAATAGATGATCTTATTAGAAGTATTGAATAAGAGACCACTTTCTTCATGTTAAATAATGAATATACCAGCACTAATATTATTTTTGAAAAGATTTGGAAATCGAATTACCCTCTTTTAAAGGCAGATAAAACAAGTAATTCCAATAACCTCAACAAACAACAATACAGGGTATAAATAGTAAGACAAAAATCGAGAATATATGGTTTGTACAGGGATGACGGCATAATGATTGTTAATGTTGCAACAAGTATATAATGGAATTACAAGAAAATACACACGTTTATGAAAAATATGTTATTACAGGTCAAAATAACAATATTACGCAACTTAACTTCCTGGACGTCATCTGTGATTTAGGTTTTGACACTTACAGACAATACCCTAAGGAAACGCTACCCCCACATACATGCACCCACCATCTAACAACCCACCCTCTTGTAGTAGACACATACTCACATCAGTTAAACGTAGAATAAATATCTCCGTCAATGGAGAAACATTCAAGAAATACAAAAATATCTAAAAAAAAAAAATTTTTTTTAAACCCCCAAAAAACTGCAGTCAAAAGTAGCGGATAAAACACGCCGACATTAAATTAAGCCGAAGTATTATAAATAAAACTAGATCAATTAGCATAGAAGTTCTTTTCGGAAAAGTTTTCGTGATAATACCTTTTCTTTGTATATCATATACTTTGTCATCATATTAAAGAGTATTGTTCACTCTGTATAATCGTTTATATAACAATCGTTTTAAAACAATTATGCCTTCTGTTCAAGACTTTAAATGCAAGATAGAAACAAAGAGAATTAGTACACCTTTCTCATTTAAATTCCAGCTAGGCGTGAAACTACTAAATACATAGCACAATGGCTGTTTAAGAAATGTCGTGGCAGCGACGAGAGTTTTGAATATGATGAGGGTTATGGTAGATCACTGAATATTGACAACGGTCAATTAAGAATGTTAATCGAAGCTAATTCACGCACAACTATTCGAGAACTTGCTTCCGATTTAGAAGTAAAGTATACGACAATTTCCAACAACTTGAGCAAGATTGCAAAGACAAAGAAACTCGGTAAATAGGATCCTCACAAAGTGGACGACAACCAAAAAAAAAAAAAAAAAAGAAAAAAATAGATTATGATGGGTCATCTCCCCTTCTTTAAAACAACAAGAACAACCTGTTACACGACCGGGTTGTCATTTACGACAAAAGTTGCTTCTTTATGACAACCGGCGATATTCAGCTTAGTTGTAAGATACCGTCAAAACTCTAGAACACTTAACAAAGGCAGAGTTGCACCAAACTATTTGTTGGTCTATGACAGTCTCATGTATTACACTTTTTTAATGCAAGCGAAACCATTACGGCAGAGAAGTACTGTCAAAAAATGGATAAACTACATTAAAAACCTCGACAACAACACCCATATTAGTCACCAGATGAGCCCCAATTCTCCTACACGATAATGCTCGACCGTAAGTTGCTGAACTGAGCCTGCAGATGTTTAACAATTTGGGATATGAAACTCTGTCTCATCCATCATACCATCGAGACCTCTCACCTATCGACTACCAATTTTTCAAGCATTTCGAATACTTTCTGTGTGAAAAATGCTTCAGAAACCTAAGTGATATCAACAACGCCTACAGCGACATCATCGTCACCAGAACGCCAGATTATTACGTTACTGACATAACAACGCTTGTTTGGCCTTGGCTAAACTGTGTTGATTTTGATGGTGCTTAATCTGATTAATTTTTTTGTCCGACCTCATTTATGTTTATCTGAATCTAAAAGAAACAACCGCAAAACCGTTCTGTCAATCTCGGTAGAAATCGAAGTAGAAAAATAATCTGGTCCATCACCCCTTAAACTAAATAGTAAAAGCACAACTTGGAAAATGTTTCCACATTTTATAAATACACCATTTCTCCCAGGTAGAATTTTACATGCAATCTCTAACAAAAGAAAACAGAATTTAAAACTGAATTACAGTTGTACCGAACACCTACAAAAACCCAGTTTGCTTAAGTTGCATAAAGACATTGTAATGACTTCGAACTATCCTCATTAACGGCCGAAAATTCAAGTCCCTGATGTTCATTCAAGGCTTAATGTTGACCCAAAACGATGAACTCTGAAGCCGGGAACTAAACAGATTGGGAAGGAAGCCAAATAATACCCTTCAACAATTGGCAGAGGAATGCCAAACGATCATCTCGGAGAAGCAAGACTCAAAAAATATAGAAGAGAAAGAAGTAGAAGACATTACAAAGGTACGAAGTAACAAAAAATCTTACTCAGTAAAGCTAAGGCAAAACAACTGTGGTTCGATATAATTTGCATATCAATGCGACTAGACACTGGGACGAGGAAAAATAAGGCCCGCAGTCAAGATGTTGGCGTCGAGGACCAGACACTTCGGGTCGGAACTGAGAATGGTCGAATGTTGACAAGAATCCATTTCTTTTTTTTTTTCTTAATAAACACTATTTCGGCCTTAAAAATAAAGTCACTGCGATCGAGAGGAAATTTGATGACCCCAAGGAATGGAAAGATTAAACGAATCACATCGAAATTTGAAAGCGAAAGATTAAACGAGTCACGTCCAGAGTTGAAAGCCTCGAGAGAAGGATTAAATGAATCGCCTCAAACTACGTAAATTGAAAGTATCGAAAGGATGAGAATATTAAATGGCGTATAATTAAAAAAAAATGAAATTTTGAAAAATAGAAAGATTAATATGATTCACGTTGAATTAAAAAAATTAAAGCATGGAGAAAGAGGAACATTTTAACGAGTCGTGGTCGGAGAAGCGAAGATACGACGACGTTGAAGTGTATCAAAACTGTTGTGGCTTTTGTTTTTTTTTGGTCTTTCTAGTTGGATTCGTTGGATTTTTTTAATTGTCGTCGTGAAATGAACATGATCGAATACGATTCAGTCAAAAAATTCGTCATACTATGGATAATTTAAAATACATGCATATTTATTTAAATACTTTACCGGTAGTTATTTTATAAAAGTACAATTCGAGTCGGATGTTTTATGGGGGCTCGTCTCTTTTAAAAGAACTTACACTGAGATTCAGTCGACTTGTATGCATTAAAAAGTCATCGTTTTTAAATAGGAAATTTTAAATGGAATTCGGTTCTATTTGCTGAAAAAAAAGTTGTCGCTTTTAAACGAAAAATGTTATTTTAATGAAAGTAAAATTCAAGTGAGATTTTTTGTTTGTCTTTTTTTAATATAAAAAAACATTCGTCGCTGTTAATAGAACTTACAATGCGATGTGGTCGATCTGTATGTAAAAACGATATTTGTCTGGATTTACTAGAAAAAGTCGTCGCCTTAAAGTGAATTTAAAAAAAAATGCGATTTGATTATTTTATTTTCTGAAAATGTCTTCGCTTTTAAATGACGAACTGGAAACGTGATTCGGTTGTGTTGCATAAATGTTATATACGGCACCAAAAAGGCGTATATTACATTGTGTGGCTATATGAATACATTCCATGACGACATATATGTTGAACAGTGGAGTTTATATTTTATCTGCATATCCATGTACGTATAAAAGCGTGTATGTATATACGTCGTATGGTTTAGTGGATCGTGTAGTGTGTATATCTTTACATTTATACAAAAGTTCTAACAAGAAATGATTGACGTGGGCGTATCAAAACAGTTGTAGACAAACAATTCTTTTTTAATAACACAACACACATCTGAATTATTTATGAACATTTATTTTCATGATTTCAGCTGACATCTTCAAAGATTACAGCGTCTTTACATCTTGGCTGCCTGGGGAAACGCCGTTCCCACGTCATGGAAAGACCAACTGTAATCTAATTACGTGCCTCAAACCAACAGCTGATTTAACCTCAATCTAGTTATTAGTTTTTATAAACCAAAAATCATGTTTACATTTATTTTCTATTTTCGCATTCCCTTTGTAGCAATATTATTATTTGCTGTCAATCACTTTTCCCAATCTAATTGTTTATTATTCTAATCATAATAATTGATCCAGCGACCCGCTATCGCTCGAATCAATTATTATTATTATTATTATTATTATTATTATTATTATTATTATTATTATTAACAACAACAACAATAATAATAATAATTATTGTTATTATTATTATTATTATTATTATTATTAACAACAACATCAATAATAATAATAATAATGATAATAGTAATAATAATAATAATAATAATGTTTTGACACTTGGCCCTGCTTACCACAGTTAACACAGATACTACATTATAATCACAGCCAAAGTATCACAATATTACATACAGGAGGAATCGCCACTTTTAAGTGAGGGCTAACTGTGTGCTTAACCGTTTAGTAGCCTAGCTGTTTCTCGCCGAATATCGTGAGTTAGCTGTCTAGCCGAGTATGTTGGGATAGCTGTGTCTAGCTGAGCAGAGTAGGCTAGATGTGTTCAGCTGAGCAGTGGGGACTAGCTGTATCTAGCCAAGCAGAGTGGCCTGTAGAGAGATTAACAGGGTTTTAAGTGTATAAGGTGATGTAATTTGTATATCAATGAGGCTAGATACTTGAATGAGGGAATACAAGGTTGGCGGTAAAGATGGCGGAAGTCTAACTGGACTGAACGGGTCGGAACTTAGAATAGCAGAATGCTGACAAGAATCTATTTTTTAATGGGTCATAACTTTCCGGAAAAATATCAAAAATCAAAAATAGCTGGTCTCGCCCTGTTATCTGTGCACAAGATGTGGAGAACTTCATTGGCAGAACGGTTGCCCATAATGGTTCTGGAAATGTGATCCGTGCAAAAAAGGGCACAAGGTTTCACATTGTAGACCAAAAGGATCCCGCAATAGCTACGTAAAAGGAACGAGGACTGAAGCGGAGAACGAAAATGTACGGAAGTACGTTGCAATAAAAATCTGGAACAAAGATGTTAGACTTCAACTTGATAATGGTTCCGATTTGTCAATTATAAACAATCGATCTACTTAAGATGACAAAGTTTGGAATGCAAGATGGCATTCAAACAGGCAGATTAGTCATTCGGGGCAGTTTAAAATTTTGCTCGTATTATATGTCTCGCGTTACTGCATTTCATGTCGTGGCGTGTCCATACGATACGAGATTGTTCGGTGGCGTGCCGTATCGATCAACGGTGTTGCTCAGAACTGTGACGTGTGATATAAATATATATCTTTTTGTGCTCTCTCTTCCCTCGTGAACTGATTAGCTATTTCGGCCATCATGGCCTTCGATGCAAAGCCCAAATGTTACAGATTTTATGGACCCAGTGATAGAGCAAGCGATTGCTTATTGGATAGTCCGACGGGAAGTGATGTTGATTTCTGTTGTGGGGACATACACATCCTTATAATCGATACGACGGACTTGTCCATTAGGCATATAATCAGCAAGTCTAGACCGCTCAATGAGAGCTATTCGGATGTCGTACCGAGCCAATTCCCCACGGACATACTAACCTTTTCTGTACCACTAACCCTTGCTTTATATAAATTTTCTTATTCTCACCAAGTCGCCATGCTCCTATTTCCACCTATTGCGACTCCACTACAATTTCAAACCATTGAAAACCTATCACATTCAACCGATGTCAGTGACGAGGGCATATTGCTTGATTTTGTCCAGGAAACAAGCAAGGCGGCGGGAATTCTGCGCTAATCTTATCCCCCACACTGATGTAAAGTGTACATTGCCGGTCATCACATCTCTGGGCTACCACAATACAGGATGCACCCAGTTACGAGTGCGCGAGTCGTGTTTCAAGGAATGGGCGAGGAAAGGGACCCCATCGTCATATCAGATGGACGCACACTTAGCTGCTGTGGAATAGAAATAATGCAAGTGAAGCTTGATGCAAGGCAGAGCATTAGCATATAAGTCTTAGTTGTGAATGGATACTTACTGGGATTTGATTTATTGCTTGAAGTTGACGTCATCAAGCGATTTGAAGGAGTAGTTTGTCTACTGGATGTGACATTATATTTTTACATTTTGCTTCTATCACCATTACCAAGCTTGGCTTCCCCGCAGAGTATGAACAGTACGCTCGGAAAGGGGACACATCGTGGAAATTGGCTGGTAACTAACCTTCAATTACGTTTAGAAATAGACTTGCAGAATATCAAGTCCCAACACTAATTCGTGACGAATATTATTTTGAACTGCAGGTGTAGATCGATAAATGTTAGCTGCTGCTATATCCTAAGGACGAAATTGGCCCTGCAAAAAGATATAATCCTCCTCATGGCTGTTTTGCAGGAAAACAATGGGAAAGTGCGGCCCGTTATGGATTATCGGGAGCTAAATGAGTTTGTGGACGTGCATACGATCAATGCGGATGATTATTTACAAAGATTAAGGGTATGGCGACAACAGGGATCAACCTTTGTAGTGCTGGATCTACGCCGAGCCTATGTGCAAGTACATGCTGACAAACAGTGGATATCAAGGAACAGCGATATTATCTTACCTGTCTCGGATTTGGGCTTAACGTTGTCCCTTTAATAATGCGGGTCATTTTTGATAGCGTCCTTAGCCAGGATAAGATTATAAACGCGGCTACCTTTTCGTATATTGACGACATTTTTGTGAATGTAAGTGCGTGGCAAGTAACATTTGAAAAAGTTTGGTCGAGTAAACAAGACCCCAGAACAGCTAGCACTGGCATCATGCGTATTAAGATTACGTGTCCAGGAAGCTCACAAAAAATTGTTATGACAAATTGGAGTGTTATATATATATATATATATATATATATATATATATATATATATATATATATGTGTGTGTGTGTGTGTGTGTGTGTTATATATATATATATATATCTGTACCTCCAATATATATATATATATATATATATATATATATATCTGTACCTCCAATATATATATATATGTATATATATATATATATATATATATATATCTATATATATATATATATATTGGAGGTACAGATAACCTCGTGGTCGAATTCGAATCTGATGATTCCCGAAAGGATTAAACCCTAGTGTCTGTAGGTCTTTAAAATATTATTGTAATTATTATGTCAGCCCTCGTTAAGAAACTCGATTCTTTTTTGAGCACTTTTAGGTTGAAATAGAATCTCGGTGTCATAAGCCCGCATACTTAGATCATTAGATTACTATGGCAGAATATTACGACACTTAAATGATAAACGCAAACATTTCATCGATAGTCCCCGTTTTTGAGAATTACTGTTAGGTTTGTGCCTTACTAACAGAGTCAGAGATGGCTTTGTGACCGAATATCCTGATTGGTAGTAATCGCGCCATACTGCACTGAGATTCCCGAAAGCATGAAACACAAATGTCTGTAGGTATTAAAACATATTATTGTAATTATATATATATATATATATATATATATATATATATATATATATATATATATATATATATATATATATATGCACACAAATTAAGGGGAGGAATTATAGTATACTCGGAAACACGATCGCTGAGATAGGATTAGAAAAGCTTAACAATCTATTCATGTGCATGTATCAATCTATTTATCTCTCTCTCTCTCTCTCTCTCTCTCTCTCTATATATATATATATATATATATATATATATATATATATACTGCTTATCAAAGAACTTAAGACTATTAGAAGATTTTTAAAAAGAAGCCTTTTTTTGGATAGATTTTAAACTCTTCCTACGTTAGGTTACTAATACTAAAATCGAAAAGGTAATGAAAAAAAAGATACATTCCAAAAATTGTATTTACAAATTTGCATTTTTATTAAACTAGGTGTTTTACACATAATCAAAATTATAAGAAGGTAGGTATTTTTACGTTATAGTCATTCTAATGTTTTTAGTTCAGTTAGAGATAACCAGTCACTGTGTAAATGTATTACTATGCATAAAGCAAGAAAACCTTGAACGCTCTCGAATTCTAGGATTCCATAAGCAAGATTTGTCACAGCGAGCGATAGCAGCCAAGGTAATTCGCAGTAAAACTGTTATTTGTAAATTTTTGAACATCACTGAGAATTATAGAAAAGCAAAATCCTTTGGTAGGTCACTCCACATAATTTCTCCTGCATTGAGTAAGAGAATCAGCCAGGTTGTAATGAACGACAGAGGACTTTCTTCTAGTAAAATGAAGGCAGTGACAGATGCTGATTGCAGTCTAACAATCATCAGACAACATTACAACAAAAGGCATGGTAAATAAAAAGCGTAAACAAAGTTCTCGATTGCTTCCACGTCACAAAGTGGCCCGCTTAAGATTTGGTCGTGAATACCAAACCTGGGACGTTGAGAAGTGGACGAAAGTCCTGTTTTCTGATGAGAAAAAAATCAATTTAGAGAGTCCTGATGGCTTCCAGCGATATTGGCATGACAAAAACATGCCCCTTTAAATTTTTTCCACACGATATAATCGTCGAGGGTCCGTAATGGTTTGGGGTGCATTTTCTCACAGAGGTACGATGGAGCTTCTGGTGGTGCAAGGTCGTCAAACAGCAGTTGGTTATGTTAGCATGCTACAAAAAGCATCTTTGATGATGGAGGGTCATCGTTTGTGTTGGCATGGATGGTTATTCCAATAGGATAATGCTGCAGTCCACACTACAGGACGGACCTTTAGCTTTCTACACAAAAAATGTAGTCCATCTCTTGGGACATCCTGCATGCTCACCGGACTTGACCCAATTGAAAATGTTTGGGGATGAATGACAAAGGAGGTTTATCGAAATGGCAAACAATATTAACCTAAAAATAAACTTCGTGAAGCCATCTTCAGAAAATGGATAAGGATACCCTAAATCTAAATGGAAACCCTTATTTCTAACATGTCCCAAGCAGTGGAGGTTGAACTCATTATTAATTTGATTGTTTAATGTTTTAAAACATTTTGCGTACACTTTTTGTACAATTTAATAGAATTGTTTTCTTTGGTCTCATAATTTTGATCATGTGTAAAAAGCCTAATTTAATAAAAATGTAAATTTAAAAATAATTCTTTAGAATGTATCTTTTTGTTTCCATAACCTATTAGAGTGTAGTATTGGTAGCTTTATGTCGGAATCGTTTAAAATCTATCCCCCCAAAAAAGTTTTTTAAAAAAGATCTTCAAGTGGTCTTTAATTTTGGATCAGCAGTATATATATATATATATATATATATATATATATATATATATATATATATATATATATATATATATACGTCAATTGATTAAAATTACAACCTACATGATTAGAAATTCACCTATTTTGGCGTTAAGCTCTTACAGCTGTTTCGTGAAGAGATGGACAATTACCTCTCGTCCATAGAACTGTAAATCTTCCATCTAGTCACTCCTCAGAGACGCTACAACTATTCCCAACTGGTTTTTCAATCCGTTGTGAACACGTTTATTTTTTTTATTATAGACAGTTATATTCTAAACTTGCAACAGAAAGGAATTGTCGATAAAATAAAGTAATATATATATATATATATATATATATATATATATATATATATAAATTATTGCATTATATAACAATATAATATATATAACAAAAAATAATGTTTGTTAATTCCTTTCCTATGAGTAATTATCAGTTCGAAAAATACAGTTATCATTTCAAATCTTTAGTCCCGATGTCCTGAAAAAAGAGATAATAACTATTTATGATAATTATTAAATAATCCACGATTTTTAATTAACATATATCTTATTAATTATAACTAACTTTTGTTAGTTTTTAATTTTGTGAATTTTATTTTTAAGTTGCAAATATCAGAAAAATAAAGTAAGTACGCTCAAAGTGATTATGTAGATGCCCGTAGTTCTTGTATATTTTTTCTACCATCACTGAATTAATTGCGTATATTTTTTAATAGCCTGGATTCCCGGCGTTGCCCGGGTGTTGGAGGTGTGTGTTAAGCAAAAAAATAATGTGGTAGAAGGCAGGCAGGCTCGACCCCGTACAGTGAAGGAAGAAATGAACGTTAAAAAAACGTGACGTCTTTGCCGTTGCGTCCGTTGGCAAACATCAAGTGATTTACGTTTAAATTAAGGCTAGTCTATCGAAAAGAGAGGCTAACTTTCGAAAATATCGGCTAAAAGAGCTACATCTTTTCATAGAAAAGTTCCTCGTTGAGGGTGAATGAATTAATGTTTTTAGCCAATTTCTCGATAGTTGTCTTCCAAAGAGTCGAGCTTGAAAACAGTACCGATCTTTTGAAAATCAGTCATCTCTATCATAAGACAAAATACTTACACACGTATGATGATTGCTGCATCTTTCCAGATGATTGTCGTCACATTGAGTTCTACCAATCTTTCGTCCATGCCATCTCAGATGGCTCTGTATTCCCGCCTCAGATTTGCACATCTTGAAGCAGATGTGACATACAAATTGTAAATTTCTATCGAGTTGACTTCCTCTAGAGGTTGAAGGGTAATCCTATGAACAATCACATGTCTCCTCAAACCAGCAGTAGACTTACAAACTTTGATGCATATTAAACAGATCGTTTGGTTCGGACTAATATGTGCAAAGTTGATCCGAACAGCAGTTTTGTGCGACTTAAGTTAGTTGACGTAGTCAGCTTTTAAGAAAAGCACACGTTCATAAGTGTCGCATTTCCAGCTCTGTGTGTCATGTTTAAGTCCATCAATTAAATCTTTGCGAAGCTCTCGCTTAAGATTGTTGTGGGCCTGCTTTATTTTCCCTAAAGCATCACAACTTTCACGCACAAGCTTTCGACACTTCGGCCTTTGCAGAGTAAGTTCTTCCCATGTGTCGACGTCGATTTGTAAGACTTTCAAATTATTCTTTGTAGAGTCCCTGAACCTCTTCCTATGCTTGTGTTGAGGGCGCTTTCCATTTTCCAGCTCTCCGTAAAAATTGTTTTGGCAGCCTATAATCTTTCGTTCGAACCAAGTGGTCCACCCAACGCATGTGAGATCTGATTACAAGGGTCTCTACACTAGAGCAACATGCTCTCACAAGGACTTCAGTATCAGGTACTTGTGCTTGCCACTTGATGTTTAAGATACGTCTCATGCATTTTTGGTGAAATTGTCCAAGCCATATAATGTTCCTTTGGTGCAATGTCCATGCCTCCGATAAATACATCAGTCTGGTTAGCACACAGGTCTTGTAAACGCAGAGAGTGATGCCACGATCGGACTACACTCTCTTGTCGAATCCTTCCAAAAGCTCCCTTCTGAATTCACCTGTGGATTTCAGTGTCGAGACAGCCATCCCTCGACAGAGAACGACCAGGGTACACAAATGAATCAACTACTCCCAATCCAGCACCACGGACCATAAGTTCCGGCTCCACGTATGACTGGTCCGGTGTAGGAGTGAACATCCCCTTTGTTTTAGACAGACTGATCTTCAGACCAAAGGCAGTGCAGGAGTCAGCAAAGCTATCCATTATATGCTGCATATCAGTCTCAGTGTGCGACATAAAAAACTGCATCGTCTACATACAGAAACTCCTTGACCAAAACATGATGCAGCTTGGTTCGAAACTTTAACATGACACTCCTGTTGAAACCTCAAAACGTATGAGCAAGTAGAGCAGCAAAATACATACAGAAAAGGGTAGGGGAAGGAATATCACCTTGTTTGACACCATTTTCAACTGGGATTTCATTAGACATTTTCCCTTAAACGTGACTCGAACTTTCATGCCCCTGTGCAGTTCCTTGAATATTCTAACAAAGGTTGGAGGACACCCTACGTTCACTAAGATTAACCAGAGATCATCCCTGTTAACGGTGTCAAATGCTTTGGTTAGATCCACAAACACTTGATACAGTGGTATCTGTTGTTCAATGCATTTCTCTTTGATTTGACGGGCTGAAAACACCATATCCATAGTTCCTCTTCCAGACCTAAAGCCATTTGTGACTCTGGAATAACATTAGGAAAAACATACACCAGTTACCTGTTTAATAGAAGTCGTGCGAGAACTTTCTCAGCAGCTTCCAAAAGCATAATCCCACGGTGGTGGTCACAAACATGTTTCTGTCCCTTTCCTTTAAACAGGGGCACGACGACACAACCAATCACATCCTGTGCAACAGGAGAACCTTCCAATATTTCCTCAACAAAACCAAGGATAGCATTAGCAATATTCACATCTCCAATCCTAAGAAGTTCCAGTGGAACACCATCCAAACCAGGTTCCTTGCCATTGCCGATGTGTGCGATAGCCAACTGCACCTCAACCAGATTAGGTAAACGATCCATTCTGAATATGATATCACATTGTGGTAGGCTATCCATTGCATCTGCATCTACTGCTGAGGGATTGTGAACCACATCATTAAAGTGCTCTTGCCATTTTTTCAAGATATTTTCTGGATGCTTCATGACAACAGAACCATCTTTCGACATCAGGGAAGATGTTGAAGAGGTAGGAGGACCAAATACTTGGCGCAGGAATCCATAAAATTCCTTCGAATTTTTTGTGTCAAATGCCTTTTGTATCTGCTCCGTTATATTCATCCACCATTGGTTTTTCATTTTTCTTATCTCACGTTGCAATGTGAATTTGCCCTCTTTGTATTGTCGCAATTTAGTTGTATGATCAGAATGATCTTGACAAAGTAAAGATTCATAAATTGTCTGTTTATTCATCAGCAACTGATTAATTTCAAGATTGTTGTCGTCAAACCAGTCCTTGTTCTTATCCCTCTTGAAGCCAACAACTTCAGCACCAGCAGAATAAACCTGAGTCTTAAAACTCACCAATGTACTACCAAATACAATATTATCGAGCTTTTCCGCCATTCTCTTTTAAAGTACAGGCAACTTTAACTTAGCCACATCAATACGGCTAGGCACCTTAACACCACTATGACTAACTTTCTTAAGGATTCGTAAATTAAACTTTCCTCTCACCAACTTGTAATCGGTGTCACATTCAGCACTGCGCATGACACCATCATTATATGCATCTCGAAGGTCGCGTTTTCGAGTTATGATGACGTCAATGAGGTGACCATGCTCTGAACGTGGGTGTATCCAAGTAGCTTTGTACTTCAGTTTATGGCGAAAAAAAGTGTTAAAGATAGCAAGATTAAATTCTGACCACAGCTCTAGTAGCTTAAGGCCATTAGCATTCATGGTCCTGATACCAAAGCGGCCAAGAACACTCTAGGTCTCATAGTCCTTCCCAACACGGGATTGAAATCACCAGGAATAACAAGTTTTTCATTAATTAGTGTAGATGTAACAATAGAGCTCAGAGACTCATAGAAACACAAGATGTCATCTTCATTCGCGTCAAGGGTTGGTGCATAGACAGAAGAACGTAGATAAATTTGTTTCGTGAGAGAGGAACACGAAGTTTCATGATGCGATCACAGATGCTGGAAGGAAATTCAATAGTATCAACCAAGGATGTTTTAATCGCTAAACTAACTCAACCATTTCTACGGATACCCCCTGGTTTACCAATCCAGAAGTGAGTGTATCCTGATGATACCTCTGTCATTTGATCTTTTCCTGAGAAACAGCTCTCTGAAAGAGCGGCATTATCTATATCAAGTCTCCGTAGCTCTGCAGTGGTAAGCGCTTTCCTGCGCCCTGGACGGTTGGATGACGCTTTATCAAGAAGAATGTGTACATTCCAACAGCATATATTGAATTTTACTCCGTTTTGGAAGATACATTTTTGTTTTCTTCCTGCTTACATGAACCAGCGTTAGCCACAGGAAACTAACCAGTTATAGTATGACAGACAATTTTTAGTGCACCTTTATTAGCACTTTCCCAAGACATTGGGTGAGCAATGTTCTCCCTGAAAAGGGCTGCTAAGTCAAATGAACCTTCACCGAAGTTTGCCTCTGGCACGTGAAGGCATAACAATGATTTTAAGATAGGGTTCCTGTCGCCTCTGTGTACCTCCAACTGGTCAAGTCTGTACACGTTGCCACTCCTCCATCGCCATAGGACTTGCAATAGAAATAAACGACAGATAAGATAAGAAGAAAAAAAAATAAAAGATAGATCTTAAGTAAGATCTGTACATCGTTGTATTAAAGTGACAAGCGCTTGTACGACACGAGTGCCACTCTCTGAATCTCAGCAACAATAACCCAGTGACAAGCCATTGGAAGATGACTGGTAATTGCTTTGATCGCATATTTATCGTAAGAGTTGTCCTCTCCTAAAAAGATTGCCTCCACCACGGCTCCTTCTACCCCGCTAATGTCATTTACCCATGACTGAGACATAGGTAGCTTTGCACCAGAGCATGGTCCACACGCCGTTGGGTCATGAATGCCGCAGTCCTCTGAAGGTTTCTGTTGGAGTTATCTCACCCTTAACCAAGGCAGTGGCGATTCAGTTTTCTGGTGCTGAACACTCGGCATTCACCAGAGTCCCGTTAGCGTGGCAGAACTTACGACGTGCCCGTTGGGATGATTAGATTGGTAGAGGCTATATATATAGCGCTAGAGCACTTGTCCCACATCAATCCTTGAGCTTCACACACATATACATACATACCTACATGCATATACATACATACATTTAAACAGACAGGTGAGATTTACATTATAGATTTCTTATCATTTAAACACGTGATAAAAGACTTATGTACTTCTATACATGTTTTCATTGCGCATATGAAATTTATAATGAGAAAAGAGTTTCCAATTTCACCACATTTGTTTCGCAATACACTGTGCATTCACCTTTTAGCAGCGTTTCTATTAAATTCATTCACAGTGTGGAACAAGAGCCTAAAATACAAAACAACTATTCAGAAGATGTGTTCAATGAAAAGTTTATTAAAATTCGGATTATTAAATAAGACCTCTTTAATTTATTCTTATGTCTTCATCAAGATTACTTTATCATCCACAAGAAATGGAAACAAATTAAAATAAACGGAACTATTTTGGTTGTGCGTAGGCCGAGATACTCTGAATAAAGAATCCGTTTTAATATTATGTAACCTCGAGATTAACTCACACTCGCGTCGATTCTTAATTATATTTTATTTTTATGATCTTATTTTGTTTTGCAATTAATTATTAATATCTCAATACAAGTTGTGATAAGGTGAGGGCACACATCCTACTGTTGTTCATTTATCTTTTCTTACAAAAAAGAAATCTATTTTCTATATCATGCAAAGATGTTGATAATTTTAATCAACTTCGAATTTACTGAAAATTGTGAAGAGAATGTTTTTACTCAATCGTTTGACACAGGAAATAGTAATATGAGTACACTGCTTTAAAATTGTCGGAACTGATATAAAGGAAAATATAATTTCTTTTTATGTTTTTGTGATATAAAAAACAGTTTGACACATCATTAAGATGACTCTATAGATGAGTACACAATTCTGTTAAGTGGACTAAAACTATTACGTTGTAAAAATGTTTAGTTATTTATGTTTAGATATGAATACTCCCTAACTGTAAAGATTATACTTCATTTAGATTTATAGTTTATAAATTTATGGCGTCCATATTATACTTATGAGGTTTCTGCGTGAATTTATGTTTGCAATGTTTTTATATCTAAGTATAAGACTAAGCAATCGTATTCGATATTATTATGTATCCTTCTCTTACACTATTATGTGAAGCGTCCGACTTCCTCTAAACATGTAAGGACTACTTTATGCAAGGTTCGTTTTGTTTCTTTTATGGTCATGAATATATATACGCGTAGACTTTAATAATTTCACAGACTATTTTCGTATAAGAACTTATATTGATATTACACATATGAAACTGAAATCCCTTTCAGAGTAATCTTCCCCGGCTGCAATCCACGTTGATCGTTCCAACGACTTCTCGAGAGTCTCATAGAACTTCTCTTGTGTGGCCGTGTCGCTGACCCTCGTCACAACCATCTTTCATTCCCTCAGTTGTCTTATTACAACAACCAAATTTTTTGAGATCAGAGAATAATCAAAACCCAAGAAATGTAAGACCATAGGAAGTGTGAGTAACTGTCTTGATTCCTTTTTTTGGTCAAATAGTCTCTGACAAAGATGGAGTTGAAGACTTGTTCATTGTCCTGGTGGAAATACCATAGATCCGATTTGAAGAATGCTGGCCTTCTCCGATGGAATCTCTTCTTGAATACCCTGAAAAGCTAACATAGTTTACTGTCTATCCAGTAAACACCCAGTGCATGTAGATTATGCGCATGCTGTAAAAAAAAACATAATTTCTCTCTGTTTTTTCTCTGTCTGGATTTCTTTGCGTCTGTGAAAGACAGCATTCTTCCAATGAGAAATCTGTCTCTTGGTCTCTAGGTTTTAGCAGTATATCCAGTTTTTATCGCAGGTAAGTAGAGCATCAAAAATTGATGATATAAATTGATCGGCTCGACCATCTACCTGCTTTCATGAGAATATCTTCTTACTAGGCACTCTTGGGACAAACATCGCGAAAATCTTCTGAATCTTCGGTTTCTCGCGAATAAGTGTACGTACAGTTACCACACTGACATCAAACTGTGAACATACTGTCTCTATAAACACACGACTGCCATTATCCATGAACTTTTTTGTGTGACCAGTAAATCCTTGTTTTCTTACTTTCTTACTCCTCCCATTCTAATTCTTGTTGCCATTGTTCGTTTGAACCTGAAATAAAAAAGGTGGTCAGTCATCTCATAAGATATATAGTAATAGCATACTAAATTGTAAAGAGTCTACGACATTTTTTAATGCCTGTACAAAAAGTCTGGAAACTTATTGAAGACACCGTATATATATATATATATATATATATATATATATATATATATATATATATATATATATATATATCGGAAAGTTAAAAAAAGATTTCGCACATTTATTATTCGAACAATGTATACAAACACGAAGGTAATTATTTACTAATTTTATAAATTTTTAAGAATTGATTCACAAGAGATAAAAAAACAGAGAACCAATTTATAATTTTGGTAAACTTAACTGTAATTCTTATTTCATTATATATATATATATATATATATATATATATATATATATATATATATATATATAGATATATGGTGAGCGTCACTTCTTGACAGAAGAAGACGATCTTTCCCTTGCTTTATTATTGATTATTCATGTACTTTTAAAATATTTTTCTTTTTGTTTTTGTTATTTCATTTAATACGTTTTATAATTTTTATTATTATTTTTATTTATTTATTTATATTTCATTATATATATATATTAAGTTTATTTATTATTTTATTATATACATACATATATATATACATTTATACACACATACATATATACATGTGGAGATGTGATCAAAATGCATCAATTTCTATCTACTGTGGGAACCAAGGTGGCTCCTCAGACCTCTCTGCATTTCACAGTCTGTTGCAGAAGTCACACTTTAGCTGAGATTGAAGGACGCCAACTGGTGCTGCTCTACTGTGAACACTCATATGACGCTTAAGGCCTCTCCCTGATTTACAAACCACAGAGCAAATAGAACATCAATGCCCCGCAGTGTTTTCCTCGTCAAATAAAGACTGATCGCTATATGGTCGTTTATGGCCCGCTAGGCCGGCTCCGGATGAAATCATTTTATCGCATAAATCACTGACGTGGTTCTGCACGAAAGCCCCCGATAGACCTGATATATCTGATAAATTTTTCTTCCTGATATCACGCTTCATCTTTTCATGCTCATATTTTTCTGCTCAAAGCTATCACAGCTATGATAGACCAAGGATCCCCCTTTTTTATGATCATCGGAAGCACTGTCCCAACTGGACACGTCAATACCGATAGCTTTATGATCATATGTGATGTTAAAGCGTTTCCTAGGTGTATGTTGTGGACGCTTTCCTCGTATAATTTCACCATAGAACAGTCACTTTGGCAATCTCTCGACGTCCATCCTTGTAAGATGTTCAGCCCACCTCATCCGGTTGCGTATAATCAACTTCTCGATACATGGTACGTCAGCTTGCACAAGAACATTCATATAAGGTATAAAATACTTCCACCTGATGCGCAGAATGTGTCTCAGGCATTTCTGGTACACTCTCTCCATGACTTTTATGTGTCTATCATAAGTTGTCCAGGCTTCAGGGATGGTAAAATACAAGATTGTTAAGCACTAATCTTTGTACGAAGAGTTATACCCCTGTCAGACAATATTCGCTTCTCCAAACCACTAAAAGCCTTAGTGGCATGCTGTATCCTATAGTTGACCTCAGAATCTACGTTTCCGTCTCTGGCAAGAGTACTATCCAAATACACGAATGTGTCAACCACGGCAAGTCTCTGGTTGTTGACAAATATATTTGATTCCACATACAAACTACCGGGTTGAGATGTGAACATGACATTAGTCTTCTTAAGACTAACAGTAAGCCCAAGAGACGCACAGGCCCCTGAAAACAGATCCATGATACTCTGCATATCTACCATGGACCACAAGATCGGCGTCATAAAGCAATTCACGGCGTGCATAAAGCAATTCACGAACTAGGTGCTGAAAGGTCTTTGTAGAAGAATGAAAACGACGAAGGTAAAAGCCCTTTCCTGTTGTTCCGAAACGCAAATACACACACAGAAAACGCCCTTAAAGGCATAAGAAAGCATAGTAGCAAAATAAATAGAAAAAAGTGCAAGTGCAGGGGTATCACCCTGCTTCACACCATTGTCAACTGAGATGAATTCTGATAGGACTCCATTGAAGTTCAGGCGAGCCTTGATATTAGTGTAGAGTTCCCTGAGTAATCGTAGAAATTGCGGTGGGCATCCCAACTTCCCCAGAATTATCCATAGGGCACTTTTTTCCACAGTGGTCAACACTTATCAAAGCTGGGAAGCCACTCAGGGATAAGGGTTATTGCAAGTACATTATGTTAGTGTGGAGATTTGATGAGGTGTTTACTTAAGGGGGCGGTTCATTAGGAATTTGTTAAAGTTGGACTTGAACACATCCAAGTTGTAGTCAGGCGGGAAGCAGGCAGACGGAACAGAGTTCCACAGGCGTGCAGTTCTAAGAAAGAAGCTTTGTTCATGGAATCCACGTTTTGATTTAGGCACAGATAAAGTGTGGGGGAAATTTTTCACAGTATATTCAGCTAGACGGGTGTTTTTTGTGAAAGATTGGCGAGGGGGGACCAGAGATTGGAGTTCAGACGAGTACCTGCCATGAAAATAACGATAAAACAAGGATAGGCTCGCAAAGTCTCTTCTGTGGGAGAAAAGTTGCAGGAAAGAGAAAAGGGAATCCCCCAGTAAGCCACGAAGTCTATTTTGTACTCTGTCAAGGCAGGATAGGCTGTTTTTAGCAGCTCCTGCCCAGATATGGCAGCAGTATTCCATCCTTGGACGTACTTGGCTTTTATATAGATAGAGAATTGCATCAGTAGTGGGATATCTTCTGGAGCGGTGGGAGGATCCCACAATCTTTCCTGCGACCTTGGCAACATACTTCATGTACGTGTCCATTTCAGAACAGGGATGAAGGTCAAGCCCAGAAGCTTGTCAAAACACGGGTCTTCTCGTAGACGAGAGCCATCCATTTCAATTGATGTCAGATGGGGATCAGAGCGTTGATGATGTAAATATAGGATGTTGGTTTTAGATGCATTAAAGTAACCAGCCACGTATTCCCCCACTGAACCACGCGCTCGAGATCAGAAGAGAACTTTGTCATTTACAGCCTTTGATGCGTTGTCAAAGATGGTCGTATCATCAGCATAGATGTCAACGAATGATTTAAGTATGTGTTTAGGGAGATCATTGATGCAGATCAGGAAGAGAGTTGGCCCCAGGATGGACTCATGAGGGAGTCCAGCATTACTACTGCAGGCCTCTGATTTTTGTCCATCGACCACTACTCTTATGAACCTATCGGAGAGAAATGATTTAATGATTGAGAAAACATTTCCAGTTATACCGTAGCTGGAAATCTTGTGAAGTAGGCCCTTATGCCATACCTTGTCAAAGGTCTTTAATATGTCAAGAGCAATTGCCCTAGAAAGGAAGCCTTTGTCAAGAGTTTCACTAATCATGTGAAGTATAACCGTTAGCACATCTGCGGTAGATGTTGCAGAACGGAAACCATATTGTGTGTCACTAAGAAGATTGTTTCTGCTAAGGTTGTTGACTATTTCTCTATTTAATATGGATTCCAGCAACTTACTCATAACACACAGGAGACTTATTGGTCTGTACTAAAAGGGAGATGACTTATCACCTGAATTCTAAAATACAGGGCTAACTGATGAGGTCTTCCAGGGAGGCAAAGCTTAAATAGTTTCGTAAGTATTGGAGCAAGTTCTGGTTGAAGCTTTTTTAACACTATAATTGGGATGCCGTAAGGGCCAGTTGCTTTACTGGAATCAAGATTCTGGATTAGCTTGGCGACCTCATGCTCGGATATTTGTATGTTACCTTGCGTGTTTTGTGTTATAGGAGGAAATATGGGGAGTTGATGGCCTTCGTCGCATAGGGTAGAATTAGCTGCAAAGTTCTTTGCAAATAGTTTGGCCTTGTCTGATGCTGACGAGATGACCTCTGGTCCATTGATAATGGTTGGGATAGAACGCACACTTCTGTTCAGGATCCTATTTGTTATTTGCCAAAACTGGTGGGAACCAAGCCGCTTATCAGCTACTTTGGATTTAACAGACTGGGCATATAGCTCTCTTGCATTTTTATTACTCTTTTACAGTGGTTTCTGGCGTTCCCGAAAACAACTTTAGTCTCAGTGCATCTATTACGTTGGTAGTTATGGAAAAAGTGATTTCTGTGCGCCATAGCAGCAGCACATTCTGGGGAGAACCATTGCTGGCTGTTAGGCTTTTGTTGGAATTTTTTAGATGGTATGAATTGGTCTATGAGTACAATTAACCATTCGGTCAGATCTGATACTATAGAGGACACATCCTTTTTAAACATGGAATGCAGAGGTAAATCAGATATGAATGTACGGAAGCTATCCCAGTCAGCCATAGAATATCGGTATACAGTACGGTGGAGGGGTACGTCTGGGGACTTATTATATTTCATTTTTATCTTAACTGATACGACGGAGTAGTCGGAAGATCCTAGATGAGAATGAAGGGAACATGAACATAACTCAGGGGAAGTTGAGAGAAAAAGGTCTAGGAGGCTTGCATATTGACCAGTAGTACCGGGCACACGGGTGGGTTCACGAACAATCTGAGTGAGGTCATAAGCAATGGCAAAACTATGACAAAACCTCCCTTCATCGTCTAACTTAATAACTTAATTTTAGTCCAAAACAATAAGTGTTAATGGGTCACAATAGGGGTCAAAGTTAAAAAAATACAGAGATAGGGCAAGCTTTTTACTCGGTTTGGGTCGAAAATTTGAGCTATCAATATATAAATGCATTTATGTATGTTTGCATGTCTGCCTAAAACTCTCGACAGAGGCGACGGATTTCCACAAGATCAGCATCGTTTTGAAGCTCGACCCTTCCGACGATACCGACAAATGTGCTAAAACATTAATTTATTCACTCTCAACTTGCCACTTTTCTACAGGGAGGGGTCGCTTTTTCCCCCAATATTTTCGAAAGTCATCCCCTCTTTTCGATTGTCTAGCCTTAATTAAAACTACGTCACTTCTGGTTTGATGATAGTCTTAACAGCAAAGGTTTCGCGTGTTTTTCCTGTTCATTTCCTCCTTCACGGTACGGGTTCGAGCTTGCCTTCCTACTTCCACTTTTTTTGCTCAACATACACCTCCAAACACTGGGAAGCGCTGGGCTGAAATTCCAGTATCTATAAAAGTGAAAGTGGCTCTCTGTCTGTCTGTCTGTCTGTCTGTCTGTGTGCTTACATTTCCCTACACGATAACCCCGCCAACTCTCAATCTACATACTCAAAATTTGATATACAGGGTATTGAGATTTGGGAAAATCTATGTAATTGGTTTTCAGTCAGAAATGTGGCTGTTAAAGGGTCAAAGTTAAACGATTTGTCCTTTGAAAACTCTACCCAACTCCTTCGCCAATTTTTGGTCTAAACAATTGAAAGTTTTGATATAGGTTCCTTGGACAGGGATCTAACTTCAGAACTGAATTTGTAGCACAAAAAATAAATATTAATGGGTCATAATATGGGTCAAAATTTTAAAAAATTGACGTCTTCGGTCTCTACCAAATTACTAAAGACGATTTTAAACGTTTGAAATTTTACATAAATGGTATTCAGAGGTAGGGTAAGCTTTTTAAACGGTTTGGGTCGAAAATTTGAGCTACAAATATATAAATCTATGTATGTATGTTTGCATGCCTGCCTAAAACATTCGACACAGGCGACGGATTTTCGCAAGATCAGTATCGCTTTGAAGCTTCACACTTCAGAGGACAAATATCGAAAACTTGGCTAAAAACATTAATTTCTTCACCCTCAACTGGACACTTTTTTACAGGGAGGAGTTTATTTTGTCGCCGATATTTTCGAAATACATTCCCTCTTTTCGATTTTCTAGCCTTAATTTAAATCTACGTAATTTCCGGTTTGGCGGTGGTCGTTACAGCAAAGACGTCACTTTTTCCCTGTTCTTTTCCTCCTTCGCGGTACGGGTCCGAGCCTATTTTCCTACTACTATTTGTTTTTGCTCAACACACACCTAAAAACACCCGGGCAACACTGGACACCCATGCTAGTATATATATATATATATATATATATATATATATACATAATGTTTTTTTTATTTAATTGGAATTCCTTATGGAGATGAGTATTATTTATTTTTTTATTGCAGACTATTATCCTCATCTTTCCTAGATGTTGTTTCATGGTGGATGGCAGTAATTGCTCAGAATGTAGTTAGGAGATTTGGAGTTACTATCCCGTAGCGGTTACCACCTGACAAAGGCCCAAGGACTAGTTGGCCGAAACGTCGTCAAACAACATCTAAGAATGATGAGAATAATAGGCCGCAATAAATAGATTAATGTTTTTTAAATTTTTTTTCCTTAGGTATTAACTTAAAATATTTTCGACTAACAATCCTATTTGAGTCTTCCGATGCTGGAAGTCAAATGAGAGAAGAAAGAGATATGACTCCTTGAGGTCAATGTGCCGACATCAAGTAAGCAAGAGAAACTTAAAAAGGAGAGAGGAACAGGCAATTATATAAAAAGATACAATGTGAAAAAGAAGGTGATGGAAAAATAGAAAGAGAGGGTAAGGAAGGAGTACATACTTGCGTCTTAGACAGAATAGGTTAGATTGGAAGGGGACGGAGGTGTTGGGCTATGTAACTGAAGTGAAACAGGCACTTCAGTAGAACGCATGCCGGTTGAGATGGATGGGGGTTTAGAACTAGTGAGGGATCATCGGGGACAACCTTGTTGGCCGCAACTTTGATATATTTCTGGCTGATCTCATGTAAACATATGTCCTATGCAGTCCATGCAAATGTCCATAGCTATGTTATATGGGGTAGTGTAAATGTAGCAAAAAGTTCTATGTATTTATTGTACTACCTATTATATATATTTTGGGTTTAAGATAGTAATTCCGAAGTTTAGTCAAGTATCAAGAGTAGCTAGAAACCTTGAGGGCCAACAGTTAGGAAGGATAGGAAGGTTTTGGTGTTTTATAAGTAAAAAATGCCGTTTAGGAATTAGTAATTAGAAAAGAGGGATATAGTAAGTAAGTATTTGGTGCGGAGGTAATTCAAGGAATTTAGTGAGCTTATTTATAGGTATATAGAATAAATACTAAAGAAAGAAATGGTGATATTTATAAGAATCAACCAAGTTAAGTCAATTTTTAGATTTAACCAGGTACAACAATATAGTATGGGTAGTTTATGATCGGAGCGGTATAGGACGATACATCAGGAAAATGTGAAGGATAAGAGGTTAGCGTAATTAATGATGGTTAGTTTGAGGTTTTGTTTCTTATTCATAGGTTAAAATGGTTTGGGTAACAATGGTAAATCGTATAATAAGTAAATTATGGGAGTTATCCTTGATGAGTTTTCGAAAGGGGTTAATTGCTGCGGGAAATAGGATTACAAAAATTTGTTTAACTTAAAGAGTCTATATTTTTATAAAGTAATAGGGTTCGTGTGTTTCTGTCTGTGTGTACAGCTCTCCATCATCAGCGAAATATAAAGGAGGTACGAGGGTAGATCTCTCCCGGTAGAGAAACATTAGAACCCATTTTAGGATGTTTCTGTGATAAGAGACATAACAATCTTTGCCTAATTTCTTTATATACTATTCTACAAACCACCCCCATATCGAATGACTTATGCTCATTTGCATATCACATTATATTAAATCTCTTTAACTAATTACCTCGACCTTATTACATATTGGAAATATTCTAATCATTTCAACTGTACTATTTACAAAATCTATTTAACATTTAATCTATCTATCTATATATCACATTATATTAAATCTCTTTAACTAATTACCTCGACCTATATATATATCTATAAAAACAGAGATGTGTGTGCCACAGACGATTTCTGATTGGTTAATCCAATAATCACATCTCCTAAAAAACAATCGTTTCTACGCTCTTACCTTTACCATAAAATATTATGGCTTTATTTATTGTCCATCTTGGAACGGTTTAATTTTTTAATAACTTGTTATTTACAAATTAAAAAAATACGAAACTATTATACGAAACTAAACTACACGAAATACGCGCACACACGCACACACACACGTTCACTACCGTCACGTTGTTATGGCAACCAAACCCGCTGACTTAAATAAACAGTAAACACACACAGTAAATGTGATTTTCTTCATTTTCTCATTTCACTCGTGGTCTTAAATTCATCTCGGGTTTGTATTACTGTACACATAGATTCGAATAAGTTGCCAAAAAAACAAATATATAACAAATAAATGTTATCAAAGGCAAGATAAATTACTTTTCTACCAAACTGGATATATTTTTCGTGTTTTTATTCAATTTAACATGTTTATTCAGCTCGAAAAGCATACAGTGTTTACCGATGTATTGGAAAATTCAAGATGGCGGCCGATTCTCTCTTTAACACGGTAAGTTTGGAAAAAGGTGTAATAAATAAAAAACCGGTTAAAATACTGTTAAAAACTCGCTCAATATATGTTACCGTGACATAGGTTGACATATATTCGGCGGGTTTTTAATAGTATTTTGTATAGTTTTTTTATTTATAACACCTTTTCCCAAACTTACGGTGTTAAAGAATGTGTGAGACGCCATCTTGAATTTTCCTACACATCGGTAAACACTGTATTCTTTTCGAGCTGAATAAACATGTTAAATTGAATAAAAACACGAAAAATATATCCAGTTTTTATCGGTTTTTTACCTTCTCTGCAGAAGTACAAAAAAAAAACAAAAAAAACGGAAGGTACTTTTACAGAATGTTAAACTAACCCTAACCGATGTTTTATGTTTAGTTTAGGAAAAGTCAGAAGAAACAAAAGTCATTATTGCATGAAATATACGTATTTAGTTGAAGTATTGTTTATGTCAATTCTTTCGAAGAAATTTAGCAAGAATACCTGTAAACCAGGAAATCTGTAAAATGTAATCATGGATGAATACTTGTCTATTATAATTTCTATCCTTGACAAAAACTTAGCCATAACAAAAGAGATTTATTGTTCAGATTGTTTTTGAGATTGATTTCTAAAAAGATATTTTATAAATAAAATCGACTTTAAAATTAAAGACTTAAATTACAATAATTGAATTTAAACATTCTTATTTCAATATTTGGCACATAACATCTGCAAAAATGATCACAATGTCAGGATTTCATTTTATTTCAGAATCGATGGCAAATTGTGTAGATTGATATCTCATTATATTAAGTACTAATATTTAACATTAGTTTATCATTTAAGCCGATAAAAAGCCCTTTTTTTTCGAGTCATAAAAGGATTTGGAGTTTCCTAATCAACCTTTCGGGTGCAGTTGCACGCTATCAAAATAACTAAAGTGTTGGCTTTAAAAAAATTGGTTAATAATAAAAAATTTTTTTTTTAAAAATCGCTTTGGTATTTAGATATGTCGTATGGTTATCCCTAATCGCTGAATAAAACCGCTAACGAGTTGAATGATTACGACATAAAATTAAACTCGGGTTCCTGAAACGGAAACTTCGTTTGTTTTTGTTTTTTTCTTATCAATATATTTACATTGTTATTTTGTTTTCATTTTCAATCATTCGAACAGTTTTCTTTTTCAAGTAATCCAAGTTACAAAATTCCCACTGTTTACTATGCTAAAATCACAATGACTAATGTATACCTATTAACCCTTATCCTTGAGTGGCCTCTGGGCCTTGATAAGTGGTGACACCCATGTAAAAAAAAAATCACTCGAACAGTTTTCTTTTTATAGTGTACAGTTTTAAAAGTTTAAAAACTATATAGTTTTTACTTCAGGAAAATTAATGGGTCAGTTTTTACGATGTGCCATGTTAAAATACAGTTAAAAACTCGCTCAATATATGTTACCGTGACATAGGTTGACATATATTCGGCGGGTTTTTAATAGTATTTTGTATAGTTTTTTTATTTATAACACCTTTTCCCAAACTTACGGTGTTAAATAGGGTGTGAGACCCCATCTTAAATTTTCCAACACATCGGTAAACACTGTATGTTTTTCGAGCTGAATAAATATATTACATTGAATAAAAACACAAAAAATATATCCAGTAAGATAGAAAAGTAACTTATCTTGCCTTTGATAACATTTATTTATATATTTGTTTTTGACTATTTTTTCGAATCTATGTGTACAGTAATACAAACCCACGATATGAATACTCACGTTGTTATATATATATATATATATATATATATATATATATATATATATATATATAAATGAGATTATAGCAGTTAAAAACATTTTTAAAACACACACACACCTTTTTCAAAGTGATCAGAAATCGTATAAAAGTAAAAAGGGTAAATTTTTACTTACTTTCCAACTTAATCACCTTTAACGTGACTTTTACAGTTTTTTTTTTAAATGGAATTCATTTACCGATACAAAAGAAATGATAAGTAAATAAATCCATAAATAAATATTATAAATGGTTTATTTTAATACTTGCCAGGATGCGGAGGAAAATGAATGAAGGGGGAGGGGAATAAAATAAAAACATTTTGGAAACAGAGTAAGTTTTAAAGAATTGCTTTGCACAGAAAGAAATTAATGAAAAAATAAAATTAAATTTCTTTTCTTTCTTGATTTTTTTTTAGCTTTTTATGAAAAAGGAAGTCAAAATTAAGACTATAAAAAACAATTTTTATTAAGAGCGAACCTCAGTCGTCAGGTCTGTAAAAAAAGACGTGGAATAATAAATGTTTTCTAATACAAATTGTTTTTACTTATGTGTTCATTTGTCTCTTTGAAGTTCGTTTGTTTAATATATCGGTTTGCAATATAATTTTGTCATTCTGTCAGACTCAAATTTTAAATCTATATATCTATAAAAGTGAAAGTGTGTGTGTGTGTGTGTGTGTTTGTGTCTGTGTACATTTCCCTACGAAATAACTCTGTCAATTTTTAGTCTACAGACTCGAAATTTGATATACAGGGTACTGAGATTTGGAAAAATCTATGTGATCGGTTTTTAGCCAGAAATTTGGCGATTAAGGGGTCAAAGTTCAACGATTTGAGCTTTGAGAACTCTACCAAACTTCTCCGACAATTTTGGGTCTACACACTTTACATTTTAGATATAGCTTCCGTGGACATGGATCTAACTTAATAACTTGATTTGAGCCCAAAACAATAGATTTTCAGGGGTCATAATAGGGGTCAAAGTTTAAAAAATTACCCCCTTTTTTTTGCTCAGCATACACCTCCAAACACCCGGGCAACGCCGGGCACCCATGCTAGTATAATATATAACCTCGACTTTTGAAATTAGCCATAAATAATTTTTCGTATAAATATAGGAAATTATGGGAGTATTTACAGGTACTAGGTTTTATAAGAATTTCTGTTAATTATTAGTGTAAGATTAAAGATATAAGAGCAAGAGAGGGATATTCAAGGGACTAAAAGATTAGGATAGCGTTATTCGATGATGTGGAGTTTAGTGAGGCTGAAATTACTATTCAGTTAGTTAAAGATAGGGATGTTTGCTTGTAACATGATTTGAATTGTTAGACGTAAGACCATGTTGGCGTCAAGGAGCAGTTTATGTTGGATAAGTTAGTGAATGACACATGTTTTTGGTAGTAAGCCAGAATAGTTAGGGTAATAGTGTTTAAATTATTTAGGAAATTTTATTAGCAGGATTTAGTAGGATATAAAGTTGCTCAATAGGGGTTTTGTAGTGTCTACAGGTAATTGACGTTTCACTACTCAAGTTTAATAATTTATTCTTATCTTTGAGATTAACAATATAGACCTTTTCGTATTGACAGAGAAAACAGAGGAAGTTTAAAGATTTAAAAGTACTTGATTTTTAAGGATTTTCCAGTTAATAGTGGGTTTAAGATTACTTTGAATAAAGTTATGGTGATTTGCCGTTAGTGAGATATGTTGGGTTTGTTGGGGTTATTATAAGAGACATTTATGATCTCTAAATCGTTTTTTTCATGAAGTTCTAGCACATCAAGTGTAGTATCTTTTTTCATTAGGTTCTTCTATAGGGGCGATTGTAGTTTTGTACACTGCTTCTGTCACTAGGGATTGTTGTTGTTTAAGTGGATAACTAGACAGTTTGTTGTGTTTTTGTTATTGTGCCTATTGTTGTTGATGCTGTTGTTAAGGATTTAATTGTTGTGTTCTTTTTTTTAATAATTCATCACTGCATAGTAGGGTTTGTGCTCTTTAAGGCTTTCCAGTGTCGATGAGTTAGTGCTAATGCTTTATCAATAGATTTGGGGATGTTGTAAATAATGTTTTAGGTGGTTACATTATGAGTATATATATATATATATATATATATATATATATATATATATATATATATATCAGTGGTGAAAAAACCGGACTAGAGTGCTCAATGTGTAGCCAGAGCAGTATATAGGAAATTTATTACTGTGAGTCCAGAATGAGTTTACATATTGTTTCCGCTAGCTGCTGCTTAAACTTATGACGTTATAAATAAATATAGCGTCTATTAATTTTAAACCGTTATAAACTAGAAGAGCGTCTATAAACATCAACACAATTAATATTTAATAATATCCCCCTTTTATTATATACACTCCTACTACTTTAAATTCCAACGTCCTCTCCCTTCCACTCCACCTTCTTATCTAACTCCTTTTCATGTGCTACGATTTTTCCATTTTTATTTGGTATTATAACTCAGTCCATCTATGAATTCTGAAGAAGCTAGTCGGATATTTCCTCTTCTTTTGAGAATACCCCCTTGCGAAAACAACATGTAAACTCATTCTGGACTCACAGTAATAAATTTCATATATATATATATATATATATATATATATATATATATATATATATATATATATATATATATATATATATATATTTAGTAATGTGATTCATAATTTAAAAATCAAATTATAATTAAATTAAAAATTCGTTTCATGAGAAGGAACAACAACAAAATCAATTATTTGTACGATCGTTTCGGAAAACAATGTTTTTATTGTGGTAGACATCAAGTTACGGAAATAATTATTACATATAGTTTTTTATTAAACAAGGTTTCCTCATCAGCAAATATTGGAAATGGTTTTTATTAAATGTAAAAGACACCATAAATAAACCTAGCATTAAAGTAAGGCAGATGTATCTGGAAAAAATTAAAATAAAGGTATGAATTTAAAACTTGATAAGAAAATTAATATGAGTTAGGGATAGAAATAAAATAGAGTAAAATTATAAATATAAATTTGGTTTACGTACAATGTTATACATACATACATATACAAATACATACATGCATATATATATAAAAAAGTATACAACATATATATATATACATATACATAGATATACATATATATACACAAAACATTTTGCTAGAAAAAATAAACCGAATCAAATTTGAACTTTTTCGTTTAAAAGCGACAACGTTTTTCTTCTTTTTGGCAAATACAACTAGGTTTCATTTAAAATTCTTAAATTTAAAATAACGACTTTTTGCATACACGTTGACCGAAACGCATTTTAAGTTATTTTAAAAGCAACATCTGCTTTAAAGAATCATAATAAATCCGACTCGAATTGTACTTTACTGTTCTCCAAAACTTGATCCCACCATTTCTCAAATATCCGATTTGAATCGTATTCGTGTTGATGGTGACGGTGTTCGTCTGGCAAGGGAAACATCAGGCAATACTTCAGGGCCTTCGTTTTCAGTCATGACAGCGCTCGTTCGATTCAACAATTGTTCCGCACTCATCATTTTTTTTTTTTTTTTTTTATTATATTTTCACCCCAAACAAGGCACATTGCCACTTTGGTGTAGGGGGCTACTATCAGGGGAAACATCTACTGGGGCACTATGTAGGGATTAGGGCAGCGAGATGTTGGTTCACGTTGCACTTGAACTTATGCATGTCAGTACAGTTGGGGAAGCAGTGACCTGGAATGGAATTCCAAAGTCTAGCAGTTCTGTGGAAGAAACTACTGGAGTAGAACGATCTTTTACATCTAGGGATCTCTACAGTGTGGGGGTGGGATTTTGCAGCTTGTCGGGTCTGTCGAGGGTGTTCACGTCGTGGGGGCACAAGTGCTTGCAGTTCTTCAGAGCATTCACCATTATAATACTTGTAGAACAGGCAGAGGGATGCAACGTTTCGACGATGGGACAGAGGCTGAAGTTTTGATGCCAGTTTAGGGCCTATCAGATTTGCGACTCTCTTTTGAACCCTGTCAAGGAGAGAGAGACTAGTAGCCGATGCACCGGCCCAAATATGACAGCAATACTCCATACATGGGCGAATAGTGGCCTTATAGAGGTACAGGATACTTTCGGGTGTTAGAAGTTTTCTAGCACGGTAGAGAGAGCCCACCTTCCTCGCAGCGGCCCTGGCAATGCCCTCGATGTAATTGTTCCAGCTCATGTTTCCTGTGAACGTTAGGCCAAGGAGCTTGAAAGACGTACTCTCAGCTAAAGAGTTGTTGGCCATTGCTATAGGTGGTAGAGAAGGTTTCCTGTAATTATTGAATGAAACCAGTTTTGTCTTGGTGGCATTGAACGTTACCATCCATTTTTGTCCCCATTCCACTACTGATTTGAGGTCATCCTCTAGTGTTTCTGCCATTACTTTAGATATATGTTCATTTGTTTTCCTGTCGTGCCTGCTATAGAGTGTGGTGTCATCAGCATATATACCCATCTCAGAGGCAATTTTATCGGGGAGGTCATTTATGAATATCAGGAACAGCAGAGGACCAAGGATAGATCCCTGGGGCACTCCGGCATTTATATTATATTGTTTAGACGTACGACCGTCGAGGACAACCTGGATTTTTCTCTTATCTAAGAAGGATTTAATTATGTTAAGTATTCTACCAGTGATACCGTAAGATCTAATCTTCCTGAGGAGACCCTCATGCCATACCCTGTCAAAAGCCTTAGATATATCTAGAGCTACCGCTCTGCCCTCTCCCGCTTTGTCCAGTGAATGGTATATGCGTTCAGAGATTACAGTGAGGATGTCTGCCGTGGAACGGGCTTGTCTAAATCCATATTGATGGTCGGTCAGAAGTTTAGCATCTGTAAGGTGCTGGACTAGAGCATGGTTAATTAAGATCTCAAATATTTTGGCAAAAAGTGGGAGGAGGCTAATAGGGCGATAATTTAATGGGTCAGTTCTTTCGCCAGAATTCTTGAATACTGGTACCACAGAAGCAGTTTTCCAGCAGCTCGGAAAGCAAGATTCATTAAGGCATTTGTTGTAGAGTTTGGAGAGAACTGGAGCTACTTCGGCTGAGCACTTTTTTAATAGCACAGCAGGGATGAGGTCGGGTCCACATGCTTTGGAAGTGTCAAGGTTTTTTATGATAGCATGCACCTGAGCAGGGGTGATTTCCAGATCGTCTAGCTTGGCGTCTGTCCGCATAGGAAAGTCAGGTAGGGGGTGGTTTAAAGGGTCCAGTGTAGAGTTGGAGGCAAACCGACTGGCAAGCATGTTAGCCTTCTCGGTTGCTGAGCAAAGAACCTCGTGATTGTTGGTTAGTGGGGGAATCGTTGATTGCCCATTATTTACTACACTGTTGTAGATTTTCCAGAAGTCACGAGTTCCTAATTTTTGTGCTTCGATGCGTTTTTTAGTGGTTTCCGTAAATTCCCTCTTAGCTGTCGCTATTTCTTTCTTAACGTTACTTCTAGCTTCTATGTACTTTTGTCTGTTTGAACTGGACTTATGTCGGTTAAACCTTCGGAATGCATGCTGCCTTTGAGCAATGGCAGTTGCGCAAGTCGAAGTAAACCATTGGGGAGAGTGGGGCTTGCTATAGAATTTCCGCATGGGAACATGCGCTTCGATTGCAGTTTTGAACCATTCAGTGGTCTCAGTTGCACACTGTTCAGCAGGAAGAGAAAAAATATTTCCCCATGGGGCGTCTCTGATAAGATCTCTGATAGCTTCCCAGTCAGCCTTTTTATAATATCTGGTTGTTTTGAGCACTGGCTCATCAGTTTTGGGTCTAGAGTTTAGGGCGATTTCAACCATTATTACCGCATGATCAGCGTTCCCAAGTGGGCTGTCGGATTTCGTTACACAATCATCAGGAATTGTGGTCAAAAACAGATCTAATAGTGATGCGTGTTGTTCTTCCTGATCAGGGAAGCGGGTTGGAAAAGTAACAATTTGCGATAGGGAGTGAGATACAGAGAAGCTATGAGTTGCGCTGCCTGCTGCATCTGTATAAGTAGAGAATCCAAGCCAGTTTTTGTGATGGACATTAAAGTCACCAAATACATGTACTTGGGCGCTAGTGTCGAAGGAGAGTGCTGTGTCTATGCTGTCAGATACTTTGTTTATTATGGTGCAGTCTTGGGTCGAAGGAGAGCGGTAGAGAAAGTAGAAGTAGCTAATGTTGTGTTGCATGATTAGTCTAAAGCACATAAAGGCTTGATCATCCGTTTCTAGGTTTGTCTCTCTAGTCAGGGGAAGGGTATTACGAATGTAAACTCCAAGTCCGTGCATATGTCTGTCAGAGTCCTTACGGCAGAGTGGGAGATATCCAGGCATGTTAAAGTAGTTAGAGGGGATGGAGGAGTGTAGGTTAGTCTCACTTAGTGCTAAGATATCCGGGGTATTTGTTAGGAGAAATGCTTCAACATCAGCTAAATTAGTTCTAAGCCCACGGATATTTGTGAATGCAAGCCTCAAGGGAGGAGGCAAGTTGAATTTGTTTGACCCTAAGCCTGGTTTAAGCTTATTTTTAGATTGTACTGTCATCATGTTTTTTAACGAGTTTCAGTTGGGTTAGGGGAAGCCGAACAGGAGGTTATGCAGAATATCACACATGCATCACAAGTAGACCATCAGCTGACCCACCATCAACTAGGACTGTGGCCTCAGGAAAGCCCACCGGGGATGAGTGCAGGGTCCCTTTCCATGCGCGCCATGGCACTGCAAACATCCCGATATTATTCAACTGTTGATGGAGCAGCCGCTCTAAGCGCTACCAAAGAGTTAGGGCTCCTGTACTACCAGTCGGAAACAGCAGCCAGTAACTGTCAATCCGGTACCCTCAACCCATCAGAGGAAGGTCAACCCGATCTAATTGCTCAGGCATATGTGGTACTCAAGCATTCTCAAATGCCCAGCTTTAGGGGTGGGGTGTGTCGGGAGTGGGGGGGAAACGGCGTTCATTGCCCTAGACAAGAAACAAGATCTACCAATGGGTGTTTCTGTCGAATCACTGATAGTATCTCTGCGCCTGACTAATAGGCAAAGAAGGAGTGTGGAAGCCGGGCGATAGGCAGGACCTATCTACTCCTTAAGCAATTTTGGTATTGCAAACCGGTAATTTGTTTGAGTCACCAGCTCTAGGAAGGCTGTCATCCAAGACTGAAGAGGCCTCCCTCCTCTTTGGTTTAGTTTCAGAGTTTTCCTTCTCCTAGACGGATGATCTGGGAAGATCTACTGGGTCCGTCACCACTGAGAGGGTTTTCTCCGCGCCTGGGTTCTAATCCAGGTATTTCTGCGACCCCGCGTGGTTAGATAATGTTATTGGGTTAGTTTGTAGAGGTTATATCTGCTAAATAGTTACACTCCTCAAAGTGGATTAGGGATATTGTTATTTCATTGTTACTGGATAAAGGGGTTGAGTAGAGCTCATGCAGTGTAAGCAACTATGATTGTAAGGAGGCTTGTTAGGAGATAGTGTGGTTAGAGGCTTTCATTTTTGTTTATGAATATTTTTTTCTCATTTTTTTCCTTTTTTATTTATTTTTTTATTTTATTTTATTTTTTATTTTTTATTATTTATTTTTTTTTTTATCCATGTGAGCTAGGGTCTAGTATAATATTTAAGTGTGAGTAGGAGTTAAGAATTGAACTAAGAGTTGTGCCAAAACTATTTTAGATGATATCAGGGCATGAGATGCGAGTGCAATATAGTACGGGTAAAACAGTAAGTTTTGAGTCATGTGTAATTTGATAAATAGATATATGGGCTGGTTTTAGTAGGTGTGAATAAAGTTGGAGGTACAAGGTGAGTTACTATTATTGAGAGATGTTTGTAGCTTTCAAGTAAAAGTTATGGACATTTAGCATAGCAAGGAGCATTGGTTCAGTTTCGTATTAGCGTTGCAAAGATATCAAAGAGGGGACAGTTGTGTAATGCAGTGCGGTGTGCTTTGCTTCCGAGTACATACTTTAGCTGTTTAATCCCAACTGGAATAGGAATGAACTCCAATGCATGTCTAGAGGGTAGAATTGTATAGATGTTTAGTGATGACTAAGCAGTTAGCATGTGAGAGTCAGGGGCTGGAAGTTAAAGATTCCAGTACAAAACGGAGTGAAATGTAGGAGTTAAGTGGCGGTTTGGTGGGAATGAGAAGATTGTTAGCCTTCAAAGGATAGGAGTTATTAGTTTACAAGAAACAGATCAAGGATTTAGAGTGGCAGGTAAGTTTTTTTTTTTTTTTTTTTTTTTTTTTTGCGCATGCAGGCTAGACAGAGGTAATCGTCTTGGAGGTAAAATGTATATTGGGATTTCGTAGCTAGCAGTTAGGTGTTTGTTCCAGTTACAAGAACTAGTTCATGGCGGTCTGAAGTTCCGTATTTTGTATTTATAGGAAGACATTAAGGTACCGTATAGGAGCATAGCATCCACTCAGGAAGAATAGCTCTAGTATCACAGCTAAGATACTGCATATTTAGGTAACGAATAGTGAAAGTTAAATGAGGTGGCACTTTTTTTTTTTTTTTTTTTTTTGCACCTTACAATGGCTGTTACTATTTCCATTTTGGATGAATCACGTAATATACAGGGTGTCCGTAAAGTTACTATACAGTCTTTAAGTTAAATAAACCTGTAAAAAAATAAATATTAACTATTACTACAAATATAATACAAGAAAACAACAAGACTGTATAGTAAATTTACGGACACTCTATATGTCTGACATGTTGCGGTAGTCCAGAAACGACTGCGCACGTTCACCAACGTTCGGCCAACAGTCTCCAAACCAACAGAGTTAGGCGTCGCAGCTCAGCTAAAAACTCGTCCGCCTTCTTATCGGGGCGAACTTGTTGAGTGACAAGCTGGTCATATGCATTATATGTATCAATAACATATACGCGGTTTTAAGGGCCTGCTTAGTCTGTTCTGCATCTGCTTTCTGCTCGTACTAAGTTTCCTGTATATAGCCAAATCTCCATCTCAAAACTTTAATGGCAGGACGCGCTCGACATTCCTTATAGTACAAAGCTCACAACTTCCACATTTTCGATCCTCTACACAACAGGCATATCAGCCGCAGCACAACTAAATTTTGGAATCAAAGGGGACACCAAAGATCTTAATCTTTATCGCTAAAAGCTAATAAAAGGCCGAAATAGTTTCTAATCGTTGAATGTTTAAGTTAAGCAAAAAGAAGAATGATTTTCACATCGCCACGTTGGAAGCCCACGTAATAACATTGTGTTCCCGTTACCACTTCATTGAAAATAAGCTTTCCTCAACTGACACCAGATTGGACAATACACTGTACCGACGTCGAGCCGAAAAAAATGTTCCCAACTTAAGAGATGCTGTCTTTTTATATTGTCAAACTCTGCGCGTCTCAATTTGCATTGCACTTTTTTGTCTGTAAGTTTTCGAGTTTAAGACGTTTTACATTTCTCTTCGTAAACGAATGAAATTCACGCTAATCATGCACACTAAAATTTTCCCTACAGGATTAGAACAAGTTTAAACTGATAATCTTGGAAATTAAATTAGAGAAACTGTTGAAAAGATGTGAAGGCTTAAAATTGAGGAATATAATTTTTTGAATTCAAAAATAATGAGTTAAGAAGATATCTTTAGATAAGAATGTAGAGAAATAGATGATTTGCACCGATCATTGGAGCAAGGGAAACTGCCGGTGTGGACGTTTTTCTAATTTTTTTTAGTGTATCCATAGAAGAATATGGCTCTAATTTATAAAGTTTTTGTAACCAAACACTTCGCTTGGGTTGTGATCAAACATAGATGGTTCAGCACATGATTTAGTTTTGAAACCGTCTGAATTTTATATAGCAGATGGATAGACTGCCGCGGAAGTAAATTAAAAAATAAATAAAAGCGAAAAAGACAGCTAATTAAAGATAGAAAGGAATGCATCAATGACCGATTATTCGTAAAAGTGAAACCGACGGTCGTGATTGTAATTGAAATTAACACACCAGATTAATTTAACGATAGAAAGAAAACAAGAAAGAAAACGAGATTTTTTATTATTTTGTATTTAAAAATGTAAGCAATCCCAACCGCAATTTCCATGTCTGAAATAGACAGAAGAAAACAAAAGAAGAAAAGAGGGCAACAGTTAGCAAACACTAAAAAGAATGGTATAATCTGCTTGTCCGAGCAACTTGCACGCAGGCCAGATTTTCGTTTGACCCCGTATATTACACAGTGCGACGACTTGCAAGATGACTTGTTGTCAGGAATACGCAATAAAGAGACCCGATATTGCGCAGAGTGATATAATTCTGCTGTGCTTAGAACTCTGGTTTCTGAGTTTTAATTATTAAAAAAAAAATTAATTTCGGGTAAATTATTGGACGGTTTTCTGAAAGTTGTTGACGTTTTAATAAAAATAATTCGACAATATGTTTCGAACTGAGTGGATAGACAGCTTTACACGCTAACACAAGGCATGCGATTGAAACGGTGGTCGACGGTTAAGGGGCTAAAGTTGGAACGTCCACTTGCATCGACTGAAGTAGGTGTGGTCAGGCTAAGGTCCTGTTCGATCAAATCGCCACGGTGGTGGGTGGGTGAGGGAGTCAGAACCTGGATCTTTCCGCTATCTATCAGTTTCGCTTTCGATCTCCAGTTTGTGTGTTAGAAACCTGTGACTAGCTCTAATGTTAGCAGATGTAGCCAACCAGGCGTACATGACAGAAGATCATGTAGTGATTATGAAAAAAGGAAATTTCACAGGTGCTAAACGGATGAAAAGTAGCTTAAGTATTGTTGAAATCCTTGCTGTCACCAGAATACCAAATTACTCTTATCGTCGTTAGATGAAGGGTTATCGATGAATTCTAGAATTAAAAGTCAATTTTGAAGTCGGTAAATTGTCATCCGTATGTTAGTATGGGGAATTAATGTGGCTGTTAAGTCTTAACTGAACAAGCAACTCATGAAACTAAAACATTTCTCCATATCATTGCAAATATAGACCTGATCATGCTAGTATACCTAATGGAGTTTTTATAGATTGCAGGAACACCGAGCATGGGAAAGGGCGCCGATTAAAAGAAAACTAGTAATGGGATAATCACGCAGTCAAACCGGTTCGTGACTTTTATGAGTGATTGCAATCTTCTGGGGGATTGGTCGGAGAGTATCGATGAGGCTAGGCATCATTTAACTAGTACTAAAGGACGTAAAGAAATATGACCAAATATTAAACCTTTTGTAAGATGAGTTGCGGTTATTACGACACCGGTGGGCCTAACAACGTAATTATCTAGAGAATTTGGAAGGGCTGCAAAACAGACCGAGCGAGGTGGTGATCCATATAATATTCAAAGCTCTGTTCGGCGTGATCGCCAAAGGAGACATGAAGTTTATTAAACTACAAATAAAGATTTAAAAAAAGGAGCAAGAAACCTTGATCCAAGTAAATCAACATGCGAGTTTAGCATTGATGGAATGTCCGAGGCTTGAGATTATGAGCAATAAAGAAAGTGTTTAGCTATAAGTTAGCTTTAGATAAGTTCTGTATGAAGACATATTAAAAGTCTTTGGTAAAGTTGAAACTGATGTATTCAGAGAAACGTTCATCGAGATACATGCGTTCATCCGTCTGATGCCGACTGATGAGTCCTCAGTTGTGTGAACTGACCATACAAGAGTTTGGTAAAACGACGTCTAGGTAACATATGTTATAAGTTTCAAACGATGATAGAAAAATACGGTTAACAACGGGTGGCCGTTTAAGACTGCCTGTGAGTAAGAAGATAAATCTGGAAGTGGGATAAAAAGCTCGAAGAAAGTACAACATTGGACAACAATAAGCCACTATTGACTGTGTCTTTACCCTTCTGGACACACGCAAGAAAAGTCGAAAGAAGTCAGACCTGTGATCTGAAGACGTATCGACCAAAGATTCGACTCTCCAAAAATGCTTAAGGAAAGAAAGGAATGTTAAAAAATTGACTTCTTAATAAGGTTTATAATTAAGGGTAAATTAGTATAGGCTGCCCTTAAATTAGAATAAAAATAGGGTAGTTTTCCCCGACGTCATAAGTGCAAATGTGGAGTAAGGATAATCTAAGGATGTACATTTCCGGTTATTATTTCTAAAATTTAACAGGGGGGGGTAATACATGGTCAAAATATTTATAAATACATTATTAGAAGAAAAATATTATAAAGAATTAAAGTGCGATTTATTATGTTATTAAAGTTAGAGATATAGTTTTCATGCAACAGCACTTATTAAAGCCCACATAATGTAAAATATCAAATTAGGAATATATATAAAGATATATTATTTTAAGCATACACATTACATATGTCTAATGAAAATTCAGTATATGCAATATGAAATAGATAAAATATAGATAAGTGCCTAGATAATATATATATATATATATATATATATATACACTTATATACATTGTTTATATTTATTAAGTATTAACTTAAATAAAGTAATTTTGCTTTCTACAGTTAAACAAAAATAGTAGATACAGCCCCTTCCGTAAAAACTATTAACTATTCTTGCATAGGGGTACGTATTAAAAGATGGCGGGAGTTCATTTTGTGAGAGACACATATAACGGGTTCATATAATACAGGCGGTACGACGATTATGGCAATACTGAGGGAACTTCATATTAATACGGACTGGGAGATATTGACACAACAGTTCTTATAACACATATTGAGGAGGGAATATTTATTATTATGGTGAGGGAAGCACATAATCCTTGTAAGGGGGTTATACAAGGTTCGTTAGAAGATGATGATATAACATATTTATTTTTTCTGTTGTAAGAAATGACGATACAACACAGTTACGCACATAGATGTTTGTTTTATTCTACAACGAGCCAAGCGATGATGTCAGAAACTCAAGCCTTTTCGACTACATATTCTACTCTCCTCCCTTATTTTCTAATGGACTCTTCTCTAGATCTCTCCCGATTCTCTCTTTGACTCTCACTCATCAACTTCCTAATTTCGAACCTACAGATTCAATATATCGAGAAATCTCTTTTGTTTGTGACATCAAAAGTGGGTTCCCCTACGTAAATAATTTTCACGTGGGTTTCATCGTGTCTGTCCAACACATTTTTGGCAAACAAATAATCCTCAATTCTAATTGTTTAATATCTAACCTATTTTTAAACAATATTTTTAACTCCCATTATTTTAAGTAACATATTTAATATCCAGATTTCTAAAAGAAAGAAAACAAGGAAAATCGACTCTTTTTCCGACATCATTAATATTTAGCTATTTTAATAGAATTCACAATGGACTGAAATCCTAAGATTCCAATTTCCATTATTTTGAACACTTGCCTACAGGGTTCGATTGTAGCCTTATCCTAATATCATTTTCACTTATTTAGGATGCCTTCTTACTTACATGAGAAGGGGGCAGCCCTATCATGTAACACTATGAAATATGTAACTGTTTTCGCAGAGAAAAACAATTGGGTTTTATTAAATTGGATCAGAATAATTATTTGAACAATGTGACAAAACAGTATACTTTATGTGCTAATTTATTTGTTTATTTACGTCTTCCAATGTAAATACGCGTAAGTGAATTTTAATTTTAGGCATTGTGAATACAATACTCAAGTTCTATTGTGCTTTATAGAACGTTCAACATCTAAAATATGTTAAATGGTTCACACTTGAATTAGACAATATTTTAAAGAATAAAGATACAATACTTAAGTTTTATTGTAATTTGTAGAATGGAGATGTTACAAAATTAAAGTGGTTTATAAGTTAAAGAAAAGTTCTGTGTGATTAGTATCGAATTCTGAACTAATATTCACCACTTAACTTCATAATTTTCTACTTCTGCAAAAAACTATCACTATAATTCCATAGTAAAATTATTTTACAATAATATATTTCATATCATTTAAAATTTTAACTCTATTAAGTTGTTGAAATGTAGTATATAATTATTTAACTATGAATGGCAATCGGAAAACCAGGAAAATTCATTTCGAAATTCTAAATTTTAAATGTCTATCAGAGACCATACTGATTTCTTCTGTAAAAAAATCTTCCACTGCTAAATAAATATTATACAATGAATAAAAACGAATATTTCCAATTTCCTTTTCTTTGGTATAAACGAAAAAAAGCAAGATTGATAAAGAGATAGAGACATGCCTACAAAACAGCGACTGAAATATAGATTTTTAATCTTAGCCGACACTAGCTATGTTTGACCTTTGATGATCTGTGTTCTCTGATAACTGTACTGTGGTTTAAGTTTAAAAAACAACTTCTAATCTCCAAAGTTAGCAAGCATGACATTTTGAATGTATGCGTCATCCCATGGCTGCGCACAATTGAGCAAGTAAATGGTAAGTATGGCACACATTTAACTTTGCGAGTGTGCCTCAGCTACTTCCCCCCCCCCAAAAAAAAAACAAAAAAAACCAAAAAACTCTTCATTGCTACACCTAGAAGGAACGATTTGGGAAGTTGTAATATAAATAATGTTTGGCATCAATTACGGATAAATTAAGTACATAGAAAACATACACACGTCAAATATCTCGCTATAATAAAAAAGAAGATATCTTACATAATTTTGTGTGAAACTTTAACCGTATTTCTTTGATTTTTCTCATATACTATTGCGTTTTCATTTATGTGTAATACATAAATAAACTATACACAGGTATGAAAACCTGTTTAAGATATGTTTATGCAATAAATCTTTAGAACCGTTTTACTCTACCTTAGATAATGTCTGAAAATAGATTCGTATTATGATATTTGCGCCATTTCAAAGTATTATTATTTCTGTATTTTAAGTCACTTAACAGGTAATACATTATATACCAATCAAATTTAGATGATAATTTCGGGACTTATTTTACTTTGAAATAGAATTATCTTTTTCAAAAGTAAACGACATATTTCAGTCGTTCTATTTACTTTGATGGTATTGTTATTTTGTAATATTAGTTTATATATATATATATATATATATATATATATATATATATATATATATATATATATATATATATAGTATATGGTAGGGTATGCGTGATGGAGGTTTACAACTTGTAGGTATGCAGCTTCAATGTTCTTCATTCAATGTAACGCTCCTTCATTATATTGTATTCTTGTAATATTCTCCGCATTCCAGGGTTTCCCTTAATATTTCAGCCGTTTTCATTATCGTTAGCCGTTGTATTTTTGCTGTCTTTTCTCTAAATCAAATTTTCTCCATTTTTTTCGGAGTTTTTCGGAATTGTTCCTATTGTTCCTACTATTATCGGTAATATTTTGATTTACTTCATCATCCAAATCCCGTTTCAACTTTTCTTTCATACTCACCCTGTGGTCAGCTGGGACAGCAAAATCTACAATTTGACAGGATTTTTCTTTCTTGTTAATTATTACAACATCTGGTCTTCTTGCTTGAATGAAGTTGCCCATCCGTATGTCCATGCCCCATAAGATTTTGTGGTTCTCATTTTTTAGTACTGTCGCGGGTTTATGCTTGTAGCATTTCTCTGTACGTTCAAAATGCAGCCGTTTGCACAATTTCTAGTGCACCGCCCTTCCCTCTTGGTCGTGCTTGTTTTTGTATTTTTTTTTGGCCAGTTTGCTGCATACACTTACAATATGGTTTATCGTTTGGCCCGTTTGTCCAGAGAGTCTGCATTTGCTGTTTTCTGGTGTTTTATCGATCTTTGCTTTGATATTGTTGGTTCTTATCGAGTTATCTTGTGCTATAGTTATTAGGGATTCATGTTCTCGGTTTATATGTCCTTTTTGCATCCATATCCAGGTGTTTTCGTTATTCTCATCTTTTGTCATTCTTATGAATATTCCGAGGAGTTGTTTCTGTTCCCATTTTTCATTTCTCGTTTTGTCATTTGTTTCTCTGTTTTTCTGTTTTGTTGGGTTTTTTTTCAGTGTCTCTCGCTACTATAATTATCCTTTCAGTATTTGCATTGTGTATTTTCCTAGTTCGATTTTGATCACATTCACACAGTATTCTATGTAGCCCAGTGCTCTCCCGCCGTCTTTTCTTTTTCACGTCATTTCTGTTACTTTGATGATGTCCGCTTCCAGAATTCCCAACTATTTATAGTCGTCTTGTTCCCTAGTGCCCTCATCTCCGTTTGGTTGGTAGTTCCATGTCTTCTGTCGTTTCTAGTGTTCCCTTTCTTATAACTAGTGCGCATTTTTTCATTCCAAATTCCGTTTGGATATCTTCGCTGAAGATCCTGGTAGTGTTAATTAGTGTCTCTAGTTCCTTTTCGGTCCTTGTAAAAAGTTTCAAATCGTTCATGTACATCAGGTGGCCCATTTTTTCCTTTGTATTGGAGAACTTGTATCCGGCTTGGCACTTTCTCAGACTACTATTCAGGGGCATCATGGCTATGATGAACAGTAATGGTGATAGTGAGTCTCCCTGGAGAATGCCTCTTTGTATGTTAATTTCTGTTGTGTGTCGTCCATGAGCTGTCAATTCCAGTCTCCATGTTTTCATTGCATTTTCTATTACGTTAATGATCCCGCTTGGTATTTTATACATTTTTAGGCATTGTATTATCCATGCTTCGGGGATCCTGTCGTACGCCTTTTTGTAGTCGATCCATGCCATGGCTAATTATTTCTCCTTCTGTTTACCTCCTTTAGGATATTTTGATCTATATCTAACAGATCATGTGTTCCTCTTTTTCCTTTATGGCATACTTTCTCTTCCTCCAGGATTAGTCCACGATTATTTAGTAAGTGGTAGATTTGTTCCCTCAGGTTTGCTGTCAGTATCTTCTACATAATGGGTATGCACATGATCGGCCTATAGTTGCTGGAGACGGTTCCTTTCTCTGCCTCTGTCTGTAGTAGTGTAATAGTGCAGTTCTACCTTTTGTCATCCGGCCTTGCATGCTTGCTTCTTGTATACATTTTCTCAGGTTTCAGGCTAGGTTTTCGTGTAAGGTTCTTAATATTTTGAACCAGTATGCATGTATTCCGTCGTGCCCTGCTTCCCTCCAGTTTGCCATTTTCCTATGGTTTTCTTTATAGTTTCCTTGCTGATTTCATTCACCGTTCCTTCTTCTATTTGTTGTAACTCTTCCTTCATGGTTTTCAGCTATTCGGCATACATATTGTGATCTCGTCGTTCTTCCCATATGTTACTCCAGTAGAGTTTTGTTTTTGTCGGATTTGGTTGTTCTGTTTTTGTTTTTCCTCCGTTCACATTTTGGTAGAATTGGATTTTATTAATTTCAAATGTCCTATTTTGTTTGCATTGTTCAAGTGTATATCTAGATCGTCTCAATCTCGCTTCTTTTGCTTTTATTTTTACTCCGGTTCTCAATGTTTCTTGTTTAGCCTCTCCCTTCCAACCACATTTCCAATCTCCCATCTTGTCCCCATTGCTTTCTTCCTGTTGGTCATCTTGGCTTCTTTTTATGTTTGTGTATTTGAGTGTATAGTCTCATTTCCCACCCAGGTTTTGTCGGTCTACTTGTCCCGGTTGTTTTTCTGATTTGAAATTCACTTACCATTTTGGTGCCTGCATAAATTAAGTTGTTTAGGTCTGTAATTGTACCTTTTGGGATATGTGGGAGGAGCTTGTTAACCTTCTCTGGGTCTGTATTTAATTTCTTCTGCGCTTTGTTCCTTAACGATGGGAGCTTTGTTTTTTTCTCATTCATGAACTGTATTATTTTATTTGTTTCATTTGCTTCATTCTCTGTTAGTTCTGTTTCATTGTTCTCTGTTTCCACGTTTGTAGAGTTCGGTCTCTTTGATGTTTTTTTTCTTGTGAGGCTTCAACTTGTAAGGTTTCTCTTCATACGGTTCCATTGCGCGATGCTTCTTGTTCAATTTCATCTTTATTTTTTGCTGTATTTCTGTTAGTTCTAATTTAGAGAGCTAGCCTTTCTTAAGTATCAGTCTGGCTTGGTCCGCAATTCTTTGTTCTTTCGAATGGTAGTCTTTGGACAGATCCCATGATTCTTTCATTCGTTTCCGATAACCTCCATAGCTATATTTAGGATGACTTCTATAATAGCATTCCATTACGAGTCTATTCTCTTTTGTTGTCCATTTCTTTCTTCGTTTTTTTTTCTATTTTGATGGTTACCATTGCTGTGCTGTGTTTGTTCGGTATCATTTTGTTCCCTGAAATTAGAGGTGTTACGTACCTGTTCAGCGTCCTTGTTATTTGAGTTTCTGAAATTAGAAAGTTGGCCATTTGCAGGATGACGACCGGGTCCCCCATGCTGGCTACCGGATGAGCACTTGCCGATCATGACATCCAGATATTTCTTCTAGGTCCCACGATTTTGATTATTTGTAATTGACATTTTTCATATTTTGGTGTTTGTGGCAACACCGGCCCCAGAATTATTTTACCTGTGGTTTTGACGCAAAGATAGTTTATAGCTCTCGTGTATACGGGAGGTATCGTGCACTATCACACATACATAAAGAACATGAACAGACAAAAACAAAAAAAAATCAACTAAGTACTTTACTTAGTAAAAGTCGAATGTAATGCTCTGCAAGAAGGAATTTGAACATAGGTCTACCTTACACCTTACTACTTAGTCGCAAGAACTGTCGGGGACAAAAAAGGAGTTAGACAATTCCCTCAACTCGGCGGTATTTAGTTCTTCCATACCCCGTTCTAGGACAGTGCAGAATTCAGGGCTTATATTGCAACAAAGTAACGATGATTCCTGAAAAAATTCGGATTAAAATTTAACTTTTTAAAACTTAGACTCACATTTCGATGGTTCCTTTTTAGGCGTTTGTCTTCGACGCACGTGTTAAGCTTCCACTTTTGGGGTTCTTGTGCTAAATTAAATACAAAGTCGCTGCCGGTCAGTTAGGGTGTAGTCAGAGGGAGGGGGAAGTTGCAGTCCTCATTTTTAGTACAAAAACATATATATATATATATATATATATATATATATATATATATATATATACATACGTATACATATATACATACGCAACGACTTGTCTGTCTTTGTCAAAAAAAAAATGAGTTCCTCTTTTTTCAATAAAATAAAATAATCCGCCTGTCTGGCGAATTTTGCATTCGTTGCTAGAGGATTTTCATCAGTATAATTTAAATTGACAAACAGAACTCTATGCTTATATCGCAACAAAGACACACTTATAATTGTTGTTGTTGTTGTTGTAGTCTCAACCTTTGGATGTTTTTAGTTGGATTTTCTTAAACATCAGGTCAATTTCATTGACTTTACATATTCAAGCTGAATTGAGATTATGCCTTTTGCAAAATTATAAAAGAAATGTTCTTGTCAATTAGATTAAGCCATTCGTGGTGTTTTTTTTTTTTGTTATGTTCCCAAGCTTTTCAATTACAATGGGAATCACTTTGACTGTCATGGTATTGGTATTATTATTATTATTATTATTATTATTATTATTATTATTATTATTATTATTGTTGTTGTTGTTGTTGTTGTGTTTGTGGTATTTGTGTTGTTTTTGTTGTTTTCTTCTTATTATTATTTATACTCATAAGCATTTCTTACGTTGGTCGTCATTCTGACATTGCTAATTGCTTTTGTATTATTTTTGTCTTAGTTTGCTGCATTCGTTTATTATGTGGTGTATTTTTTGTCTTTTTCACAGAGTCTACACATATAGTTACATAGAGTTATATCATAGAAGGGATGGCGTATGTATTTGTTGTTCCCGTTAGAGTGTTCATGTTGGTGCGCAGATACATTGCGTATATATAAAGAGAGAGACAGTTCTGTATATATAAAGAGACATGGTATAGGTTCATACAGGAGAGCCGACGGCATGTAATACACAATGAGAGGAAATGTAATATATATCGATAGATAGACCGAGAGATAGTGCGTTTGACATGTATACGTTTGACAGTTCCTTGAATGGAAGTGTTTCTATAACATTGACACATATATTTCTTTACCTATTTTGGAGTTAATGATTTTCACAAATTTCTTATAATATAAATTGACAATATCTTTCTGGTGAATAACATAACACGAAGACGAAAACACAAATTATGAAGTTGTTCGTTTATTCCAGTCCGACCGGTCAATGGCTTTGCATCAAGGAATTAAAGTCTCTACATGATTCTTTCTTCTCCCTTCGCTTCCAAGATTCGATGTCAGTTCTGTATCTGACTCATCTTCTCTCTTCTCTCCTGACTGATTGACCGACCCGACTGACACTCAAAGCTCTCTATAACGTCATGGCATGACTAAACTCGATCTCGCAGCCTGACACGCATCACGTTTTCAAGCATGCATCGCTCTTCCCATGTTTACAACCCGATTTCTGTAACCTGTTTTCCTAATCAACTTAAAAATAACTTTTTCCATTCTTCATTTTACATTTCTTATTTTAATTTCATTTTTTAACAGAAACAATATTCATCATTACATTCCTATTTCAATAAATAGATATCTAACTATTTTATATGAACTAAACAATTGTAATTCTACATTCCATTTTCAATAACATTCCGTATTATTTATTTTAACTTATGATCGGAATTCTCAATTCCGAATCTAGCTTCGCAATTTCGAATCCTCGGCTATCCCATCTCATATTTACTCACCCACAAGAACATCTTGTAACATCCCTTCCTTCCTTATTTTCAAAAAATGTACCCATATTTAAATTCTAGTACATTTTCTCTATATCTACACAACTACACGGTTAAGAAAGATCAGGCTAAAAAAGTCCTTTAGTCAGCCCTTTCCAACTGACTTCACAATTATTATTTTATTTTTAGATCAGACCCTTCTCATCTTCTTGGCATTTACTTTTTGGGTGTACGTTAGTTGCTTTATTCAGCCACCCTTATGCCGTAAACTAGAAATCTCACTTTACCTCTTTCAAAATTGACGATTCCTTTCGTCTCAAAAGTACCCTGATCATATCCTTTGGCCAGTTGTTCTATTAAATATGGCTTTGTTTTCATTTTGTAATCATCTATTTTTTTCCGGGACATCACAAAGCTAAATTAATCTTCGTGATTGGCTTCCAAATTTTAAGATATACCTTTCATCCATGGCTTCACTTGGATTTTCTTGCTCGGACTCTTGGAATTCTGATGGAGATTTAGAGAATATCACCCTTAACAAATTAACCCCCAACCTTTGCGCCATGATTCCTATTTGCGCCTAAATTTTGTTAATGGTCCGATTTTTGTGATTTTTCTTTTCTCTCATCAGAGCTTTCAAGATCCAGCAGAGATATGCCACATTCCTGCATCTCTAAAAAGTATAAGGTATATCTTCTTACGTACCTCCGGTATATTTTATTTTTCTCTCACCTCATTAAGCAATTTGTTATTTGCCTACGGTACCGACTCTCATAGGTCCCGTGTACCCTTAAAGATTTTCGTATCCTCTCCACGCCTGTCTCTAATTAATTGAGCCAATTCTCTTTTCAAGCCCTCAATTTCCACAGGGTCCATCCTATTCTCTGAACGGGGCATCCTTAATACTTTCCCGGCAAGTTACTCTTCTTGCGAAAATATTTATGAACTTAAAAAAATACAAAAAGCAAATTATTAAAACAAAATCTCTCTTTTGGCTTATCACATCTAAAAAAAACTTCTAAAAAATACCAGCTTACGTACTTGTTATTTTTGTCTCCTCTAAAATTCTAATTTATTCTAGGCCAACCATTTTACGAGTATCATTTTACTTTTCTAAATCATTTCAATTCAAATGTATATGCCTAATAATTATTGTGAATTCCTTTCGCAAAAATACAATAACATTTACATACATTCAAGACATTTTACAATATATAAAACATTTTTTTTAATGTTACATTATACATTAAAACTATGCTTTTCACAAAGGAGTTGTAACTTTTCTCTAAGAAAAGAAAAAATGTTATTTTCTGCAACACAACGTCCATTAACAACAAAACAATTTGTCTCTCTTTTTTTTCAAAAACAGAACAATTAAAACACATTAACAGAAAATTAATTTTGCATTTTTTTTACGGTATACATATTCTTGTTCTGATCATCATTAAAGTTCAGCGACCTTGAAAAAAATGTTCAACAAAAAATACATACGCCATCTCTTCTAAAATAACACCCAGTATGTAACGTATATGTAATTTGGTGATCGTGACTAGTCCACTCATACAAGGGTGGGTTTGAAAAAAAGTACTTCGGTTGCCACGGAAAATCACAACGTTTTAGGGTCCATTATAAAAATACGACGAGAAAAAATACTAAACAAAATGAAAAAATAATTGAGAAAAAAAAGAAAAGGTACACAGTGAAAAAAAGTATATGCCGATATGCCGCAAAAGAAAACAGTCGTAATGAATGGGAAAAATGTCACCATGCATAATTCATTAATAAAAGAATTGTTTAAAATTTGTTTGGTAAATATACACCCACACAAAAGTTGAACAAAAGATAGTTGTTTTGACGTAGGCTTGTCAAAAGCAAGCCGTAAATAGTTTTCATTGTTTTTAGTATATGTCAAAAATATGCATTCTGGCATCAATTGAAATGAATGGCTCTCGTCTTGGGGAGGCTCCATGTTTTGACAAGCTTCTGGGTTTGACCTTTACTCCTGATCTGAAATGGAACACATACATCAAATCTGTTGCCAGGGACGCTGGGGAAATGGTGGGGTCCTTCTACCGCCCCAGAAGATATCTCACTACTGATGCAATTCTCTATCTGTATAAAACCCAAGTACGTCTAAGGATGGAGTGCTGCTGCCACACCCGAGCAGGAGCTGCTAAAAGCATCCTATACTGCCTAGACAGAGTACAAAATAGACTTCGTGTTTTAGTGGGGGATGTCCTTTTCTCTTCCCTGCAACCTCTCTCCCACAGAAGAGACGTTGCGAGCCTGTCTTTGTTTTATCGTTATTTTCATGGCAGGTGCTCGTCTGAACTCCAATCCCTCGTCCCCTCTCGCAAATCTTTCACGAGAAACACCCGTCTGGCTGAAACTAATGGCAATAATTTCCCCACTCTCCATCTGTGCCTAAATCCAAACGCAGATTTCATGAGCGAAGCTTCTTTCTTAGAACTGCACGCCAGTGGAACTCTCTACAGCTTGCCTGTTTCCCACCTGACTACAACTTGGACGTCTTCAATTTCAACATAAACATACTCCTGACAAACCGCCTCCTTAAGTAAGATACTCTATCAAAACCCCCAATACTAATGATTACTACAATACTATCTCATTGATTACTGTACACGCACTAACCCTTATGCCTGAGTGGCCTTCGGGCCTTGATAAGTGGTGACCCCTATGTAAAAAAGGAGGTCAGTGTGTTGTTGAAACCGGATCGAAATATGTGTCAGTACGAATTGTTGACATTTTTCAAGGTCGCTGTACTTTTAATGATGATCAGAACAAAAATACGTATATCGTCCAAAAAAGATGCAAAAAGAGTGATTAATATTTCTGTGTTCCGACGTGTTTACTTTTCCTGAGTGTTTGTGCCATGCACACAGTTTATTATATTTATTGGTACCTCTCATTCTTCATAGTATTTTAGTATAAATCGGCCACTATAGTATTTTGGTGTCTTCAAGTCCAACGTAAACAAACTCCTAACAAACCGCCCCCCTTAAGTAAGACACTCTATCAAAATCCCTAATAGTAATGATTACTACAATACTATCACATTGATTACTGTACATGCAATGAACCTTATCCCTGAGTGGCCGTCGGGCCTTGAAAGTGGTGACTCCCATGTAAAAAATAGGTTTTAACGGCATTTTCCAAAGTTTAAAACAAAATTTTATTTCAGATTTTTCTTCTAAAAATAAAAAAAAACGTTAGTCCTTATATAATATATATATAGAAATAACGTACTGAATTATACAGCGTCTACGACAATTTTAAAGCCTAGAAACTTATTTAAGATCTCTAGTTTATTATTCGTGTTAATATAGTTTTACAAGTAATTAAATACAGCGGATGCGCTTTATAGGCGTTTATGCTGCAAAAGACTGAGGGCAGACTAACAACAAATTTTCTAGACTATTTCATCGAGGAAATGTCTGACGGCTGAACTAGCTACCAGTGTGGCGGTTTATTACCCGATCCTCTTATTAATGCATGGTGTATAACAATATATAGAAGAAATAAAATTAAAATAATTATAATTGAATCTGTAAGAAAAAAAATGTAAGGAAAAATTCAAGATGGCGCCGACTCTCTCTTTAACACGGTAAGATATCCTCAACACGGCACAAGAAGCAACAGCCACACGATTCCCCAGCCAACTCACTCGTCACTCCCCCACGTCTTTCCCCTCACCCGCTTTTATCGTCGTTCTAGGCCGGCTAAATTTGCATATTCCGAGAATTCGTGTGACTTTGCGAGACATCATACTTTACAAAAGACGGCGGTCGCCATCATGGTCCCTATTTTCTATTTTTGGTCGGTAACGCTGAGCTGGTCTCGAGGTAAGTCTTTTTCCCCTCATCCGTCTCTCCCACGTACCTACACAACACGCAAACACGCGGGCGCTTATCTCCTGGATGCACGTTACACTCCCCCCTGATCTGATGATCACATAGAGAGCACTGGGGGGGTGGCCTTTTAGTGCGTGTGCTTCTGCGAAGAGGTACATTCACTGTTTCAGATTCGGGCTCTGGATCTGGTTCCGCCTCATCAGATGAAGTATCGCTATCAGTCTCTGGAAGGGGCTCACTGAATCCGTGCATCGGCAGCTCATCGCTAGACGCTTCACTGCTTTCTTCTGTAGTTGTATGACGCACCTCGGTAGCTGGGCGAAGATCTCGCACATGTCGTGGGGTTCCATCGACCAAAACAGACTGCTGGCTAATCACTCCAGATATGTGTCCTCGCTTAAACTTGTCGGTGCACCGATTTCCTGGAGGCCGCACCCACACTGGATCTCCCACTTCATATCTGTTATATGTTCCCTTGTCGGTTGGCTGCGTAGTGTTGATTCCCTTCACTCCGACTTGGTACGTGTAAATAGCATTCGCAGGTGCGGTTGAAGGGGACGTCCCGTCCTTTGGCGTAATGTTGTACCAATATGTTGCTTCCGCAATAGTACATCGCTTCCTGGCAGCAATTCTCTTGATGCTGCGATGGCTTCTTTCAGCAATGCCATTTCCTGATGGCACATGCGCACATCGCAACCGTAGACGGACGCCCCACTCATCTAACAACTGCCGGACTTGCTGGCTACAAAACGCTGCATCATTGTCAGTCAGGAGCTCTTCCGGCGCACCTCGCTCAAAAAAAATGGATGATAGGTGGCGAACAACATTTGCTGAATCCTGTCTGGTCATCTGCCGCCACACCGCAAATCTCGTAGGCCCGCAATCAATGAGAGTTAGAAAGGGCTTGCCACTGTAATGGGTAATATCCATGGCCAGCCGCTGCCACACACTCTCAACTTCCAAGCGATCCTTCTGCCATCGCTCTGGTGCAGGATTAATAGACTGGCAAGCCTCACAATTTCTGACGATCTGTCTGACATCCATCTTGGTCACTGCTGGGTATGCACGCCTAACAAAATAAAGGGTCCTCTTGATACCCGGATGTCCGCTCTGTGCATGAATTTTTTATATTTGACATGGGTCGATTGCAACTGCACAAGATCGAGCAGTAATCTCCATTCCCATCTTCGCGGCTTCATACCATTTGTGAGGTACACGGGTCAGTTGGTCAGCACGATTACAATGTGATGGCACCAGAGTGACGCTCAGTGATAGCCCATACTCAGATACCAGGTTTTTTAGCGTGTCTAGCCTTCTCCGTATTAACATTTCGCTTGCTGCCTTGGTACGGATTTGTGTCCGTCCTGAAAGTGTGTCAGACACCCAGTGGTAGACACAGAGAGAATCTGTGTACAAGGTCAACTTCTTAGACTGCCACTGCAGGGCCAGATTTACCCCCTTTACAACAGCGTCCAGCTCTGCCAGGTTGATATGCTGAGAATCTGTTACGGGCCGCAGCCAACACGCATCCTCGAACACGTTTCCTCCTTGCTCCAACGATACTCCCAACGCCAAAGAACTGGCATCAACCCACACACCTACGTTGTCTCCGTTAACACACCACCGCCCACAGGCAGGGTCCTTCTTGTTCACTCTCTCCAGTGTCTCTTTAATCATCAGAGTTAGTAGGACATCATCGGATATGTCATCCCAACCCGTGGTTGTTAAATTTGCTCTGCGTTTAATCACACCAACAGCTGCGCGGAGCCAGCCACAGACCGGTAAGTGACCAACAAGTTTTCCACACCAAGAAAAAACGGTCCGCCTTGTAACGAGGTTGGGGATGCTTGGAATTTCACTGCAACGCCTCCATTGTAGAGTGCCATCCTCTTCATAAACATCCAATCCCAATACACGTGCTCCTTCCCTTAAACGTTCGGGATTCTTGCATTCCAGACCAAACTGAGCCAACTTTTCTTTGACACACGACGCAGACTGTACATCTTCATTGACGTATACGTCATCAATGTAAGCTGACGTTGAGTCCCTCATGGGCTTTTCTTGGGACAATACTGTGTTGACAATAGTCTTCATGATCTGTGGTGCCACATTTAGGCCGAAGCCAAGGCGTGTAAGGCAGTACCTCTGCCCCTGGATCCAAACTGTCTGGAACGGCCACAACGTCTCATCAACTCGCACCTGTAAATAGGCTTTTCGTAAATCCAATATTGAGACATTAGTGCCTTTCTGACGCCATTCCCTCAACTTACTGGCGCATATGTCAGCATCGGCAGTGTAGGCTTCAATATGCTTGTTAAGCTCCCTATAGTCCAGCACGGGCCGTACTTTCGACTTGTTATGCTGGACTACTGCCATCAAGGGTATTAGACCCTTCGGAGGCCCAAGGTTGTCCTCAGGGTAGGGGATTAACCAGCCATCTTGGATCCACGCCTTTAGTTCCCTTTCGTATTCTGCTCGGGCCTCACTGGGTATAGGGTACTCTGCAACCCCATTCTTGAGTTTAGTCGGTGCCATTCCCTCGGTCCACTTCCAAGATGCAATCCAGGCCCTCTTGCGCGAGTCGTAGTCCACTGTAAAATCCGGCCGATCGATATGGAGCGCTGCACACACTGGGGCCTCTAAGAATCGCACCTTTCCATCCCGATGAATTGCGACTCCCCCCAGCGCCTTGATGGCATCGTATCCGAGCAACAGGTCAAACCCCAGGAGATTTCCTTGGGTCACGAGCACATTGATCTTAGTGGCTGCACCGGTGTCCGTGTAGATCTTGACAGTTCCAGCTCCACAGCATGTCTGGGTCTCGCCTCCTATCGTGGTGACTTTGATCTTCCTCTTAGTCCAACTTGGACACAGCCTGGTGCTCACTATAGTATGCGAACAGCCTGAGTCGAGAAGTGCTGAGCAGGGTATCCTGTTTACGTAGACGGTTATTACTGGTTGCGCCTTGTTCAAATTTTGCTCGGGGAGCAGGGCGGCGCTGACGTCCTCTCCCCTGATACGTTTCCCGCACAGTTTTGGGCTAGATGCCCCAAACCGCCACACTTAAAACAGCGCACACGCCCCCTGTTGGTGCAATTCCTTGCAAAATGTCCGCGTCGGCCGCAGCGAAAACATTTCCCATTGCTTGCAGGGTTCTGATTCGGAATCTCCCGAGCGCCAATCTGGCCTGTCTGTGTCGCCATCACAACTGGTTCCCCCAGGTCCTCCTCATCTTTGATGATGGCTCGAGCACGTTCCATCAAGTGTTCCATGGTCGTTGTTGAAACGCTGGTTGAGGCTCTCAGTAGCTGCTTCACCCGAGTGGGAAGGCCCGCCACAAACGCGTACGCAAGCGTCTGCTCCGACACCCCTCCACCGAACAGAACTGCGAGTTTCTTTAACTCAGCGAAGAAAACGTCCACGCTTTCCTCCGGTAGAAGTTTTCGGGAAGCAAATTTTTCATAGGCCGTACAAGGATCCATGGCAAATGCCTTGTACAGCGCAGCTTTAATTGCGGTGACATCTCCCTTTTCGGCAGCACTGAGTTGCTGATATACACTCAAGGCACCCCCAGCCAATCTCAGGGGAATTACAGTGTGTACCCTTTTCACCTCACAAAGGTCGCACGTCAGCTCGACCCTTTCAACCCAGTCGACGATGGACGTGGTCCCGTCAAACTCGGGTATGAGCTTTAAGTCAAACTTCGACTCGGTCATAGTCCTAGAGGCCAAATGGCCGAAATAGCTTGTAAGAAAAAAAATGTAAGGAAAAATTCAAGATGGCGCCGACTCTCTCTTTAACACGGTAAGATATCCTCAACACGGCACAAGAAGCAACAGCCACACGATTCCCCAGCCAACTCACTCGTCACTCCCCCACGTCTTTCCCCTCACCCGCTTTTATCGTCGTTCTAGGCCGGCTAAATTTGCATATTCCGAGAATTCGTGTGACTTTGCGAGACATCATACTTTACAAAAGACGGCGGTCGCCATCTTGGTCCCTATTTTCTATTTTTGGTCGGTAACGCTGAGCTAGTCTCGAGGTAAGTCTTTTTCCCCTCATCCGTCTCTCCCACGTACCCACACAACACGCAAACACGCGGGCGCTTATCTCCTGGATGCACGTTACAGAATCAGTCTACAAATGTAGTCTCATCAAAAAAATGAAAAATCTGTAGCAAGAATAAATGAATAAGCTGATTTGCACATGATCTTTTATTTATATGGCTTATATTGACAGTGAGCTTCAGGAAATATACTTTACTATATTTATTATATGTATAAACTTCGTATTGATACTGTTATTAATATTTTCAGTCTTCCTCTCAATTCCCAAACTGTTTCTGGTGTTGTAGAACTAATAGTGTCATGTTTATGTTTCAATTATTTAATGATCTTTCTGAACGTATAAAAATTGTATGTTATCTTTGTGTCCTCTTTAGTTTTTTTACGCTATTCTAACGAACAATGAAAAAGAGTAACATATGCACCCCATCACCTCTTTGAACGCATTTCACTAAGATGCATTTGATGCGAAGATGCTGAGGAGGTTATTTTGTAACGTGAATTGGATTCATTCGGTTCCTTCATTATCTCTTGTAAAGGCATCAATCAATATTAGCAAGCGTCTTCTCGCCATGATTCTTGTACAGATAAATTATCTGTGGTAATCAGTTTCCATTCATTAATTCTACCTCCTCCGTTTGCAAACTAATCCGAAATTGTTTTCGTATGACTTGGCAAACTGTGTCGACACATGATGCAAGTTCCTCTTACAAACTTGGTAACAAATATTAGAGGGGGGAGACATTACTGGTGATGGAGGAGGTATATAACTTGGAAGGGGTTACAATGTTCGTTATAAGATGGTGATAAAACACATTTGCCTTTTTTATTGTAAAGAATGACGAAACATGACAACAGTTATAAACATAGTTTGTTGTTTCTTTATTCTTCAATCGGCCGATCGGTTACGTCAGGGATTGAAACTTGGATCACATGGTCTAATCTTCTGCCCTTCACCTGTAAGGGCCTCCCTTTCTTACTGACTCTCTCTCTCTCTCTCTCTCTCTCTCTCCTCAACTCCGTCTTTCAATTCTTGAGTCTCAACTCTTGGCTGATCAACTGACTTAAACTTCGAACCCTTAGATTCCTACATTGAGAAATCTCCTTTGTTTATGACGTCAGAAGTGTGTTTACCAACGTGACTAATTTTTACGTGGCTTTACATATGTTTGTCCAAAAACACTATTGGAAAATAAAAGAATCTGCAATTCTAGTACCTCATTTGATCATGATTTTTATATCATTTTTAGTACCTAGCATATATATATATATATATATATATATATATATATACATATATACATATATATATATACATATATATGCATATATATAGAGAGAGAGATGTACATGTACATGTACATGTATTTGTTGTATCTTAATTTCTGCACTCCTGAAATATATACTGAAAAATATATACGTAATAGATTAATATATTGGAATAACTATCAGTCGTTGCCCTATTACATTGGTAAATACTATCTATTTTAAACTTCTTTTAGAAAGCAGGGAGACTTTACTTCAGCAGATACTTATCTATATTATATATCTGTTTATTATATTTATATCTATATTAAGAACACGCTCATTATCCATAGTTTATATCTATATTTTAAAATTATATATCGATAGATGCTTTTTATTTATTTCTTGGACAATGCGTAGAAATAGGTTTGAAACCACAAACCTTATTATGTCATCTATCTAAGAAAAGGAAAACTGTGATATAAAACAATTGTTACCGACGTCAGTAATCATTGATCAAAACTACTTGGTGTAGTAAGCTTCCTTACTCCTTGTTTATTAATTAAATGGAACTGATGACAAGAAGAAATACTCCGGTTCATAAACAGAATTTTTTTAAGGAATCAGAAGGCTCTATCGAGCGCTCGGCTTTCCAACTCCGTTGTTGATTATTGGCCAGACAAACAGGCACAATCGAGAGACCTATCAAACACCCAATGCATGGCCTTGTTTTCTGACTAGGACATTAGGCTCCTCCCCCAATGCGATTTTTCTTTATTTCCATCTTGCAGAGACTGACTAATTTTTTAACGGTGTCTTACCACTCATGACCATGCAACTTTGTGAGACAAGTTGGGAGTACACGTATTACATTTGTCTGTTTTTTTTAATTTCAACTTACTGTACGTGAACCTAAACATTTTGGTAGCACTTTAAACAACTGCTCTCTCATCAATTGTATAATATCGGGGTTGTCATAGAGTCATCTCGCACATGAGATGGGATCTTGCACTCACTCACCGTGCTCTGTGTTGAGGCTATAACTATCCTGACAAGACTTTATCTATATTTTCCATTTAACCTACACGCTTCGCCTAGCTCGCCCTATCCGTAAACAAAAACATTTGAACTGAAATGAAATACAAAGAAAACCACATTGAAACGAAAGATCACCCTAAACAGAAACAATTCTCTCCTTTCCTCTTAGTCTGCAGAAACAACTATCCTCTTGCTCAGAAATAACGTACATGATGTAGAATCCTTTCCATTTGTAAACAACGAATATCTTAACATTAATAACAACTTCTTACACTCCCCCGTTTCTTTCTGCTTTAACATAACAAGATATCTATATCTTTGCGGTACAGACCCAAACAAACAGATCCACAGATCTGATTTCTATCTTTTTTATTAAAGAGCGAAGTCTAGAATAAAATTACCACACATCCATGTGCTTCAGACTAGCGTTTCTACATTGCGTTATTCACTTATATTTCCCGATTGTTCTTCCTCGACTCATGCCTGTACCCTAATCAACCATTTTTATAATAATATAGATGCAGTTCTCTTCTTAAATCCTAAGAGTATTCGGATTTTTTATGTCAATCACAGTAGACGGAACACTTTCACTTGCTACACAGACGCAACCTGTTCCAATAAACATAGTTTCTCTTTATGGTATTCTCTAATATGGGCAGTTTGATTGCCGGCACGTCTAAAAGGTTATTTTTTTTTTAATTTTTTAATTTTTTTTTTTACACAGTGATCACCGATGAAGAAACGTCATTTCCTGACCTATTCCTTTACATAATACCCTATAATTGTGTGACAAATTCTTATGGACTCCGTTATGTTTATTTACTTTATCCTAAGCTGTACATTCAAGGTAAGGACCCGTTGCTTAACATTACAAGATCTTTAAAGCCTGTTTCAGAAACTATCTGATGACACATCAAATATGCGCTATCGATTAACATATTTCGATTTTTTAGCTTAAATATGTGGCAATTAAATATCTGACAGATGCAAGCCATGCATTGAAGTTCCTCTACACATACAGATCTGAAAATTATGTGCTTGGTATAATAAAAAAATACACATATCCGTAACGGGTGCGCTTAGTTTGATTTCTGGTAAACTAATTAATAAAAGTTGCGTGAAGCAAGCCCACGTTTACTTCAAACTGTTTGAAAAAAGCGTAGCTAGTTATAGCTTCTTTGATAGCTGAAAAATTTTCTTTAGTGTGATATTATTAAAGACATCTAACCGAAGAACTGAAACGCTTGATATCGCCTCATCAGTCTCTTGCCTTTCCTCGGTAACTTTTTTAGTCTTACAAATACAAAGCGCTAGTCCGCCAACTTGTAAATTCTAAGCTTATTTCTTACCAACAATACGGATTTAAGCAAAGTCGTTTTACATAAAATATTTTAAACTTCATCTCTTAACACATGTACCGCGCATTAAATTAGACGATTAAAGATAGAGCCTTAATCGTTTATATATCCAAACTATTGAAAAAATCTAGCACGGAGTCAAATCTTATTATATTTCTGGAACAATAAAAAAGATAATCAGATACTTCCTTGAAAAGAGAAAATTTCAATTTGTCCTCGATAGCTGTACGTCAAAAACATGATATTAATACAAGTGTCGATCCTTAGATCCTTTATGTCACATCTCTATAAATGAAATACAACTTTATCTCACATGGGTTTATTTGCCAATGACTGTCAATTAAGAGCTTTAAAATATATATAACTATTTTATTTTGAATTGTGCGAATACAATTTTTCCGCCATTGATTATCTTAGGTGATTATTTTCTTTTTTTATTTAAAATATTTACTTTGGAGATTTGACAAGTAATTCGGTTATACATTTTTGTCAGCGGTGGTAGTAATACGAATATTCATATTTGTTGTGGCGACACCACTCATTTACATATATGGATAATATTACACTTAGATAGCAAGACTCGGTTAGTCTGAGTGTGCGTTAACCAGAAGCCACCGAAGGCCGAGCCGAGAGCAGATATGTTCTCCAGCCAAGACTCTCTTACTTGACAACCGTTATGTAAATATACTGTAAATACACTTTTCCTAATACACTTCTTATTGATCTACTTTTGTTTGTTGAGTCTTCATTTGTATTGCCTTATACGTTATTTGGTTCAACCTGCAAACATAACAGTTGGCGACGAAGATGAACGTCAAACATAACAGTTGGCGACGAGGATGAACGTCAAATATAACAGTTAAGAAATGGAAAGAACTCACTAAAAAAAGCAGAGTACAACGAGACGGTTGACCTTTCTAAGGAATACAAGTTTTTACGAACGAAATAGTCATAAAAACGGATTTCACGCTAAAGAGAAGTTCGACTCAAGCGGAAAAATTTGTAATTCAGCGAACATTGGAAAGCGGTAAAATATTTTCCTCGCGGAAGTACAACACTAAAAGAAAGAAACAGTTGTTTCCCAAGTTCCAAGAACACAAACTGCATTCAGTTAATAAAAAGAAAGTAATCTCGATTAATAGTATTTTATTTACTAAAATACTAGTCGGGGAAAAAAAGACAAACCAAAACCGCTAATTGCAGTCTCAAAGAAAAAAAAAAGAAAAAAAAAACTCGACCGTGGCAAAAGCGACAATTTACGTCGTTTCTCTTGGAATCCATCTTGAGAAAAAAACAACAAACTGTAAAAGTGAATTTTTGTTTTGTTGTAAAACGACAAACAGATTCATATTACTAAATTACGAAGAGCAAACGTACAAGAAAGTTACATACAAAAAATGTTTACCAGTGGATTTCCTAATTGCTGTTCTCCGTTAGCAAAATATCAACTAAAGACTTTTTAGCAAACCAAATTATTTTTCTCTTCGCTATTAAATAATACCACAGTTAAACTAAAATCAAGGAAATATTTTTTTTTTAAACTGAAGTGGTCACTGGATAACGGATATAAGACAGTAAAACGTCACGTAAGAAAATAAAAAACAAAAGAAAGAATTAAATGTAGTCCATATATTTTATTTTTTTCAATTGTGACTAGAGTTGAAAATTGTTTTTTTTGTGTGGAAAGAGTTGTACTTAAGTTCTGCTGTTACTTATTAGGAAGTGCCTTAAACGGAAAAATCAATCGTATTTGGTGGTTTCAGTAAAAGCCTCAGTTTTTTTATTTTGAGGTTGGATGAGCTTGACTCGCTAGCCAAGTGAGAAAATATTATTCGAGCAGCGATATTATTATTATTGAAAACAGAAACTCTGAACAGTTTTTGTTGTAACACAAGCCATTTTAAATTTTAGAATACACTAAAAAAATGGAAGATTTATCTAGAATGTTAATGCAATTTTTGCAGACGCAACAACAGGCACAAGCCGAGCGGGATGAACGAAGAGATGAGAAATTATTGAAATGACAACTGGAACAAGAAGAAAGGCAGAATGAATTACAATTTGAACATGAAGAAAGGCAAAAATGAATGTTTTGCTAAAACACTGGAACTACTAAAGAATAATCGAGAAAATGTCGACAGTGCTAATTTCTCCCATACAACTATTTTTAATAGTATGGACACATTTTATTATGTGTCGGAGGAAGAAAATATTGTTAAGCATACAAGATACGAGGATGTCTTTCAACTCGACTGCAAAAGTTGGCCTCTTACTCAGAAAGTTGGGTGTAGCAGAACACAGTAAATTCGTAGATTATATATTACCTAAAAAAACTACAGAATTAGATTTCATGGAAGCTGTAAAATTACTAAAAGAATTATTTAATACGAATATATCTCTTTTTCATAAGAGATGATTGTGTATGAATCTAAGGAAGATGGGCAACCAAGATTATTTAACATACGCATCAGTTGTCAATAAAAAAACTGTGATAATTTTAAGAACTCGCAGTAGAAAATTTCAAATGCCTAATCTTCGCACACGGGTTAGTTTCCACGAAAAAATGCAGAAATACGCAGACGAGTGTTGTCTAAGCTGGAATCTGATCAAGATTTAACACTTCAGAAATTAGCAGAGGATTGTGAAAGGGCAATTACACTAAGAAAGGATTAAAAAAAGAAAGAAGCATCCGGAGTGGCATATATAAGAAAAGTTAGAAAACCATACACACCAACCAAGAGCTATAGAAATAAAAGCAGTCATAATGGAACGAGATATTCCAAATAAAATAATTATAATTGTAGTAAAGAATATAACAAGTCTCTCCCTAGGTATAACTGTAAGAAATGCGCAGAAAGACATTGGGAATCAGATTGCCCTCATAAGAAGAAAAAATGCTACATTTGCAAGAAAGTCGCACACAAAAGCGATTATTGCAGATATAAGAATTTCACCAGAAAAAGATACAGCAAACAAAATCAAATTAAAAAGTAGACAAAAATCGGCGAAATACATAAAAGTGGAAATATTTAAAACGCCAATAAAATTACAACTGGATTCATGATCCGATATTTCTATAATAAACTTGAATACATGAAAAAAATGGGTAAACCAACCATGATGAAAACAAGTAAATCAGCTCGGACGGTAACTGATGGTGAGATAAATTTGAAAAGTTATCCTTCCGATAAAATTAAAAGGGATTACGAAGAAATTAAAAATGGTCGTATTGAAAAATAGTGAAAATCTGTTTGAAATAGATTTTAGAAGTTTGGACTGTGGGATATGCCAATCAATACATTCTGTACAAAAATAGAATGTACTACTCCAACAACAGGAAATATAAAAGAGGACTTTAAAAAATTATTTCCTGGAGTATTCATGACATAATTAGGTCGTAGCAATGAATTTAAGGCCTCGTTCGAACTTAAAGAAAACACCAGCCCAATTTTTAGAAAAAATCGAAACATTCCGTTCGCTGGATTGGAACAGATTAATAAAGAATTAGACAGATTGGAGCAGACAGGCGTACTATCAAAAATAGAACACAGCGACTGGACAGCCCCCACCGTATATGTAAAGAAAAAGAATGATCAAATCAGAGTGTGCGCAGACTTTTCGACAGATCTAAACTCCATATTACAAGATTACCATTACCCTCTACCAAGCCCAGAGAAAATATTCACAAAGTTGAATGGTGGTAATATCTTCTCCAAGATAGACATCAGCGACGCTTATTTACAAATACCGGTCGAGGAGAATTGCTAAAAAATACTATGCATCAACACACATAAGGAATTGTACAAATACAACCGGTTGCCCTTTTGCATCAAAGTAGCGCCTGCTATCTTTCAGCAAGCGATGGACACGCAGCTAAGTGGTATTGAGTGCGCATGTGCATAACTGGACGACATTGTTATCAGGAGCATATCCCTAGAACATAAGGAGTATTTAAAACAAGTATTCACATTCAAATAAATGCGACTTTTGTATGAGCGAAATTAAGTATCTTGGACATATAATAAATAAACATCGGCGACGTCCAGACCCAGAAAGATCTGCGGCAATAAAAATCATGCCGCATCTAATAACGTAACAACTTTGCAGAGTTTCCTAGGACTCGCAAATTATTACCAATCTTTTATTGAAGGGGTGCATAATTTGCGAGCCCCCTTAAATGAGCTGCTAAAAATGGACACACCTTGGAACTGGACGCAAGAATGTCAAACTGCTTTTGACAAAATATAGAGCGCACTAACATCTGAATTATTTCTAACTCACTATGACACAAAATTAAATATAGTCGTCGCTAGTGACGCTAGTTTCTAGGGCATAGGGGCATGCATTCAACATATCCTGCCTAATGGATCTAGAAAGCCGATAGCTCACGCTTCGAGAACGCTGCTTCCAGCAGAGAAGGCGTATTCACAGATTTAAAAAGGAGGGTTGAGTATAATCTTTGCAGTGACTAAGTTCCACCGATATTTATATGGTAAACATACTTGAAACCGACCATAAACCCTTAGTCACACTCTACGGATGAAAAAAACGATTGCCTGTATACACAGCAAATAGATTGCTGCGCTGGGGTACGATCCTACTGAATTACGATTTCCAGATACAACCTCTAGCATCGAAAAAGATTTGCCATGCGGATGAACTTTCAAGACTGATACCACATAAACATAATTTGGAAGAATCAGTGATTGTAGCTATTCGAAAAAATGTCGAAGTGAAAAATATGGTAGCAAACATCTTTAACGAACTACCGGTAACATTATCGGACATTAAAAGAGAAGCCGATAAGGATGAATACATAAATGATATAAAAGAAAAAATTATAAATGAAAAAAAGGTTCAGGAAATTTTGTCACAATGTAACGATGTGTTATTATACAGCGAGAGAGTAGTAATACCTAAAACGTTGCATGAGAGGATTTTGAGAGACTTCCACACAGGACATCCGGGGATAAATCGGATGAAGTCTCTAATGAGAAGCTACATATACTGGCGTAACATGGACATCGACATAGCTACAGCAATAAATAGATGTAAAGGATGCCAATTAGCGGCAAAATCCCCACCTATAGAACACAAACCTTGGCCGAAAACCGACCACCCATGGTCGAGAATCCACATGGACTTAGCTGGTCCAGTAGGAGAAAATTACTACTTAATTGTAGATAGTAATACAAAAATGGGCTGAGGTAATGCGTTGTAGGAATCCAACAACGAACAACTCAATAGGATTCATACACGAGTTATTTGCACGATCTGGTGTACCAGACACACTGGTCACTGACAATGGAACTCAATTCACATCCACAGACTTTAAGGAATTTTGTGACACGTTCAAATAAAGCATATCACTACCCCCCCCCCGTACCATCGAAGTCGAACGGCCTCGCGGAGAGGTTCGTGGACACGTTAAAACGAGCGTTGAAAAAATCCATTGGGATACCAACGGAAAAACTTGCAACAATTTTTGCAAATATATAGGATAACACCGAACCCTAATACACCGTCAAACATATCACCAACTGATATTATGTTTGCCATAAAGGTGTAATCGGCGTTTTATAAACTATTGCCAAGACAGTCAATTGTCCGAAACACTACACACATGATAAGAAAGAAATATAACTCGGGAGATCGAGTATATTTTAAGTGCTACAGGAATAACACTTCTTACTGGGAATGTGGAGTAGTGGATAAACGCATTGGTGATTGAACATACATGATTAAAGGCCCACAAAATATACATAAAAGGCACCTGAACCAAATAAAAAAACGCCACATTCAAGACGGTGATTATACAACAGCAGTCGAAGAGGAGGAAATCATGGAATCATATACGAATTCTTTAATTTGGAACCGCCACAATATACAACTGAGCCCCGAAAATCAGGTAGAAAAAGAAAGTTTAATGAACCATTAATGTTAAATCCCAAGAGAAAAAGATATTGAAATCTGTGTGACTTCAAATCCTGGGAGGAGGGTGTTGTGGTGGCACCCACTCATTTACATATGTGGATAATATTACACTTAGATAGCAAGACTCGGTTAGTCTGAGTGTGTGTTAACCAGAAGCCACCGAAGGCCCAGCCGAGAGCAGATATGTTCTCCAGCCAAGACTCTTTTACTTGACAATCATTATGTAAATATACTGTAAATATACTTTTCCTAATACACTTCTTATTGATCTACTTTTGTTTGTTGAGTCTTCATTTGTATTGCCTTATACGTTATTTGGTTCAACCTGCAAACATAACAGTTGGCGACGAAGATGAATGTCAAACATAACAATATTTTGTATTTTTAATCTCGTATTTCGCAATTAAATTAACAGAAAAAAAACAGTAACGCGGACTTGTATCAGTTTGTCTAGCGTCTAGACATAATGTTAGAGGTTCGGAGTATGTCTAATGTATGTGGTGATCACACGAGAAATTGTATTTTTTCCTGTTTTTATCCTCTAATCCATCCATGAGCAGGAATGATGATAGCGATGTGGTAGAAAAATGCATGAGTATGCATGGGTTTTTGTTAATACACTGGTGGACGGAGGAATGATCGTACGATATTTCGTTGATTTGTGCGGTGAGGTGAAACAGGTACCTCTGATGACAATGTAAACTAGAAAGTGTGTCCTTGGAGATCGAACACTCGACCACACCCAAATACAATCACCAGTCAATCATCACATTTGTTCCGCAAACAAGATAAAAACGCAATGCACCGCAAAGAATAACTCCCGAATTACATAAATGAATAATAAAGCCGAAAAATATTCGATAAAATATTTCTCGTCGGTTCTGTTCTTTTTAATACTTGTATACGAATACTTATATACGTTAAACAGTTTTGTGATATATTTAAGACATTCATCCCCCTAATTAGCACGTTTTATATTGTCTTTCCTTAGTTGTGTGGCTATTAGTCGAGTGACATTAACCTTTCTATATATTTTAAACAAGTGCAAAAATATTTCGAATTTTCTCAGTTTGTGAATTTTTATATAAAATACATTTGTTTGAGTTTATTACTTTACTCATTGATATTTTATAGAACAAAAACTCTCATTTCATTAATTACATTCTTAAAACGATTAGTTAACTGTAATTAGAAGTTATCGTTCTTTAATATTATGCATTCTTTAGACGTAAACGTTTATTTATAATAAATATATATTGAAGTGATTTATTTCTACATTAAAATTATTTTTGAATATACAAAATAAAAATAGTTGTTTAATGTGGATGTTACATTTGTTTAATGTTGATTTCTAACGAATAAAATAAACACGTGTTTATTTTTTTTTTATTCTACTCGTTATTCTGTTTCGCTTTTCTAAGGCAAAATATGAAAAAAGAAAAATATTTATCTCTTCATCTTCGTCGACACATTTAAATAATGCGCATAAGATGAGAATATGCTTGCGCGATAAGCTGTTGACTTTAATTGGGTTGATTCTCTACATTTATTAGCTATTCGAATAGCATAATTAAATGTTAGCAGTTCTCACGTCACCAGAAACCTTGCCTAGAATAATTATCCCTGATAATCCATTTCCGCAATCAATTTGATCTCCGTTTGTGAATTAATCTGGAATTGTCTTCTACTCACTTTACATGTTAATACCGACGTTTTAATTTAATGAGGATTGATAGTTATATAATACTGTAGCATGTACAATCGTAGGAAATGAGCACAAATTATGACGTGGTAAAGGTCACTGGTCCGGAGTGTCACTAGAGTCGATGGCATTTTTAGCCACAGGCTCAGATATTAACTTCGTGGAGTCACACAATTTTCAGCACACTCAAAATGAAAATCCAGATGGTTCAGGGCTTGAGGGTACAGCTTAACGAATTTTTCCGGCCACGGTTATGATCTTTGGTGTGGTTTCATACAACCTCATATCGTTGAACTGCCTTTAAAGTCATCAACAAAGTATAACTGGCTGTGCTGAAGAGTGTGGTTTTCCCCTACTGACATCAGGTCATCGCTGGGAGACTCTGGGTGGGGTTTCTTTCACAAGTCCACTTCCACGACCTGAACCCGCTTAATTACTTCGTTTGGTTATACGTCGAGAATATCACGAACATTACCTCCCGCAACAACAAAGCCAGCCTGATCGCCGCCATCCGCTAAGTATTCGCCAAACGTCCCCCCCAGCTCTTGTGAAAAAGGCATGCTCTGAGTTTGGGATCCGTATCCAAGCGATGATTAAGGCGTAAAGATTAAGGATGATAAAGGCGGTTACATTCAATATATGCCATTCCTACTGCATAATCACATAATTATTCCTACTACATATTAAAGCTCACTAAATTGATTTTATCAATAACAGTTTTTAAATAAAGCTGTAGTATTGTTTTTAGGCTTACAAATTTAACGTTTTACCATGTAAACACATATATAGATATTGAAACACAAATTTTACACTGTAAATATTTTATATGAATTGTTCACAAGGCTACTCAAATAAAATATAATGAAACTTCCTTCCTATAATTTACAAACTTAATTTTTTCCAATATAAAAAAAGCTTTATTTTCTATATTGATTGTATTCAGCTTGCTTATTTGGTTGGGATAATTATATAAATTATAATATTCATATATAATTCAAGTTTACAGAAGGTTCTGGCTTGTAAACATCGTCTCTACTGATTGTTTATATATATATATATATATATATATATATATATATATATACATATATATATATAAACTAATAAAGAAAAATGACAATATAAAATATATACTAATATATATATATATATATATATATATTTAAAAATATTCAGTTCATATAGTCGACAATCAGTCTTTAGACTTCCATCTTATTTTCTCTTTTGGTAGTGCGGCATTGGTAATACGAGGCGTCTTAGAGAGGGGGTAAGGGTTCACTCTCAACTGAATAACTCTCTGACTGACTGAGTAATTAACCTTTTTCGGCTCTGCACATGATAATATAGTGCAGAGCGGGTTAACGAACCAATTAGGAAAGAGTCACATATTCATTTCTATATTGGTTCCCTTTTAGAATTCCCACACAATCGCACCTGGAAAGGTTGCGAGCTGTTTATCAGACCTTCAGGGTAACACTCGTGATCTCTAGGTCAGATGAATGTCCTCGAGTTATAAACGTCTATTCTCCATTATATGGATTCGCATTATTTGCACAATTCACCGCATATTTTCTGCTCAACCTTTGAATAACATTATTGTTGACAGATTAAACCCAAGATAAATTTAACACAGTCATTTATTATTTTGTCATTTTCTCTAAGCAGGAATGTTTGCGGTCGCCAGGATGCACCATAGTTAATAAAGAGTTATGTTTGCCGTTTTTGATAGTGAATGTAAAGTTTTTTCTCTCTCACCTAGGGAGCCCAATGCCTTTCTGGTTGGTCATGCCACACTATTGCTTTTCAGAACAGGAGAGAATATGCGAGGTAACATAATAGGGACGTGACGTCTACCGATTGATCTATAGAGCGAAATAATTGTGCAGTGAGAGATAAAATATTGAAAATGTTGGGTGTTTGAGAACTAAAATAAATACTTAGGATCTACTCTTCTATTTTGATGAGAAGCACAAGGCTTCGAAATAACTGTATAACAAGTTCTAACTTTCTCACAAACCCAATTTCTGTATTACCCTTTTGGAATAGATTAATCAATATATATATATATATATATATATATATATATATATATATATATATAAAGTGAAAGTGTTTGTGTATCTGTGTATCTGTGTGTCTGTGTGTCTGTATATATTTCCCTACACAATAACTTTGTCAATTTGTGTCTACAGACTCGAAATTTGATATAAAGGTTACTGAGATTCGGAAAAATCGATGTGATCGGGTTTTGGCCCGAAATTTGGTGATTAAGGGGTCAAAGTTCAACGATTTGACATTTGAGAACTGTACCGAACTCCTCCGAGAATTTTGGGTCTACACACTTGAAATTTTAGATATAGTTTCCTCGGACATTGATCTAACTTAATAACTTGATTTGAGCCCAAAACATTAACTTTTAAGGGGTAATAATAGGGGTCAAAGTTTAAAAACAATTGACCTATGCGGTCTCTTCCAATTACTCAGACAATTTCTGATCTAAATATTTGAAATTTTACATGAAGGGTATTCAGATATAGGGCAAGCTTTTTCATCAGTTTTGGTCGAAAATTTTTAGTTTCCAATATATAAATGTATGTATGTATATCTTTGCATGTCTGCCTTAAATTTTCAATAGAGGCGACGGATTTTACCAAGATCAGTATTATTTTAAAGTTCGATCTTTCATATGACAAATATGGAAAAATTGGCTAAAAACATTAATATCTTCCCCTTCAACTAGGCACTTTTCTACAGGGGGGTTACTATTTTCGCCGATATTTTGAAAGTTCTCCTCTTCTTTAGATTGTCTAGCCTTAATTTTAAAATATTTTTCGTCCGAAGGGTCGAACTTTAAAACGATACCGATCTCGTAAAAATCCGTTGCTTCTGTCGAAAGTTTTAGGCAGATATTTAAACATGCATGCATACATACATACATACATACCTCCATACATGATGATTACAACGTCTTATCAGACGAGTGCCATTTCCTCAGACACTTAAAGTCTATGAGCCCCAAAACGACTTCCATCGCCACATGACCATTTTAATAGATAAATACCAGAGGGACTATCTATACACAGATGATGTTACAGAGGTTTAGCTTTGTACAACAGCCAAGTCTCTGTCTCGGTTCAAAATGTTGAGATCTAGCAACAATCAAGGGCAAGATAGCTAGCAACAAGTTAAACTGCAGACCAGCTTAATGCGGGTACTGGTCTCCCGCTTTATGGATTTTTAAATCAGATATTTGCTTCTCCTAGAAAGGTTGACTTCACCACAGCTTTCGGGAACCCTCATCATCCCAACACACACACATACGTACACACAAACACACACAGTGCCAGTTGGCCGTTGACCCCGAAAAATGGTTCATTCGCCCTTTGGAAGGTCTTGCTTTATATCCTTCAGGGAGACTAGCAACCCTCCTCACCAAACAAGTCTGGTGTGAGACACAGTTTAGTCTCCGGTGACCCGACCATGAGGCAGGTAGTACTGGGTTACATGGTACACGAAGGACATGACATGACCTGACATACATGCATGCATACATACATATAGACAGACAGGTTAGATTTACATTAATTTTTCCCGTATATATATATATATATATATATATATATATATATATATATATATATATATATATATAAAATATATATATCATTCAACCACGGTAGTGGTTGAATATATGCTTTAGTCCGAAATTGAATCAATAGAGACACATTCAAACCCCCACCACTAATTTTGTTCGCAACCAAATTTTACACAGGTTATATAGTTGGATAGAACACCTCATTAGCTGCATTTTGAAAAAAAAAATCGAAAATTGGTTCAGTAGAAAAAAAGTTACAACAAAATATGTGGGTTCACAAACAGGAGAGTAAGTACATAAGTGACTAACGCTTTTTTTATTTTGCATCACTTTTTTTGTATATAAAGGTTTTTTACTGCGATTTTGCCAATATGACATGTTAGCGTAACGGGTAGAGTACCGGGGGTTGGTGGAAAGATTTTAGGTTCAATCCCGTGTATCGTTTTTTTTTTATATAATTAAAAAAAAACGAACTTTTTTTTAATAACTAATTTTTTTAAACTCTCCTTATGATTTTATAGCAAAAAATGGTGAATTTATCGATTAAAAATATTAGTGAATTCTATGATATACATATTCTTTGAATGAACTCAAATTTTTCGTTATCACATTTGATTAAAAATGTAGTCCCATTTTGGCAATGAGTCTGACCAATTATGCTTTTGAAACCGCGACCAGCACTGCGATCTCATCAGCAGCAGCCTGGGCATAAATATTCCTATTTTTAAACTTCTTTAAAAGAGGATTCAGCATACAGTTCCATAGTAAAGGTGATAAAATCCCACTTTGGGGGTTTCATTTAACTACTTCCCTTTTAACAGTTGCCCTCAGTAGTTCTACTTGAACTGTTCTGTGCCTCACCATATACTCAATCCATCGGATGAGTACTGGTGGCACATTGAGTTCTCGTAGCGACTTGAACATACTACTGAAGGGTATGTTGTCAAAAGCTCCAACGATATCTAAAAAGGCACCGAGTGCTATCTTTTTTGTTAGTTTACGCTCTATACAGATCACGAATTCATGAACCGCAGTCTCGGTAGAGACCCTGGCTCGGAACTACTGTGATTGAATGATAAATATTGCATAAATGTGTGTTTGAGAGCTAATTTTTTTTGACAATCATTAATAAATATTATAAATTTATATATTAATACAATAGCAATGCCTGGAAAAATCATGGATTATATGGACAAATGCGCGCATGAAAAGAAATATTCTTAAGATTTTATTAAACCTGGAAAAGTAAAGGACAAGAAATTCAACCTGGAAAAGTAAAGAACAAGATATTCTAGTAAAGTAAAAAATAAGAATTTTTTAGACTTAAAATATTGCAGCTAAAAATAAAATTTGAATATTGATAAATATTTTATTTATTATTTGCATATGTTGTTGTTTATTATTGAGTTAGAAAGAATTAAACGATCCTAATTATGATATAATAAAATTATTAATTTTTATGTAAATTATAAAATTATTAATTCCATCTACTAACTAACTAACTAATGAATTAATTTTATTAAAACAATTTTCACTACATAAATATATGCAAATAATAGGGGGGAAATAAGTTAAATCCAGCGACTGACACTCTTTCTAACTCAACAATAAACAACAACATATGCAAATAATAAATATAATATTTATCAATATTCAAATTTTATTTTTAGCTGCAATATTTTAAGTCTAAAAAATTCTTATTTTTACTTTACTAGAATATCTTGTTCTTTACTTTTCCATAAATAAGTTAAATCCAGCGACTGACACCCTTTCTAACTAAACATTTCGGATATTTATTTATTTTTTACTTTACTAGAATATCTTGTTCTTTACTTTTCCATAAATAAGTTAAATCCAGCGACTGACACCCTTTCTAACTCAACATTTCGGATATTTATTTATTTTTTACTTTACTAGAATATCTTGTTCTTTACTTTTCCATAAATAAGTTAAATCCAGCGACTGACACCCTTTATAACTCAACATTTCGGATATTTATTTATTTTTTACTTTACTAGAATATCTTGTTCTTTACTTTTCCAGGTTGAATTTCTTGTCCTTTACTTTTCCAGGTTTAATAAAATCTTAAGAATATTTCTTTTCATGCGCGCATTTGTCCATATAATATATATATATATATATATATATATATATATATATATATATATATATATATATATATATATATATATATGATGATTTTCCACAACCGAACCAATGTCGTAGCCTACAAGAGCCAAGAAGGCTAACACACCGGAAGTCTAAGACGCGTCACCAGTAGGAATTTTATATACTCGAAAGGACGATGTCACCCCAACAAGCTTAACTTACGAGTAATCAATAGAATGTTCAGAAAGTGTGAGAGAATATATTTATGTAATTATTTTCCACAGCCGAACAAATGTCGCAGTCTAAAAGAGCCAAGAAAGCCAACAAACCGGAAGTCCAAGACTCGAGTTTCGCCCTCATTTGGGCTCATCAGTTAGACATATCCGCGCTCAGGATTTGAAACCCGAATTGCTAGGTGAGCAATCTACCAACTGAGCAAACACGCAACAAAATCCTTACTGGCGAGACGTCGGCTATTTTGCTTTTCAGCACAATTATTGAAATTAGTATTTTGAGTGGTTGTGGATAATTATATGGAGAAAATTATACGAAAATAGAAGAATACAACCTGGGTAGTCCATTACCGGAAGGAGTCCAATATCATTCAGGGTTATAAATCCGGGTGGGCAGAAACTAGACCCATGGGACAAAGTGATATTTGGAAAAGTATACCGGGCAGCCTTATTCGTTGTTGCCTTGATTGTGTGTTAGTTGCTGTGGTCCAAATGCTTTCTCGGTGTTGGCAAAGTATATCCGAAAGTGGGTAGATATACCATTCTATTGTAATTATGCCCATGAGCAATAGAATTTGAGCATTGAATTAAGTGTGCAATGAACCTCGGAATTAATAGTGTAGTTATCAAAATACCAAAGATAGCAAAATATCCTGGTGATGATATTCGGAAGAGTAGGTTGGAATGGCTTGCTTGAGGTATGAGTCTATTAGAAAGATAGTTCGTTATCTTGTTTATATTGGATCAAGGAAGTGGGGTGATTTAGAGAGGGTAAAGAGAGAGAGAGGGTAGGGTTAAAGTTGGGCGAGCATACAGGTTCTTAATGGATTTTTTCTCGGCGGGGGAAGGGGATTGTGTTTTAGTATTCTTTAAAAGGGTTGACCTCTTGATTTTAAGTTAAAGTGGGAAATGTATATTCTTGTGATTTTCAATTGGGGTGTGCGTGATAGATGTGGGTGTGCTGTTTTTACCGTGGGGATATGTGAGCTGATGAGGTGGAGATAGAGATAGTAATGGTGTGAAAATGAATAAGTGAGGTTATGGTTGGCTTATTTTAATTTTGAGTGTATATTTTAAAGGTGGCTTGGTTAGTTGAGATAAGGCAGTTAAATATGTTTGTTGTCGTAGTTTGATCTAGTTTAATTATGTTTGTTTAAATTTAATTTTTAAATACATATTTGGAGGCGATCTATGGATGAGTTTGTTTAGTTGTTCGTTGAGTTGGAATTAATATTTGAGTGAGTGCTTTATACTGTGGTTAATTATATAGTTTTTTAAAAACATTTTTATAAAGGGAGAGTTGATTTAAATGTGGGGCTGGGTATGTGGTCGCCCATGCGTGGTTAATTTTAACTATTTGTATATTGATTATGTGTATATCCACCTATCAAACCTAAACATAAGTGCAAATATAAGTACATATATACCCACACTCATACATATGTACATATACATATATAGACATACACATATACATATAGATAGTATACACTTACGTACGAACACTGATCCATACCATGCTTACATAAATACATATTATATACATACACATCCTAATGTATATGTGCACTCAATTACATATATACATATCATAACGAAAACACGCATGTTAGAGAAGGGAACTATTTATAGAACCATGAATTAAGGAAATTAAAATAACCCCTTCTACATATTCCTTTTGTCAAGCAATAAATTCTTAAATCGAATATATGTCTCTATATGTTGTTTTTGTATTATATATATATATATATATATATATATATATATATATATATATATATATATATAAGAAATGAGTATATGTTGGAAACAGGAAAAATAAAAAAGATCAATAAGTAAGCACTGGCTTGGTTATTTTAATTAATGTTTGCTTAAATAAATTAATGCTGCTTTATAAACAGCGTGTAATAGTATAACATATCCAGAGTGAACATATAAATAAGATAATCTAAACAGTGTTTTTATGGTATAACATATTTAGTTCAATAAGTGGGTTTGACTAAGCATTTAACGCGGGAAATTGCCTCCGTATTTGATCTCGCATGGCATGAATAGATTAAGATTCATATTGTAGTTCGAATTTACGATCTATAGTAAGAATAGTAAGGTACAATTAACTAAGTTACGTAAAACCATAATTTTCAATTTCTTAATCATATTTTTATAAAATGAATGAAGAGGGTTTTAAATTTCTAATTGACCGTTATAAATACAAAATTAATCTTAAGGTTAAAATTGCAGTACAGTGGTAGCTTAATAAAAATGCTCTTTTGTGTTTAACAGATTCCAACGAAACGGATAATGATAATGCAATCCATTTAAACTTAGCCAAAGAATCCAAATGTCATTGCTATTCTTTTATCTAAATTGCAAATATGCATTTCTCGATAATTTGGAAATTAGAATATGCAATAAATATCTTTTTTTAGCTTTCTCTCTGCATTAGTCGACTTGGTGGGGTATAGAAAACTGTGGATATATATATTTATTTATATTTTTTAGTTGTCTTCCTTGAGTCTTTATGCATATGATTACTGGTAAGCCTGTAAATTTATATATTAAAAAAGTCTTAGCAGTTATTGATGATTATGTGCATAAGAATTTAATTAAAGATAATATTTTCTTAATCTAACAAATACATATATCATTTTTTGTAATCTAAATGCAGTTTTAGTAAGCGTTAAAAGTTTTGATTTTATATCATGTATGCGCATGTTTGGTTTATCTAGATTTTGAGTAAACTATGCAAAGTTTCGTGTCTAGTCATTGAATACTGTCTGACAACTCATGACAATGTTTTCATAGAAAATATACTATAATATCTAAGTATATAATGCACTCTCTTTTGAGTGAATGAATGATATAAAACAATTTATTTCTTATAGATATGCTATTATTATGCTCTTTTTTACGCTAAGAACCTCGTTACAATCCATGGATGTTTCTAAAACAATACGCAAAAATCGGAAATTGAAATAAGATTTTATTTCATAATCTGACTACAGAAAATCTTTCCCTGCGACAGTGAAACCTGACTGATGTGTAATGCTAACTAACGAAAGTTGGATTTATTCAATACGAATTCGTAGCATCGATCGACTCGGTTATCAGTTTAAGTCAATGACCGAATCAGCCATCAACCTCCTTCGCCTTCTTGTAGCCACATTTCCACCAGATTAGTTATGCGACTTGACATCATCATAAATATTGATCCGTTTCATTCTCTAACCGTTATCACTTACCAATTGGCATCCATATGCCGAGCAGTTAAAAACTGGCAAGAGTCCTGACAAAATGTTTATTAGCATCCGATTTTAGTATATTTAAGTCTTTTCTCATATTCACTTAATTATTTTCCGCCAGTAAATTTATCAGGGATATTTTACCTCACGCAATCAGCTTCCGCGTTTTATCAATGTCTCTTGTCACGTGTATATTGCTATGATTTCGTTTCCGCGTTCGATATATCTGCCCAGTAAATCTATATTCTCTCGATTTTAGTTATATTTTTCGAGATATTTACCGATTATATTCACTAGTATATAAGATAGTGTATTGGGAATAACAGAAAATGTAAATACTTAAATCTTAAAATAGAGATCAATAGAGAAAATAAAATAAAAATTAAAATATATTGAAATAAATATATAGAAACATATAGAAATAAACAATTGGCATAAGCTGCCTTAAGAGTTTTCTATATACATGCATGTGTTTTTATTATTGATTACATGATAAAATAACTTTTAAAAACTTTCAATGGCCATTAATTGTTTCCTGTCTGATTTGCTTCACTCGTCCGTGTATAGCTTTTGTATCTTCATGAGTTATTATATAATATCATTATTTTTATTTATCTTAAGGGTTATCACTTTATTAACAAAATGTGTATCAGTTCCTTGTAAATTTGTAACTTTACTACACACACATACATATATATATATATATATATATATATATATATATATATATATATATATTCTGTACTCCTATAAATGCGTTTTTCTTTTGGGTGTATTGATATTCATATTACAAAAAAACATTTCCTACTTATTTAAAAAGAAAATGCACTTTTCTTATATATGTGGTTTACAATTGCATCCATCTGCAAACGATCAAGCTAATTAGCATATTCTTTTAGACATTCATTTTATTTAATTCCCTATTATTTTTTTCGGTTTTCTTATGGGATGATCATCTTTAGTTAACTATTACGTGTAATTATATTCATGTTGATATTCTACATGATTTATACTTGCATAATATTTGCGTACAATATTTACAGGAAACAGAAATTGTTTCCATATATATTTATGCATACGTATATATTTTTGTTGCACAAATTTTGCCTACTAAACTCCTACGAGTGTTTTTGGTCTACAGACATAAAACTTCATATATAAGGTATTTGAATCTATGCAAAACTTTATATTTGGGGGTTAGGCCGGAAAAATCGGTTCAAAAGTGTGATAATTAAAAAAAAAAAAATGAGATTTGTCAGGTGAAGGTCGAACGCCGCCATTACGAATGCATGACGTATTTGATATTGTTTCATGATTTAAATCATTACTATATATTGCATCCAATCTATCTATCTATATCCATGAAAGTGAAAATGTCTGTCTACCTTTTCTCTATGGTAGTTAAGGAAGACTATTATACAGAAAGGCATTACTTTACATATTCACACTTCTTAATATATACATATGCACATAACCTTATGAACAGTACATAGGGCTCGAGCAAAGCCGGGCGGAACTGCTAGTATATATATATATATATATATATATATATATATATATATATATATATATATATGCATATATATATGCATACATATATATATATATATATATGTATGCATATATATATGCATACATATATATATATATATGCATACATATATATATATATATATATATGTATGCATATATATAAAATTATTTCCAAAGTGAAAAAAAAAACGTCGCAAATCGCAAGAGTCATGACAACTAACGGACAGGAAGCCCTCATTTAGGATCATTATTTAGATATATTGAACTCAGGACTCGGAACCCGAACCTTTTGCTTGCGAGCCGAGTAATCTGCCACATGAACAACCATGCCACACAAAAGAAAGTCTATTAACTAACACAGATCAAGCAAACCGCGGCGAAATCAGACTATGAAGTAGAATCTACATTGTCTCGAACAAGAGATGTGGTAATCCAACAAGCTATAACCTAAGCCGATGTCTCACAAGTAAGAATTTTAACGTCGCGAGGAAGATTCCACCCAACATGCTAACCTAATGACCAATTAGTATTATAATTTTCAGAATCTGAGAGATTATATAATTATTTCCACAGTCAAACAATGTCGCCGCACATAAGATCCATGATAGCACACAAACTGGAAGCTCAAGACTCTAGTTAGGTTTGCATGTTTGACAGCATCGTCCTAGCGAGTTTAAAATTCGATATGTTTATTTACCGACGATGTTGCTCAGTAGAAAATAAATAGGAAATTATATAATAAGAGATACGTCGGCAATAGGCGAACCACTGTAGCAAGAAATATGATTGGCATAACTTCGATTAACACAATACTCATATGTTGAATACAGATACATCCAGACTGATAGTATCGTACAATTTGAAACTAAATAAAATTGTTTAAAAAATCTTAAGATATCTTAAACACTATCAACATGCTATTAAGTCCAGATGCGATTTTAGTTGTTCAGAGTTTATAGTGATTTGGCTGAGAATTGTGAACTGGTGTGGATGAATTCATGAGTCGGTTACACCCAGACACTAAAACAAATAGTCTTTTATTCTCTCTCTCCCTCTCTTTCCTACTCTCTTTATATATATATATATATATATATATATATATATATATATATATATATATATATATATATATATATATATATACCCGCGCGGGGCGTTCAATAAGTAATGCCCCTGACCCACTTCCAGTTGTCTGATCAGGTTTAAAATGGAGCCTGTTGAATGTCGAGCAGTGATCCGGTTTTTGTATTTTAAAGGACGAACACCACAGGAGACTTTTGATGGAATGAAAGAAACTTATGGTGATAATGCCCCATCATATGATCTTGTAAAATGCTGGGATCGAGAATTCAAATATGGCCGGAAGTCTGTGGAAACAGCTCCAGACCTGGTCGCCCCCTCCTGCCATTGATGAGGTATCTGTCTGTCAAGTTGAGCTGCCATTTTGGAAGCTCGGCGCATTACTATTCACCAAATATCCCAAGTTATCAAGATTGGCACAGAGTCTGTGGAAACTATCATTTATGACCATTGGCATATGATTAAGGTGTCTGCCAGATAGATTCCCAGGTTGCTCGCCCAATTCCAGAAGCGAGAACGCGTCGAGTGCTCGAGAATCAATTTGGAGATGTACCAAGAAGATGAGTCAAAGTTTTTCAAAATACTGATTACACAGGATGAAACCTGGGTCCATCACTATAATCCAGAGACAAAGCCCACTCAATGGAGTGGAAGCACTTGAACTCACCACCTCCAAAGAAGGCAAGGGTTCAGCCATCCGCTGGAAAGATCATGCTCACAGTCTTCTGGGACCAGGTCGGAGTAGTTATGACAGATTTCCTGGCAAAGGGTACCACAATTACAGGACCCTATTATGCTTAACTTTTGAAGAAATTAACGGAAGCTATCAAAATCAAGAGGCGGAGCGAGATCATCAAACGTACCTCCTCCTGCAGGAAAACGCTCCGGTCCACAACTCGCATGTCGCCAGATCAGAAGCACGCGCGTGTAATTATGAAATCCTCCCCCATCCTCCCTACTCTCCTGACCTTGCACCCTCTGACTTTTACTCCTTTCCAGCCATGAAGTTGTTTTTGAAAAGAAAGCGTTTTCCATATGATGCAACCTTGATTTCTGAAGTCACGTCGTGGTTGGAGGACTAACTTGGGGTATTCTAAAAAGCGACCTCCCTCTCATTATCATTAAATAAAGGTTTAGTGAAACTTTGACTGTTAACTTCTATCTTTTTTCATCAATTTTCCCGTAAATTAGGCAATGCGCCATCTATCCAGAGAGGTTATCCCTTTCTTCTTTGAGAAAATCTATTATTTTTTAATATTTTTATATTATACTAGGAGTTAAGCCTGGCTTTGTTCGGGGCCTATGCACTGTTCATAACTTTGTGTGCATATATATATATATATATATATATATATATATATATATATATATATATATATATATATATATAACTGTTTTACTCACGTCCATGTAACTTACATAACAATTTCCAGTTTTTAGGATCAAAATTGGCGGAAAATTTGGAAGTGTCTTCAAAGATAAACTCTTTCAACTTTGACCTCTTGGCAGCCAAATTTCCGCCCAAAAAACAAATTAAAAATCTTGCTGAATGTCTGAATACATTTTATGTAAAATTGTCAAATTATTACACCCAACATTTGCTGAATTGTTTTCTAGAGAGCACAAAAGTTTAATCTTTTGAACTCTGATCCTATAGCTACCAAATTTTCGGGCACAAAAAAGCTTGTCTAATAAAAAAAAGGCTAGCCCAATAAAAAAGGATAGCCCAATAAAAAAGGCTAGCCCAATAAAAAAAGGCTAGCCCAATAAAAAAAGGCTAACCCAATAAAAAAAGGCTAGCCCAATAAAAAAAAAAGATGCCCAATATCTGATTACATTTTATGAAAAAGTGTTATAGAGTTTTCAAAGGAAAATCGTTGAAATTTACAATCAAAATGTATTGTTCGACTGAATACTCTAAAAAATCTCTACTCTCTATTGCGTATTGAGCTTTTTTTTTAATTCTGTTTGAATTACATTTTCTATATATAAATATTGTTATTCATATTAGTTTGAAGTTTAGCGTTGCGTATATCAGGTAAATACTACATCCCTTTGTCTTCATTAATATATAAAACTATATATATATTCATACATACATACATACATACATATGCATACACAATTTATAGATATCCTATATTATATGCATTATATATGTATATATCCTATATTATATATATATATTTATTACATTTTCACCAAAACAAGGCACATGTCATCAGCATATATACCAATCTCGCAGAAAATTTTGTTAGGGAGGTTATTTATTAATATCAGGAACAATAGAAGTCCAAGGATTGACCCCTGAGGCACTGCCGCATTTATATCATATTGTTTAGATGTACAACCATCGAGGACAACCTTGATTTTTTTCACTTATCTAAGAAGGATTTAATTATGTTAAGTATTCTTCCAGTGATACCGTATGATCTAATTTTCCTGAGAAGACCTTCATGCCATACCTTGTCAAAAGCCTTAGCTATAACTAGAGCTACCGCTCTACCCTCCCCTGCTTTGTCAAGTGAATTGTATATATGTTCAGAGATTACAGTTAGGATATCTGGCGTGGAATGGGCTTGCCTAAATCCATATTTTCGGTCGGTTAGAAGTTAAGCATCTGTAAGATGATGGACTAGAGCTTGGTTAATTATGGACTCAAATATTTTGGCGTGAAGTAGGAGGAGGCTAATGGGCGGTAGTTTAATGATTCAGGAATTCAACAGAAACACTCAGTGGTCGATCTTGTTTCCTGATTTGAGAAATGAATAACGTTTTCCCCTCCTGACACTCACATCCCTCTAAACTGGGCACTTTGGAGTGCTTGAATGCCACAATCCTAGTAGATGACGGGTCAGCTGATGGTCTACTTGTGTTGCACGTCTAGTATTCTGCATAACCACTTGTTCATCACCCCTTTACCTAAACTGAAACTCTTAAAAATATGTCAGGACAATAAAAAAATATGATTAAACCAGGACAAAACTCAAACAAAACAAAATTGTCTTCTCCCTTGAGGCTTGCATTTACAAACATCCGTGGGCTTAGAACTAATTTAAATGATGTTAAAGCATTTCTCTTAACCCTAACCACTGGATATCTTATCACTAACCTACTCTCCTCTATCCCCTATAATTACTTTAACGTGGCCGGATATCTCCTACTTTGCCGTAACGTCTGGCTGATATGCAAAGAAGGGGTATGGAAGCCGGGCGATAGACAGTGCTTATCTACTCCTTTAACAGTTTAGGTTTGCAGACCGGTTATTTGTTTGAGTTAGCAGCTCTAGGAAGGTTGCCATCCAAGACTTGATATGCCTCCCTCCCCTTAGATTAAGCTTCAGAGTTTTCCTTCTCCTAGAAGGATGACCTGGGAAGATATACGGGCCCATTAACATTCAGGTATTTCTGCGACCCCGCGTGGGTAGTAAATGTTACTGGGTTCGTATGTAAATGCTATATATCTACATAGGAACATTGCTATTTGATTGTTACTGGAGGAGGGCGTGAGTCAAAGTTAATATACATATATAGCAGCTATATTTGCAACAGGTTTGTTGGAATAAGTTAATATATAGTTTAATATTTTTACTTTAAATTTAGATTTTTTTTTTCTTATTTTTTGTTGGCTTAGGAATAGGATAACGAGACAAAATGGGTTTATATTAAGAATTAACTAAAAATGTGTACCCCAGGCTCTGGGTATTTTAGATGGCAGGAGGGTTAACATGCATATTCAATGTAGATACAAGTAATGTCATTTTCGATATGAAGTACAATAAAGTACATATATAATTGGAAGTAAATTATAAACTATGTCATGTTCAGTATGTATAATAAAGTAAATAGATATATGGGCAGATTTCAAGTAGATGCGTATATATGGGAGTTGGAGGTATTAAGTATGTTTTAACTTCTAATGAAGATATTTAAGCTTTCGTTTAAAACCATGGTTGTATTTTGCATTACGGAGTATAGGTTCATGTTTTGTATTCATCATTGCAAAATTAAGGAAGACGCAGGTATTGCTATGTAATGTAGATAGCTGAAAATATAAGTACAGATAATAGCTAGTGAGTATCTACCTGGGTAAGAATAAACTAATGCATGCCTTAGCGGTAGAAATGCGTAGATGTTTAGGGATGATGCCATTCAATCGGTCAGTATGCGAAGGTTAAGGGCTGAAAGCTTAGGACCCCCGCTACCCGACCCGGCGTGTGTTATGCATAAGTATAACTGGCAGCTAGACTGTTAGTTTTTAGGAGATGATAACCTTACAGAATACAGTAGAATTAAATTGTTAGAATTTTTTTTTTACATTGGGGTCACCATTTATCAAGGCCCTAAGGCCACTCAGGGATAAGGATTATTGCGTGTATAGTAATCAATGAGATAGTATTGTAGTAATCATTAGTATTGGAGATTTGATAGAGTGTCTTACTTAAGGGGGCGGTTTGTGAGGAGTTTGTTTATTTTGGACTTGAAGACGTCCAAGTTGTAGTCAGGTGGGAAACAGGCAAGCGACAGAGAGTTTGTTTATTTTGGACTTGAAGACGTCCAAGTTGTAGTCAGGTGGGAAACAGGCAAGCGGCAGAGAGTTCCACTAGCGTGCAGTTCTAAGAAAGAAGCTTTGCTCATGGAATCTACGTTTGGATTTAGGCAAAGATAGAGAGTGGGGAAAATTATTGACAGTAGTTTCAGCCAGACGGGTATTTCTCATGAAAGATTGGCGAGTGTTACGTTGTTGTTAAAGGGTGGAGTGTTTGATTATCTTATAATGTCGTTGTGTGTCTGATCGTCTAGTGATGCTGTTAAGTGTGCATACGCGTGTGACTTGTCATGTATCTTTTAAACATATCTTCTGCCATTTTGTTGGTCCAGTTGGAAATTCTCGTCTGGGAGTGAGACTTGATTCTTGTGTTTTTGGGACGAAGAATTATTTCACTCCAAGACAAGAAATTGGTTCTACAGTTTTTTATTCACCTTCCAAATGTTTTGCAGAAAGGAATGGAAAGTGAATTTGGTCTGTGGTTTCTTCTTATAGGTCTTATTTCTACCACGTAAGCGTTCGCCCCCACCCCCGAATTGGATGAGAGAACGCTTTTGTCCAAGTCCTAACCAAATTTCCTCGATTCAGCTAACCTGATCACATGACTCACACGCAATAACATCAACTGATCTTTTACTTCCGGTCAACGTGTCTACACTATAATTAAACTCTCCCCCTCTCTCTCTCTCCCTCTCTCTATTCCTTAACACAGGGCGGGACGATGAATTGGAGCTCAGATGAGCACCTTCCATGGAAAAAGCGATAAAATAAAGACAGGCTCGCAACGTCTCTTCTGTAGGAGAGAGGCTTCAGGGAAGAGAATAAGGCATCCCCCACTAAACCACAAAGTCTATTTTGTACTCTGTCAAGGCAGGATAGGTTGTTTTTAGCAGCTCCTGCCCAGATCCGGCAGCAGTACTTCATCCTTGGACGTACTTGGCTTTTATACAGATAGAGAATTGCATCAGTATATATATCTTCTGGAGCGGTAAAAGGATCCCACCATTTTCTCAGCGTCCCTGGCAACATATTTGATGCATGTGTTCCATTTCAGATAATGAGTAAAAGTCCAGCCCAGACGCTTGTCAAAACATGGAGCCTCCCCAAGACGAGAGCCATCCATTTCAATTGATGCAAGATGGGGATCAGAGCGTTGATGATGTAAAGATAGAAGCTTGGTTTTGGGTGCATTAAAAGTGACCAGCCACCTCTTCCCCCATTGTACCACATGCTCACGATCAGAGGAGAGAGAATTAGAGAGAACTTTGTTATTTACGGCCTTTGGTGTGTTGGCATAGATGTTCAGAATAGATGTCAACGAATGATTTAAGCATGTGTTTATGGAGATAATTGATGTAGATCAGGAAGAGAGTTTAGCCCAGGATGGACCCCTGGGGGATTCCAGCATAAATACTGTGGGCCTCTGATTTCTGCCCATCAACCACTAATCTTATGAACCTATCAGTAAGAAATGATTTAATGATTTCCAGTAATACCGTAGCTAGAAATATTGTGAAGTAGGCCCTTATGCCATACCTTATCGAAGGCCGATATGTCAAGAGCAATTGATCTGGAAAGGAAACCTTTGTCAAGAGATAATGGCAGAAACACTAGAGGATGACCTCCAATCAGGAGTGGAATGGGGACAAAAATGGATGGTAACGTTCAATGCCACCAAGACAAAACTGGTTTCATTCAATAATTACAAGAAACCCTCTCTACCACCTATAGCAATGGCCAACGACTCTTTATCTGAGAGTACGTCTCTCAAGCTCCTTGGCCTAACGTTCATTGGAAACATGAGTTGGAACAGTTACATCGAGGGCATTGCCAGGGCCGCTGCAAGGAAGGTGGGCTCTCTCTACCGTGCTAGAAAACTTTTAACACCCGAAAGTATCCTGTACCTCTATAAGGCCACTATTCGCCCATGTATGGAGTATTGCTGTCATATTTGGGCCGGTGCATCGGCTACTAGTCTCTCGCTCCTTGACAGGGTTCAAAAGAGAGTCGCAAATCTGATAGGCCCTAAACTGGCATCAAAACTTCAGCCTCTGTCCCATCGTCGAAACGTTGTATCTCTCTGCCTGTTCTACAAGTATTATAATGGTGAATGCTCTGAAGAACTGCAAGCACTTGTGCCCCCACGACGTGAACACCCTCGACAGACCCGACAAGCTGCAAAATCCCACCCCCACACTGTAGAGATCCCTAGATGTAAAAGATCTTTCTACTCCAGTAGTTTCTTCCCCAGAACTGCTAGACTTTGGAATTCCATTCCAGGTCACTGCTTCCCCAACTGTACTGACATGCATAAGTTCAAGTGCAACGTGAACCAACATCTCGCTGCCCTAATCCCTACATAGTACCCCAGTAGATGTTTCCCCTGATAGTAGCCCCCTACACCAAAGTGGCAATGTGCCTTGTTTGGGGTGAAAATGTAATAAAAAAAAATTAAATAATAAAATCTTTTTTTATGTAAGCGTAAGTCCGTATTTAGGAATGCATACACTTTTCGAAACTAAGAGTGAGTTATGAAAAATAATGAATAAGGCAGAATGGGGAATACTGAAGAATAATGAAAAAAAAAGAATTACATACAAAACTGGCCTATTTGATTCTCGACGTTGCCCGAAAATTCATTGAAAATAACGACCAGTTATAACTATATTTGTAATATTACTACTATAACGACATAATAGTAATACTATTGATAAGAGTAAGATTGAAAAATTATTATGATGTGAATGATAACAGAAATATTAAGAAAAAATATAATAGGAATAATAAAGATAATACCAACAGCAAAATCCATAATGATACTATCAAAACCATATTCATGAATTAATAGAAATAACATTAACTAAGTAAAAACAAAGCTAGTAATAATGCTAACGAATGAAATCGCAACTAATAATGCAGTTAATAGCAGAAATAATCAGAATAGTAACAATAAAATAAGAATAATATTAAAACTACTACTAGTAGTAGTATTAGTACTACTACTACAAACACTTGTAATAATAACAAAATTATGACTAAAAATAACAAATGAACATATAAAAAAAACCCCAAAAATATAAAGAATTTATGAAAGGAAAATAATATTATTAGTAAATATATTACTAAAATACCAATACATACGAGACAGCTAGACCACAACACCAGGAAACTCGTGACCATGCATAATGCCACCAATAACAATGGCCAGTGACTCCCTGTCAGAGAGTACATCTTTCAAACTGCTTGGCCTAACGTTCACAAGAAACATGAGTTGGAAAAATTATATTAAAAACATTGCCAGGGCCGCTGCGAAAAAGGTAGGCTCTCTCTACCGTGCTAGAAAACTACTGACACCTGAAAGTATCCTGTACCTCTATAAGGCCACCATTCGCCCATGTATGGAGTATTGTTGTCACATTTGGGCTGGTGCCTCTGCTACTAGTCTCTCGCTCCTAGAAAAGGTTCAAAAGAGAGTCACCAATCTGATAGGCCCTGAACTGGCATCTAAGCTTTAGCCTCTGTCCCATCGACGAAACGTTGCTTCCCTCTCTGCCTGTTCTACAAGTATTTTAATGGTTAATGCTCTGACGAACTGCAGACACTTGTGCCTCCACGACGTGAACACCCTCGACAAACCCGACAGGCAGCTAAATCCCACTCCACACAGTAGAGATCACTAGATGTAAAAGATCTTTCTACTCCAGTAGTTTCTTCCCCAGAACCGCTAGACTCTGGAATTCCATTTCAGGCCCCTGCTTCCCCAACTGTACTGACATGCAGAAGTTCAAGTGTAACGTGAACCGACATCTTGCTGCCCAAATCCCAACATAGTGACACAGTAGTTGTTTCCCCTGATAGTATCCCCCTACACCAAAGTGTCAATGTTCCTTGTTTGGGGTGAAAATGTAATTAAAAAAATGCACTACACCCAAAGGACGATATTGACAGACTCTACGTGAAAGGAAAAGACGTCGGAAGGGGACTGATCCGTATAGAAGACTGTGTGAAGGACACAAAAAAGAACTAGAAAATACATAATGCAAAACACTAAAAGAACAATTATGGCAGCAACAGACGCGGAAAAAACCTAGCAAAACTGAAAATAGAGAGAGAAATGACAAAACAAGAAAAGAGAAATGGGAAGAGAAACAACTCCACGGAAGATTCATAAGAATGACAAAAGATGAGAATAACGAAAACACCTCGACATGGGTGCGAAAATGACATATACACCGAGAAACTGAATCTCTAATAACTGCAGCACAAGATAACTCGATAAGAACAAACCATATCAAAGCAAAGATCGGTAAAACACAAGAGAACAGCAAATGCAGACTCCGTGGACAAAGAGACGAAACGATGAACTATATAGTAAGTGAATGCAGCAAACTGACCCAAAAGGAATACAAAAACAGGCATGACCATGTGGGGAGGGCGGTGCACTGGGCATTTTGCAAACGGCTGCATTTTAACCGTAGAGCCAAATGGTACAAACATAAACCCGGAACAGCACTCGAAAACGAGAACCACAAAATCCTATGGGACATGGGCATACAGACTGACAACCCCATACAAGCAAGAAGACCAGATATCGTAATAAATTACGAGAAAGAAAAAAATCTGTCAAATCATAGACTTTGCTGTCCCAGCTGATCACAGGGTGAGTATGAAAGAAAAGGAGAAATGAAGCAAATACACAGAACTAGTCAGAGAGTTAAAAGGAATTTGGATGATGAAGAAAATCAAAATAGTACCGATAATAGTAGGAGCACTAGGAACAATTCCGAAAAATCTTGGAAAAAGAACGGCAAAAATTGGAATCAGAGGAATAGCTGCAAAAATACAATGACTAACGATAGTGAAAACGGCTGAAATATTAAGGAAAACACTTGAATGCGGAGAATAATACAAGAATACAATATAATGAAGAAGCGTTACAGGAAATGAAAAACATCGAAGCTGCATATCTACGAGTTCTACACACCCATCACACATCCCCTCCCATTGTCTCATCACCGTTCCCCCAATAGAAAAGTGAAACCAAAGAGCCAAGAAGGATCAAGGAGGATGGAAAGACCGAGGAGAGAGCGCTGACCAGACCTCCGCTGGACAAGCGCGAAGAGAATTGAGACATTCGGGAGGCTTAGTGCCACTCAAATTCCAGTATAGACTAATGGCCACTTCATGCGAGAAATCAATGGTAAATGGCTGTTGCGATGACGCAAATTTATTTGCAAATGCTATCGAAGAAAATGGAGAGAGCTGGACGTCTGGGGAGATTGTTGTCACTCAGCTTCCAGAGAACACCACAAGTTTCCAATCAGATCGGTTGTTGGCTTGTGTGAAAGCTCCATGTGAGCCAATAATAATAATAATAATAATAATAATAATTATAGTTATAGTTTCAGCCTCGCCTAGCACCACAGTGACTAGTCGAGAAGGATCCCGGTGGAGGAATAGATTGATGAGAGAAAACATTAAACAAACATACACTGGATGAGTGTGAATTGCAATGGGATATTGTGAATGATTATTGCCACTTGAATTTCACTGCAGGAAGTATGCTCTAAACGGAAACATTCATTTCGGACGCGCCCCGCCTTATTAAAGAAACAACTGTTTATGTTATTAAATTATTTTTAAATAATGACTTGAATTAAAGTAAAACGTACAAAAGTCATGTACTCTGGTTCAATTGTGCTGTAAAAAGCAACGTTCATTTCAAATGTACCCATGTCTTATAAAAGAATCTACAGTTAATTTTATAGGTTGGACATTGTTGCTTCTGCAGTAATAAAACTTCTCAAATGCAAGTGCGATGTTAGGCTGTGTAAGGCGTTTACTTTAGTGAAAATCACTTGCTCCTTCTTTAATCTAATTTTTCGATTATCGATACTTATCGACGAAATCCCAATACAAAACCGATGCAATAACATTTCCAACCTTATAAATTATATTTAGATGGAATTTCAAACATATCGATCCAGACATTTAGTAGTCTATTGGGATACCCGCCTAACACAAGCAAAATATCTTTTATATAATAGTAGAGACATAGTTTTCATAATTAGAATATTGAGTGAGTCTTAACAAGTTACCTTCATTAAAAAGAAATAGCTGAACGTAACTTTCAGTTATATTTACAAGCGTTTTCAGTGCTAACTTATATATCGCATATAACCGATTATGCTTCTTAATAATAACATTATTAATCGCGTTAAAAAAGTTTGTTTAGTATGTACGTCTCTTTATAATGTATTCAAACTATTAGACACTACCAAGGAGAATCGACATTCCCCGGAATTGAATGGTGATCAATAAATATTTCACACGCACATATTTTTATTGTCGTTTGAATCTGTGAAATCGCCTAAATTGATTAATTTAGTTTGGGATCCATGTGAAATCGCCTAAATTGATTAATCTAGTTTGGGATCCATCCAGGTGCATGGAAGAAAACTACACATTATTGTTTGCAGTAATTTAGTCCAAAATACATTCTGATATACATTGCACTGTAACAACCTACTGTCAATTTTATAAAAATAAGTTTTTATATATAATGATTTGGACGGTTTAAAATTACAAAATAAAGTGTCATTGGGCAACTGAGCTCTAAATAGAAACATTCAATTCGAACGCGCTGCAGTCAAATCATAGTACTTATTATTGCTTTTATATGCCTGGCTTTTCAGCATGTGCGGTGATACTAGTTTGAATATAAGTTTAAAAAGGAAAAAAAGCCAGCTATTATGGTTTAGTTGTGCATTAGACAGAAACATTAATTTGAAAAGCACCTTTGTAATAAAAAGAGGCTTACTGCTGATTTTATACGTCGAACCTTTCTGCTTATGTAGCAATAGAACTGGTCAAATGCACTTGTGATGTTATGCAGTGTAAACTTCCGTCAAAATCGTCTCTTCACTCTCGTATTCGGATTATTTCGATTATAGATTATGAAACCGTATCAAAGAGATTCCGATACAAAATTCCTGTAAGAACACTGTCAGTTTCATCAAGTACATTGTGTAAAATGTCATAAAAATTGGCACAGCAGTTTTTGAGTCGATAGGAAACTTGCTCACAGACAGACATGAGAAGTTCATGATATCAACGTTGAGGTCCGTCAGGGTTTCATCATTGACTCAACTCTGTTATTGATCTTCATCGATGTTCATAGAACATTCATAGATATTTAAGCAGACGACACCACAATTTATGGCAATACTTCAAAGGCCGGCAGTGTTACGAGTTTTTATGCACTCTCTTCTGATTTAAGAATGTGGTCAAGTATGAAAAAAGGTAGATGGTTTATTTTAATGCATCTGAATCCAAGTTTCTCTCTTTTCATCATAATCGCTCTTGCCCTGATCTGGCAACAATCGAAATGAATGGCACTCGTCATGGGGAACCGTCATTTCATCACAAGATTCTGGGATTGACATTCACTCCTTATATGGAATGAGAAACATATATCAAATCTATCGCCAATGCCGCTGGAAAATAGTCAACTCATACTACCGCTCCAATATGTATAAAACTGTTAGAGAGTAGCCGGGCGGATCTATAAATTGTCTGTTCATCCCTTTATCTGTTTATCTAATTATCTCTGTATCTATTCATTTGTTTATCTATTTATCTGTCTATTTATCTATATCTCTATCTATTCATCTATCTATCTCTCTATCTATCTAATAATCTATCTATCTATCTATCTATCTATCTGTCTGTCTGTCTGTCTGTCTGTCTGTATGTATGTCTATCTAACTAATAGTGAGTGGACCACAGAAATTTTAATCGTCATGTCTTTACAAGTTGACAAAATTTGTCAAACCATTTGACCGGTCAGTTTGCATCGGAAAAGATCCGAATGGGGAGTGGAAGTGATGTGTAACACACCACATGTTCCGGTTTCCGTATCAGAGTTTGTCATGAGGCGCCAAAGAGACGAAATGGGTTAAAAAAATTTGCCCATAAGGAAGCGACACTCTTAAAATGGAGACAGAGAAACCACAAGCCAAGAGTCACTCTAGTTGTGCCGAGATGAAATGCCTGGGGGGTGGGGGGTGAATGAAGAATATATACTTAAAAACATACCCCGTTTTGTGTCTGTTTTGCAGCGTTTCCTTTAAATAGAAGGCAGCTCCCGGAAACGTTGACAAATCCCCTAGGAGTGAGCAGCATAAACACGTATGACCTAATGTATTTACTATGTGTATGCAACGGTTGTTGACACGCACGCACCAACACCTACACGAGTTACGGGCTCAAATAGACATTAAGGATTCGAGGACAACAGTCTGTTACACAACAAATACATACATACACAGATACATACATATCGTCCATTTATGGTGATAACGCGACAGATCATTATTAGTGCCTGTTGTTCCCTAATGTTGCATACCTCTGCCTGCTCTACAAGCACTTTAACGGTGAATGCTATGAGCAACTGCAAGTAGGTGATGCCCTTTTCTGTTTCCTTCAAACTTTTTCCCATAGAAAAGACGTAGCGGGCCTGTCTTTGCTCTATCGTTATTTAATGGTCAGTTCTTGTCTGAGATCTAATCTATGGTAGTCTATTGGTAAAAAAAAAACGACTAGCTACATCCACTATCAACAAATTCACCCACTCTATATGTGTGCCTAAATCTAAACGCAGATTCTATGAGCAAAGCTTTTTAATGGAACAGCTCGCCTCTGGTATACTATTTCACTGGTCTGCTTCCCGGCTGATTATAATATGGTAACCTCCTATTTTAATGTAAACGAGTTCTTGTTGGGCCGGCCATTTAAATAATCCAAATTCTACTCAATCATTAACGATTACTACAATACCATCTTACATTCACCAACCCATATCCTCGAGTGATCTTCGAGACTTGATAAGTTATGGCTCCCTTGTAAAAACACAACCACCCAGACAGACAAGTTACTTTTATATAATATTAGATAGATAACACCTATGCTACTGCACTTCCTTATCAAACATATTTCCTTTCTCTGTGTAGCTAAAACGAAACGGAGTTTTATAGAATAAATTGTTAAGCGCCTCTAGTCTGTGAACATGTTGCCAAAGAAATGCTTCCCGTCAGTTTACATCATAATCATCAATGCAGTCATAATTCTACAGTCAGTTGTACTTAAAATTTATAATCTCTGAAACACAATTTGCTCAATAGTCAATGTCAAGATACCCTCAGCTTATAGATCTTTAGTATCTTATTTTAAGGTCACGAATGACTGTTATCACAGTTATATTTTACAATAAAAATGAAGTATGCTGCAGCGTTGAATAATGCAAAACATTCATTACGTTGGATTCTTTATTTACGAAAAATTTATTAGGGCTCCAGTGTATTATGAATAGCATCTTTTAACATTTATTTGAAAATCTACATGAGAAAACACAGATGTTAGATTATAAAATCAAGCGAAGACAAACACTACATAAAGTCGGGTTAAAATTTATACATAGTCTCGTCTTTTTAGATTATCTTTGTTTTACTTGTTTGTCATTGTCTGAACCATTTAACCCATTTAAAACATACTCCTTTGTATTACTTCATTGTTTCTATTAATCTATAAGATATTTATATTTTTTACGCTAAGACAGTATTTTTATACGCAAAATACATATAATTTTTTTAATTTACATACAATATCATGCGTGAAATTTTGTTGGCACTATACTGAAAGGCATACATCATTATTATACCACTTTCCTATCTGCTAGGAAATACTGATATCTAAGGATAAAATATAACAATTTATTATGTATTAGGAATCGTAAAAATTGAGTGTGGAAATACAACGGTCATATGATAAGGCCATACAAATGAAACAAAGATTAGAAGCCAATTTAAATATTTACATATTTTTTGCAAAGTGTGTCGCCATATACTACATAAATGATATTTATGAATATTGGAACACAGGTTTAACGTGAAAATATATAGGTAGTAAATCTAGCTTAAAGTTGTATGCAAATTAGATAAATAAGGTTAAAGTTCGTTTCAAAATTGCGATTTTTCATTTTTTTTTTTAAATCCGAATAATTTCGAAAATATACCAATTTACAAAAATATTTTTACAAATGCTGTTACATTGCACAATGCTTCAGAATGCAAAATATGGTCAAAGTAATTTGAACATTTAGATGTTTTAGAGTTGCTCAAAATTTTATATTGCATTGTGACACAAGCCAAGCTAGATAACACTAATAATTACTCTTATAAACTTAAGCCTAAGACTTTAGCACTTTAATAAAATAAAAATCATATGTAAGACTTTTTTGGATCGGAACTTTGAGATATAAAGGTTTATAATATTATATTACATGGAAAAATGCGAGCATGAAAAATAATATGGTTAAGATGAAACTAGTCGTTTAAACTTGAAAAGAACAAGACAATATGGTCTAGTAAAAAATATAATTAATTTATATTTAAAAATATTGCAGCATTAAGAATTTTAAAAAAATTCAATTTAACATTATGTACATATATATATATATATATATATATATATATATATATATATATATATATATTGTAAATGCTGCAAGTTATACATTAGTTATTATAGCTTTTACTAGAATATCGTGTATTTTTCTTTTCCAGTTTTAAACACTAGCTGTTTTAATTGTCTAAGATTAATTTTAACCATATTATTTTTCATGCTCGAATTTTTCTATATAATCTATGATTTTACCAGGCTTTTACTTGAAATAAAATCTTTTTGTATACAATATCATGCGCATTGTAAACAATCTATAAAAAATATTATCAACTTCTTAAATGGACGAAAAAAATCAAATAAAAGACATAATTAAGTAAATAAACAGACAGAAAGGAAAAAAAAGACTGGTGCTACAAGAGTAAGCTGTCTGAGGATATGGGCTTCCTGATACTAAATGCACCTAACATTGACGGTTTTTTTTTGCTTCTTTTTGAAAAATATTATATTCTGCAAAACCAAACACAAAATCAACAACCCACATTCCCCCTTCTCCTTTTTCTTACTATCTCTCCCTCTTCCTAACTGGTTTCATACTTTAAAATGTACAAAACATAAATACTTTACCCTTTTCCCTCTCCCATTGCAAAACTCATTTATGCTTTGCACGGCAGGGAACAATAACGTAAAAATCCAATATAAAACAACCACACCACGATTGAAGACAAAGAGCTTGAAGAATAAAAACCTTCTACAAAATAACTGGATTCAACATGAATACAATTTCCACAATGCATGAATTAGGCATTAAATGACCCGAAAAGAGTTGATAAGCCGTAAAACAAAACAACCAAACCACACTATAAGAAAGAAACAGAATTACAGGGCGACGTCGTAAGCGAAATATAAGAAGTTATAGCACGGTAAAAGAATCACTTTTGGTAAATCTATTTGTATAAGCCAAATGATATGGCATGCGAGTGACATTTCCGCTAGGTTTCATTGGCGCTTCAATGACGAAAACATTTTTCTGTTGCATGAAAATTCTCCCAAGGTAATCCGAAAGGCGGAAATAGTTCTTAAGAGAGAATATAGTTCATAATAAATTTCAGTGTGATGCTGCATATAGTCCGGTTAGAAAGTTTTCAAAGCAGCCGAAATAATCGAATTTGTTTTTTTTTCGGACAGTGCAGTAGTCCAAAAAGAATTTTCATGCAAACTGAAATATTATGCGCGGTTTGTTTTTATATATATTTCTTTTTTACATATCCAACGTTTTTCACTTGTTTTTCTTGGCAATTTATGACTACAATAAATCGTGGTTTCACTTAAAGCTATAACTAGCAAATTCATACATTGCTACAAATATAATTTGATGATTTCTCTCTGTCTTCTGATGAAAAGAATAGCAAGGATATCCTTCTTTGAAACCACGCAGAATAAGGACTTTGTAAATTTTTTTGGAGTATTCATTCGAACAGTAAATTTTTATTGTAAAGTTAAACTTACACTTTTAATTTTCTTTCTCCTTCCTATATATATATATATATATATATATATATATATATATATATATATGTATATATATATATATATTTTTTATTTATTTATTTTCTTGCAGCAAGGTGGTGTGAATATTCCGAGACCAGAATATGTGGAACCGCCTCAGAAAATCTTAGTTAATAGACAGCCTCTAAAGTATGTTAAATCCTTTGCATATCTCGGAAGTAAGGTGAATTCGTCAGCATCACTTGATGATGAGATATTGAGCAGAATTTCAAAGGCGACTGATACCTTCGGCAAACTTCGGTCAAGAGTATGGAATGGAAGAGGTTTGACTCTAAAGACCAAAATATCAGTTTATCGTGCAGTGATTGTTTCGATACTCCTGTATGGATCGGAAACCTGGACCCCACACCGTAGGCAGATTAAGCAACTCCACACATTCCATAAGCGTTGCCCTCGCAGTATATGTGGATTAACATAGAAAGAGAAGGCCCCTAACTCGGGATTGTTTGCTAAGAGCGGCATTTTAAGTATTGAGGCTATCCTGATGAAGTCTCAGCTTCGGTGGGCTAGTCACCTTGTTCACATGGATGAAAACCATCTTCCTAAGCCACACGCATACGGCCAACTGAAAGAGGGTAATCAAAATGTGGGTCGTCAATTTCTGAGGTACAGGGATAAGCTGTAAGCGGAAAGACAATCTTAAGCACGCAGGCATGAACCCAAAAACTTTTGAAGAAGATGCTGCGGTGCTGCGGATAGAAAATTGTGGAGGGAAAATGTTTTGCGGGCATTAACACATGCATTGACACACTGCTATCGAATCAAACAAATCTTCGTAGAGCAAGAGTAGGAACAGCACCTTCCCAGACATATATAGATATATATAGACTTGTTTGTAATATACTGATTTTCACTGGGTTCGTATGATTCAGTAAATCTTTCACACACCAATGAATTTTAATCCAAAAAAGATGACTTAAAAAGTAAGCTACAAAATTATCATATTTCATAATTGAGAATTAATATACTGTATTTACAAAACCAAGACTTCAAAAAAGGAATTGGTAGCAACAAAAAGTGTATTTCATTGTAAGTTACAATTGTTCTTATACCGGTTGGACAATTTCAAGCATTATGTCGTTTGAAAATCTTCACATAACCAGCCTTTCTTCAGACTTTTTTAATAAAAAAACACTTAACAATAGAACATTATTTAAATAAATTTCTCTTAAAGGAAATGAAGCATGCAGAAACATTTATCCTCGACGCATCCATAGTGAAGAGCATATTTAAATATTAATATATCACCTAATTTTCATTTTCTTATTAAAAACCTGTCACAAGAAGTTTCTACAAAAACCCGTAGCCATAATGCTCCTCCCGATAATGGACCGCCCAGGTTGTATCAAATTCTCTTTTCGTATAATTTTTTCCATATAATTATCAACAACCACTCAAAAAACTATTTTCAATTATTGTGCTGAAAAGCAAAAAAAGCCTCCATTCACAGCTGAACATTTTGCTAACCGCATTTAATTTCCTCTGATGACACGATCCGTTATTGAAAATCCATGGATTAAGGAAATTAAGATAACCTCTTCTATATATTCTTTTTGTCAAACAATAAATTCTTACTTCGAATATATGTGTCTATATGTTGTTTTTTCTGAATTTAAAATTTAACCACAAAACTTACATGTATATATATATATATATATATATATATATATATATATATATATATATATATATATATATACTCTCTATTGCAAGAGCTGGGTACCGGCGTATCTAAGTGAATATATAACACAGAGATAACATTTATATTACTGCCCTCATGAAATGCAATTACGTTTGGTTATCTAGTGCATTATCTTATGTAGGACAGACTATGGATACACATAAAAAATCATTAACCACAAACGCAAATAGATAGCGGCTGTGACGAGTTGTAATCCTTCCTGGCTCAATAAATCGCGAGTACTGGTGTCAGTCGCAAAAATAAAAGTATATGGATTCTACTGTTTTACATTGTCTGGCAGTGGCAGCAAGCTGAATCCATTGTTACCTTCTTACATAATGTCGCTCCATGCTTTGCATAGACTGATTTTTAGAAATCGGTTTTTGAATGCAGATTTAAACAACAGAGTTCATAAGACTTTTTTTGAAATAGTTTTAAACCGATATAATCTTTTAATATCCTAATAATAAAATTAACTTTCACAATTATATTTGAAAAGATTTTCGTACATTTAAAAATCGTTAAACGTAACCAAACGAAAAAATAACTCTCGGGCAACACTGACATTTTATAGCTAGTAATCAATAGTTGAATATTATAATCCCGAAAAATGTATTTCTTTTAATTGCTATGTTATTAAGTGAGCAGAAATGTGAAGCCATTGCCTTATTATATAACCTTATATTTTACAGGTTGATCTTTAGGAACTCAGACAACTTAAATGTTGATAAAGAGAACGTTTCATTTGTTTCACTTCCGGTATCAAATTGCATCCTGGAATAATGTCACCTTTCAGAAATAGTATTTCATTTGCATACAGACCTTTTGGATAGGCTCAGATTGAGATATTTGAGATATTAGATAACGAGCGTTTCAATATTAATAGCCGAGTCACAACAATCGTTTGTAATGGAACAAAATCGAAAAAGAATCAATACTTCCTCATTAAAAGATAGAACATTAATCAACATAATATTGGTGAGGACGAACTCGTTTAAAAAAAAATGTTGTTTTTTTATGTTGGTGATAGACAAACGACGTTTAGTGCGTTGTATTCCAATGTTTGTATGTGTTTATACATGCGTATGTAAAAGCGTCGCGCTGAAACAAATCAACAGATTATTTTGAAAAAAAAACAACAAAAAACGCACACACACATACTGTTGTAAACGATTGGTAGACTGGGATATATTTAAATTAATTTATTTTATGTAAGGTGATTAAAAGTAGATAAAACCCCTTGAATTTTGTAATATATTATTGTTAAAGTTCGAATCATACAGGGTGGAACGATAATTTTTTCGCCGAGATGTAAACAACATAACAGATTTATATATTTTTTAATTGGAATTCATTATTAAGATGAGTATTATTTATATTAATTTATTGCGGACTATTATTCTCATCTTTATTAGTTGTTGTTTCACGACGTTTCGGCCTTCGTCAGGTGGTAACCGCAACGGATAGGAACTTCGAATCTCCTAACTGAATTCTCAGCAATCACTGCCATCGTAGTTGTTGTCGTGTCACCACGTTTTGGCCAGGTAAGTCTCTGGCCGGTTTTGGGGTAGGATTGAAACCGCTATCTTCAGACAATGCTCATCTTGAACCGTGGAGATTCAACGTCTCTATCAACTTCGCCAGGACCCGGAAGGGGGATCATTTGAATTTTTTGATCGTATAAATCCACGTTTATTTGTTATCTGATCTTCCACGGTCGGGTCCGTACCGAATGGTATATATCTTATTTTTATTGGAATTCATTATTGAGATTATATTCATTTATTTATTGCGGACTATTATTCTCATCTTCATTGGCCAGAGGTGATTGCCTAACTAGAAAATCAATAAAATGGGCGTATATAAAAACGCCAGACTACCACAACTCCTCGAATAAGCCTGATGAATCCTAGCGTGAATGAAACGTGGGATATTCTGTATAGCTTAATTCCATTATATATTTTATAACTTACTATATATATATGTATATATGTATATATGTATATATATATATATAAATATTTATTAGTACAAAATTATGAAGATAATTTTTACGAACTAAAATTCTTGTTCAAATCATATTATCCATTGAACAAAGTATCATCCGTCTGCTTTCTTACCTAACACATCATAGTTGTCCTAGTATCATATAGTCTGACTATTATTGTATTAAACTCTGTCTAGAATTTTTACATAATGATAGTGAAATAACGGTCAGACAAGCGAATAGACACGAATAATACTATAATATGTTTTTGATACAGGTAAATAAAACATTAAAGTGAAATCGTAGTCAATTTGAGTTGAAATACATTCTCGGTAGTTATTACAACCATTAGTCATTTGCCGATTGATTATGCACTAACACATATTGTTTACAAACCCAGCCTTTTGCCCGAGGCTGATGGACAGTATGCAAGCTTTCTTGGCCTTTTTCTTACAATTTGTGCAAAATTGTGCTCACTATCCGCTCCGTTTCTATTTGAATATTTCCCTCATTCAGTTGTCTCACTTAAGATAAAAAAGTATAATAAATCTTCATATGTGCACAGTCATCGTACTGTACATCGATATTTTATGGCTGATTGTGATAACATTCGCAAATGTATATCATATATACACACGCGTTCCGCATTTAAAAAACGCGCTGTTTATATTATCAGACCTGACAGATTAGTTTATTTTTGGTATAGACTGGTTCACACTCTTAATAAATCCAAGTAAAAATCTAACATTTTGCAATGGTTCACTCCAAAAGGTTCCACTGCACAAATATTACTATTACTATTGCTTTCAAAAATATGTTAAGAAACTAAGCCCAGTTTTAGGAGTACTAGCAGCAACTATAAAAGAGTCATAAAGAATACGAGAGATCCATATGCTCATGACGTCAAATTAAAAGTAGCTGAGCAGCGGTTTGATTCCCAACAGTTTTGGCGAATAACAACCAGAGTCCTGAACAGAGGCAGGACCTCTATGCCAATCATTATCAATCGACTTGAAACAGTTTCGTCAGCATCTTATACAATATAACTCTTTACCAAAAGCTTTGCAGAAAATTGTACCCTTTTGCGAACATGCCTGCCGCCGTATATCCTACAGTTACTTTAAACACGCTATGCAACATAAACATATCTGTGCGTGATGTTTGCAAGATAATTAAAAACATTGGCCCTGACGGCATTCCAACTATAGTACTGAAAAGCTTCAACCGGAACTAACTCATATCTTTACAAAGCTGTTTCACCATTGTTTTAAGGTGAACTGCTTCCCAACACCATGGAAAACGTAATCAGCTGGCGCCATTTTTAAAAATTCCGGAGATCGGTCCGTATGCCTCTCAGTACAAATCAATCAGTCTTCTGAGTGTCATGAGTAAGGTGTTTGATATGTGATGAAGAAAGTAGTCAACATCAACAGGAATAAACTACTCAGTGACATGTAATATGGTTGCCGTTAAGATAGATTTACAACCATCCGTAATATCACACAAAATTAGTGAATATCTTGACAATGGTTTTATTACTAGAGCAATAGCTCTAGACATATAACACTCTTTTGATAGGGTATTGCATACAGTTCTAGTTTACAAATTTGCCAGCAACGGAATTGCTGGAAATTTCCTCTCAATTATAAAACGCTTTAACTCTGATAAACTTATAGGAGTAGTCGTGGAGGGACAGAAATCAGAAGATCATCGTATAGATTCTGGCGTCCAACAGTGTTCCATCCTGTACATAACTTTTCCATATCTTCATCAATGATGTCCAAATTCTTATATCATAAAACATAAGTTCATTTATGTTAAGAATAAGTATGCTTACAAATACTTTTGGAAAGGTCGTCTAATAGTAACTGTATTTCACTCAATTGCTTTTAGGGTTAAGTTTCGATACAAGCTCGTACATTTTTTACTTACAAAAAGTGAGAGATTTTCGGTAAAACATAATAGACACATGCTCATATCTCAGTTTTTTCTGATGTTTCCATTCATTTAGTCAAAGGGATTTCAAGGTACGTTTAATACCTTCTGAATGTTTGTATAAGAAATCTGCATTAATTAAAATATAATATTCATGCGTATTTTACGATCGGGCAACGTTTGGCGGATTGCTAGTATTGCTTCAGAAGTAATGCAATGTTGTTTCAGTTTAATAAGCCCAAAGCCAACTTTCTTGTCATTTAAATAATTTTTGTAAAATTAATAAAAAAATATTTGTATTTCGTATTTTTGCATATTTGAAAAGAATATGAATTTTTCCCGGACAAGTGTAAATAAGGAGATATTAATATATTTTTTTATAGTAATTTATATTTTTTATTGTTGTATACTAATGAAAAGGCTAAAACTTAAAAAGGTGAGTTCGGATGAATTGCTTTTAATATATTTTTTACGATGGAGGTAAACAATATTTTTGTACGTGTTCTTAGATTAACAAGACTACGAATATATTCACTATAGATACTAGGGAATAGGAAATTAAAAATGTTCATGTATCAAGTTCTCTCTCAATATATATATATATATATATATATATATATATATATATATATATATATATATATGTGGGGGATGTGTGGGGGATGTGTGGGTGTGTGTATTAACAATGTTGAATGGCTAGTCCACTTAAACAAGACAGATGATGGAGGGAGGCACTATCAGGATTTCCTGATTGCCTATGACTTAACACAAATTGTTCACCCAACCTCCCCTACCATCTTATAATTTATTCCTCTAGTTCAGTTGACATTTACAATATTGACAGTATCTGTTTCGTAGTGCAAAGTCAATCACTTAATGATTATATCAATCTGTGAATCTATTATGCCCTTAACTCATCAGAAGAAATAGCAAAACTCAATCCGTCAAATGGAAATAAAGTGTGTTTTGACATAATTATTATACAAAAATTTGAAAATAATATGTAAATGCCTTATAATGTGTGTCTGTTATGCCATTTGAATTTTAGAAATAAAGTCACAAAGCCCAATTCTTCGTATTAACATGTTGTATTAATTTATGAATATTCTGCGAAAATGATCTTTTTATAATTACTAAACTTATTAGTTCTAATTAATGTAAGCATACTTATGAAAATAACATCAATAATTATAAAATATTACACCTATTTGAATATACGAAACTAAAATAGACTAAACTAAAAAAATAACAGTTAATTATTTACTGTTATATTAAATTATGTATTAATTGGAATTGAAACCATACATACTTTCATTTCACTTTACTGTTCTAATAAAATTTTTTAATATTTCAATTATAATATTTTAGTATTAGTTAGTTCTAAACCTTTAATTACGTTTGGTATGGACGAAATATTGCATTAAATACTCAATTGTTTACTTTAAGCGTAAAAAGTAAATACTAATTTAATATAAAGTATGATAGAGTTATCTCCCTTTAGAACAAATATATCGATACATTAACTTGCACTATTCTTTATTTTATTTGTTTTTGCTTTAAACATTCGTTATTTTTACAAACCTAACCCAATTCCATCTATATCATACGAATAAGTAATGTTTATACAGTTCTAATGTTTTTCACTTAATATTCTTCAATGATTAATTCAGTGTATATTATGAATTAATTTAGCAATACATTCAATATAAAATGTTAGTATTAAAACTATTTCAATAGATAGTCATAAGTCATTGGTTTACAATTCATTTCTGCTTAAGATCTAATTATACATTAACCAGTACTTACATTTGCCTTAATTTGTATTTCTTTATTTTTTCTTTATTATTAGTTTAATCAATATTATTAATATTATAAGTTGCTTTTAAAGAAATATTTTTAAATTTCCCATTTCACGTACTTATACTAATTCAATATTTGAATTATTTTCTTTTAATCTATTTGTCGAAGCATGTTATATTTAAGCCGATTGGTTACTTATTACATCTAATTAAACCAATTTAAAATTACTATTATAGAATAAAATACTATTTATATCATTAATTGTCTGTATTTTTGAGATGAGGTGTTTTCAATTATTGAGATTGTCGGATTGACTTCCTAATCTTGGTTGTTATAGTCACAACGTTTCGGCCGTTTTTGCTTTATCAGGTTTTTTGTATCGAACTCGGGAACCGTCCTAGTGACATATAACCGAGTGGTCCTAGACGTTGTACCAAAGTTTACAGTTACCCAAAGGTGCTGAGTTCAATCCTGAACGAAGGCAGTGAAAAGTAACATTAAAAACAGAGAATCAGCAACTATGTCCCAGAGCCGAGCTGGAGTCCTAACACGGTACCCCCGTAATAATAATAAAGGGGTGGGTTCGAGACGCCTAACAAACTGTTCCCCAGTGAGATACAAAACACCTGATAAATGGCGGGAGGGCAAAACGGCCGAAACGTTGTGACTATAACAACCAATATGAGGAAGTAAGTCCGACAATCTCAATAAATATTTATATTATATCTTATTTTGATATTCTGATCAGTTAAAGGGATAATAGATTCACTGATTAATATAATAATTAAGTGATTTATTTTTCGCTACGAAGTAGATACTGTCAAGAATCGCAAATGTCAACTGAGGTAAAGGAATAAATAATAACATGGTAAACATCATGGATTTAGGAAAAAAGTTTTTATCATTTGTTAATGTCAAACTGAATTAAAGGAATAAGATTTTAAAGGTATATAAGATAGTCAACGGCATAAACTCTGGAAGATAGTCTTTTGTCATTTATTCACTATATATAAGAAATAGCGACAGCTTAGAGATAATTTACTGAAACAACTAAAAAGCGCATCGAAGCACAAAAAATAGGAAATCGTGGCTTCTGGAAAATCTACAACAGTGTAGTTAATAATGGGTAATCAACAATTCCCCCACTATCCAACAATCACGAGGTTGTTTGCTCAGCAACCGACAAGGCTAATATGCTTGCCAGCCGGTTGCCTTGAACTACACACTGGACCCTTCCAACCACCCCCTGCCTGACTTTACCTTGCAGACAGACGCCACGCTAGACGATCTAAAAATCGCCCCTGCTCAGGTACACGTTATCATAAAAACTCTTGGCACTTCATTGGCATGTGGACCTTATCTCATCCCAGCTGTTCTATTAAAAAAGTGCTCAGCCGAAGTAGCTCCAGTTCTCTCCAAACCCTACAGCAAATGCCTTAATGAATCATGCTTTCCGGGCTGTTGGAAAACTGCTTATGTGGTACCAGTATTCAAAAATTCTGGCGAAAGAACTGACCCAGCTAATTATCACCCCATTAGCCTCCTCCCACTTTTCGCCAAAATATTTGAGACCATAATAAACCAGGCTCTAGTCCGGCACCTTACAGATGCTAAACTTCTGACTGACAAACAATATGGATTTAGACAAGCCCGTTCCACAGATGACATCCTCACTGTAATCTCTGAACGTATATACCATTCACTGGACAAAGCGGGGGAGGGCAGAGCGGTAGCTCTAGATATATCTAAGGCTTATGACAGGAAAATCAGATCATATGGTATCACTGGTAGAATACTTAACATAATAAAATCCTTCTAAGATAAGAGAAAAATCCTGGTTGTCCTCGACGGTCGTACATCTAAACACTGTGATATAAATGCTGGAGTGCTTCAGGGGTCTATCCTTGGACCTTTATTGTTCTTATTATTTATTAATGACCTCCCCGACAAAATTCCCTCTGAGATGGGTATATATGCTGATGACACTACACTCTATAACAGGCATGACAGGAAAACAAATGAACACATATCTAAAGAAATGGCAAAAACACTAGAAGATGACCTCCAATCTGTAGTGGAATGGGGACAAAAATGGATGTTCACATTCAATGCTGCTAAGACTAAACTGGTTACATTACAAGAAAACTTCTCTGCCATCAAGAGCAATGGCCAGTGACTCCCTGTCTGAGAGCACATCGTTCAAACTGCTTAGCCTAACGTTCACAGGAAACATGAGTTGGAACAATTATATTGAAAACATTGCCAGGGCCGCTGCGAAAGGAGTAGGCTCTTTCTACCGTGCTAGAAAACTACTGCCACCCGAAAGTATCCTGCACCTCTATAAGGCCACCATTCGCCCATGTATGGAGTATTGTTGTCACATTTGGGCTGGTGCATCTGCTGCAAGTCTCTCGTTCCTAGACAAGGTTCAAAAGAGAGTCGCCAATCTTATAGGCCCTGAACTGGCATCTAAGCTTCAGCCTCGGTCCCATCGACGAAACGTTGCATCCCTCTGCCTGTTCTACAAGTATTTTAATGGTGAATGCTCTGACGAACTGCAGACACTTGTGCCCCCACGACATAGACACCCTCAACAAACCCGACAGGCAGCTTAATCCCACCCCCACACAGTAGATATCCCTAGATGTAAAAGATCTTTCTACTGCAGTAGTTTATTCCACAAAACTGCTAGACTCTGGAATGCCATTCCAGGTCCCTGCTTCCCTTACTGTACTGACATGCAGAAGTTCAAGTGTAACGTGATCGTCATCTTGCAGCCCAAATCCCAACATTGTGCCCCAGTAGTTTCTGCCCGTGATAGTAGCCCCCTACACCAACGTGGCAATGCGCCTTTTTTTGGGTGAAAATGTAATATATATATATATATATATATATATATATATATACATATATATATATATATATATATATGTCTTCCTAACACTTATTAGTTGCCGGTATTTAAAACTTAAGGAGTTAGTCATTTCCTCCTCAGGGCAGACTTACTAGTCTCCTTTGCGTCATAAGTAAGTTGCTGAAGTCTATGATAAATAGAGAAGTTATCAATTATTTCGAAAGAAATAATCTGCTCAGTGACATGCAATATGGTTTCCGTTCTGATACATTTATAGCTGATTTACTTATAGTAAATCAGACAGAATTAGTTAATATATCGACAGGGGCTTTATTTCTAGAGCAATACCTCTCGACATACCAAAGGCTTTTGATAAAGTATGACATAAATATCTTATGATCAAAATTGCCGACCACAAAATAGTTTAAAATTTCCTCTCAATCAAAAAGGCGAATGAGAACACACAGATTAAAATCCGATGAAAAATCCTGAAAGATATTACTAGAAGTAATACTATCAGGGTATCCTAGCTAAAAAGGAAAAGCTCAATATTTAAGAATAGAGCAATATATAAGTGTATTAGTTAAATTTAAATTCTGAAAATCAAAATATAGATACATATTCGAGTTAAGATAAAAGGGGTTATATTAATGTCAAGCAATAAATTCTTAACTCAAATATATGTGTCTATATTTTGATTTTCAGAATTTAAATTTAACCACTTATATATATATATATATATATATATATATATATATATATATATATATATATACTATTTTGCAACCAAATCTATATATTGCCTGCTCTAATTACGGACCCATCGCGATGCACCTGTTAGAAGCTTCACAATTATCTCGCAGTGATGAAATTCACAATATATTATAGTCTAGAGTACACTAGAGAACCTAATGTTCATTTTATAAATGCAAAAGTCAAGCATCATGCTCCAATTGTACTCTGGGCAGAAACATTCATTTCGTCATCTCAAAGCATCTACTGTTAATTTTGTATACAGGTCATTATTGGTTGTGCGGTGATAATGGCTTCAATTGAGGTTGAACATGTAAAAGTAAGGTATCATTGTGAAATCGTCATTTAATAAGAAACGCTTATTTTCAACGCGTCTCGGCCATATCAATGAACCTACCGTTGATTTTATGTGTTATGCTTATCGATTTGTAATAAAACTACAGAAATGCATTTGTGGTGTTAGGATGTGTTATACATTTCGTTGGTCATAATAAGGTGCTTCGTCTTTTATCAGATTATATTGTATATTGATTATCGGTACTTATCGAAGACATTCCGACAAAAATTATATGTGAAAACACTGCCAGACACATTAAATACTTTCGTGTGAATTTCATAAAAATCGACCTAGACGCTTCCGAGTCCATAGAAAACGGACAAACAGACACACAGTGAGACAAGTCTACTTATATATATATATATATATATATATATATATATATATATATATATATATATGTATATATACGGAGAGAGAGAAAGAGAGAAAGAGAGAGATTCATTCACATACAGTTCCTTTGAATGGAGTGACGTTTAAAGGTGTAAGGTATGTTTATAAAAAGCATGTTAAGTAATATGGAAGGTGGTTTATAAATATGACCTTTCCCCGTCATTAAGTTGAAATACAGCAATAACTGTCAATTTCGAAGTGATAAATAAAAAAATGAAAAATCCTCTAAGTGATAAATAAAAAAATGAAAAATCCTCTAAGTGATAAATAAAAAAAATGAAAAATCCTCTAAGTGATACTTAAAAAAATTAGATAACATCTTAATATAATAGTTAAACCTCTCTATTTTTTATATACGTCTCTCTTTATTTCTTTCGTTGTCTTATCCATCTCTCTCTTTTTCTTTCTCCCTCTTTCTCTCTTTCTATTTCTCTGTATCTATCTATCTATCTATCTATCTATCTATCTATCTATCTATCTATATATATATATATATATATATATATATATATATATATATATATATATATATATACAGTGATGATCATATTTATTGGCACGGTAAAATAAAAGTTAAATTTTGTCTAATAAATTCTAAAAAAGGGATTAAATTAAAGAAAATAACAAAGTATATTATGTATTTTTAACTGGCCTTTCCGATGCAGCAATCGGATTTTAGATAATTTTTAGATAGCGATTTATTTAAACTATTATAAGTGACTAAATTATAATTTTCAATCGCTATGGTTAAAACTAAGGAACACAGCGAAGACGTCAGGAAGCTTGTTGTAGCATGCCATACCAATGGGGAGGGCTATGATAAGATTTCCAAGAAGCTAAACCTTCCCAAATCCACTGTTAGAGCCATACTAAACAAGTTCAAATCGCAAGGCCACGTTATGAGTTTAGAGGGTAGAGGGAGAAAAAGGATTCTTTCCCCAAGAGATGAACGGAAAATTGTTCGACAAGTAAAACAAAACCCAAGGATCTCTGTTGGGGAGATTGTTGATGAACAGAGCACCTCTGGAGTGAATGTATCTCGACATAGAGTTGGTAGAGTTTTGAAGAGAGCTGGTTTAAAAGCATGTCGTCCGAGAAAGACTCCCTTATTGAAGCCTATGCACCTGAAAGCAAGGCTAGCCTTTGCAAAACGTCATATTGATAAAGATGTTGCATTCTGGAAACGTGTTCTATGGACTGACGAAACGAAGATAGAGTTATTTGGCCATAATAAAGTGTCTTATATTTACAGGAAATCTGGCGAAGCTTTCCTGCCTAAGAACACCATACCCACAGTGAAGCACGGTGGAGGCAGTTTGATGTTTTGGGGATCCTTTGCTGCCTCTGGACCAGGGTGACTTGTTAAGGTCACAGGTAGCATAAAAAAGGAAGATTATGTTAAAATATTGGATGAAAACCTGAAAGACTCTGCTAAAGAGCTCTCACTTGGTCGTCGTTGGTGGTTCATGCAAGATAATGACCCAAAGCATTCGGCTAAACTGACTAAGAAATGGCTTGAGTACAATCATATTAATGTTTTGGAGTGGCCATCACAAAGCCCAGACCTTAATCCAATTGAAAATTTATGGAGAACATTAAAATTGAGGGTAATGCAAAGGAAGCCTAAGAATCTTATTCAATTGGAGGATTATTGTCAGGAAGAGTGGGCTAAAATTACTACTGAAGAGTGCAACAACTTGGTTGTAAACTATTGAAAAGCGACTGAGGAAGGTAATCAAGGCCAAAGGCTATACAATTGATTATTAAATAAATCGTGCCAATAATTTTGAACAAGGGTTTTTTGCAATTATGTTTGTTGTTCCTTTGTTATTTATTTTTTCTAAAATCCGATTGCTGCATCGGAAAGGCCATTTAAAAATACATAATATACTTTGTTATTTTCTTTAATTTAATCCCTTTTTTAGAATTTATTAGACAAAATTTAACTTTTATTTTACCGTGCCAATAAATATTATCATCACTGTATATATATATATATATATATATATATATATATATATATATATAGAGAGAGAGAGAGAGAGAGAGGGAGAGAAAGAAAGAGAGAGAGAAAGGGGGAGAGAGAAAGAGAGAGATACCATGGACACACAAATATATATAGAATTTTTATACAAGAAAACGCAATAAAGAATTTTAACGAAAGCAGATAACCGGAAGTCAATTATCCATATAACCGCGTTATGAAACGTGTGACATGCAAAATTCACTTTGTTTTAAATACGATATTTACATGTAAATTGTATTTAAAATATGTTTTTTTTTATGAATTAGTAAGATAAAACCAGAGTATTATTGCATCTTATAATGCTTAATAGTAAATTGAGTCATTAAAATAAAAAAACATATATATGCATATACACGCAGATTCATATACACACATACACACAGATACGCACATATCTATGCGTGTGTTTGTCTAAGCGCATGTGTTTTAACATTTCTAATACTTTATTATGTTTTATTTTTAATGAAATTTTCATCCCAAACAAGGCATATTGCAACTTTGTTGTAGGGGGCTACTATCAAAGACATGGGAATCAGGGGTACTGTGTAGGGAGTATAGCAGCAAGATGTCGGTTAACATTACACTTGAACTTCTGCATGTCAGTACAATTGGGGAAGCAGGGACCCGGTAGGGGATTCCAAATCTAGCTGTTCTGGGGAATAAACTACTGGAGTAGAAAGCTCTCTTACATCTAGGGATCTCAACTCTGAAGGGGTGGGATTTTGCTGCTTGTCAGGTTTGTCGGGGGTATTTACATCGAGACAGTACAAGGGCTTGCAATTCGTAAGAGCATTCACCGTTAAAATACTTGTAGAAAAGGCAGAGGCATGCAATATTTTGTTGATGGGAAAGAGGCTAAAGCTTAGATGACAGTTACAGAACTATCAGATTGGCGACTCTCTTTTGAACCTTGTTTAAGAGCGAGAGACTAGTGGTAGATGTACCAGCCCAAATATTAAAACAATTCTCCATACATGGGCGAATGGTGGCCTTATAGAGGTATAGGATACTTTCGGGCGTTAGTATCTTTTTAGCACGGTAGAGATAATCTACCTTCTGCGCAACGGTCCTGGCGATACTCGCGATGTAATTACTCCAATGTTTCCTGAGCGCTTTAGGCCAGGGAGTTTAAAAGATGTGTTTTCAGATACAGAGTCATTGTCCATTGCTATTGGTGGTAGAGAAGGTTTCTTGTAATTATTGAAGGAAACCATCCATTTATGTCCTCATTCCACTACAGATCGGGGGTTATCCTCTAGTGCTTCTGACATTTCTTTAGATATGTGTTCATTTATATTCCTGTTGTGCTGTTATGTAAAACTGGGACTTAGGCCTATGCTGAAAGTCGAGAACGCGAGTGGGATGGTTGGGTCGGTAGAGCATCAGACTTTTAATCTGAGGGCCTAGGGTTCGAGTCCCCATGCGATAAAGCTACCACCAACATGGAGCATCCGACGTTCTGGTCGTAATTGCGATATGCTGGCCCCATTTCGAAAAAGTGATCGAAAATGGAGTCTCCATTTGTTTGGCCAAGTGGTCCAAATAAAGAGCAGAGTCAGTGGAAAATATCCAACAATGCGACCGCCTAGACAAGATGTATATCTGCAAAGCTGTATCTTTGTCTAACTTGGAAGCAAGTTAATGTTGAGGAGGGACTTTCGAGAAGCAGCAGAAGGGTTGATAGTGTTGTAGAAGAATACTGGTGCCTGATCTTTCTTGGAAAAGGGGTGAGTCTGGAAAGTGAGAGAATAAAGATGTACTTCGGACATAATTATTTTTTTTAGTTAGTTAGTTATTAAAAATGTATGGCTTGCCATACATTTTGATAAAAAAGGGGTGGAGGAATGTTAAAGAGCATCTCCCCCCCTCTCTGGCTTTCTTACTCTTTCTATTTTCTCTCTGTGTGTCTCTATTAGAGAATAGAGAAAGAGAGAGGGAGAGGGAGAGAGAGAGAGAGAGAGAGAGAGAGGGAGGTGAATAACGTGGACAGTGGACACGTTTGCAAAAGAAGGGTCAGCTGACCAGATGACGTGGTATCATGTGATGAGGTTAGCTGATTCTTTTATTGGCAGTTGGGTTTCGGGTGTTGAATAAGACAGACGGCTTTTCAGCTGTCCTCCCCCCTGGGCTGGGGAGGACGCTGACGTGTATCATCAAACAAGCAAGGTTCACCTCCATTCTGTGTCGACCTTTGGAAGGTGAATAAAAACATAAAAACCTTAATTGTCATCTTGGAGTGAATTCTTCATCCAACAGGCCAGCTCCCCTCCAAGAGACAATGAAAACCAGAGGAACAACCGACGACACATGAATAAAGGTATGTTAAGAAATGCATGCACACAAACACACACCCACGAAGACATCAAAAATAAAACCATTAGAAACTAGACGATCACGTACACGAATCTCCTTGACAAAATCTCCTTTATGACTCCCCCGAATATATAACATATTCGTTTTGGTGCTCGTGACTAAGTTCACATCATCGATGTGAAGTCGAACCTGTGTTTAAGAAATACGACGTGGAAACAGGTCCTTAAAAGGGAAAGGAGATTTTAAGACAAGAAAAAAACAAAAACTATACAACACAATAAAATGTCTGGAAGAAAAAAAAAAAGAGAAAGAACATTATTAGAAAAAAAGAAGAAATACAAATCAACACACACACAACGATGGTCCGTTAAAACACTAAGTAATAAGGAAAAATAATAGTAAAGAGAAAAAAAGAAAAGAAAAGAAAAAAAAATTCTGTGAGAAAAACAGTAGAATAACTTGGAAAAAAAAAACAGCTATAACGAAAGACAAACTGATAAAATATTGTTAATTTTGAATTAAACAGCAAGTGTAAAACAGAAGGACAGAAAGAAAGAAAAAAGAAAAAGAAAATAGAACATATGACTTATTAGCTACAACGTGTGTGTCAGAAATGAGCCTGTCACCTTACTAAAAAAAAAAAAAAAACATGTCAATCACGAAATAATAATAATTTTGTTGCAATTTTGAACTGCGAAACTTCATGTGCTTTTAGTGAAAAAACAATATGAACTGTTGATTAAAAGACAATGATCATGTCCTGTAAAATGATTTTTTTTCTTTTTCGCTGATTGTGCGATTTTTTTCGTAGGAATTTTTTTTTGCTGACGTGGACAAAATTTTGTTGTTTGGATTTTATTTATTGCTAAGATGGGACTTTCTGAATGCTTATAGGATATTTTTGTATTTTTTTCATTTATTTTCTTTATGTAATTGATGTGTTCTAAAATGGTATTGTGCAGGATTTTCTTACTCTGTGACATGTATTTTTTTTTCGCAGAATGGGGAGGTGGAATCTTGCTTGTGGGGTCTATGGAAAGAAGGATTAATAAAAGAAAAAATGTGTTTTTAATTAATTAAATAGTAATAATAAAATAGGGAGAAAGAAATAAGATTTAAACAGTGTAATAAATGATTAAAAAAAAAAAAAAGTTTCGGAAGAGTCAAAGGTTCAGTCGGTATTAATTTCAATTTTCGAAAAGTAGAATAAATGTTCTATTCGACATGAGTGACGTTTTGACCACATAAGTAAGGTAAAAAAAAAAAAAAAGGATAAATATAGGGTTAAATAAACTATATGAAGAAATGAAAGAAAAAAGTGGGGCGTGAATGGAATTTAATTTCTGTGGCAAGCATGTTAGAATTTTGGAGAGGTGTTGAATTACATGGGTAGTTATTAATTTCATAATTCTCGGGAAATGATTCGAATTTTATTTTGTTTTATCGTGATTTCTGTTGATTTCGAGTAGAATCAACATGGAGCAAGTTTGAGTACTTCACGTGTGGAAATCCGATGTTTTCCGTGAAGCTATGTGTCTTCAAGGCAGGTTGCGCTTACCGACTTTGAAAAAAAAAAAAGAAAGTTTTTTCTGACATAGCAGTGAACGGAATGTATTCTGTCCAGCGTGAGCGGATATAGTTGTAATCAACTTCAGGGAGCAAATGAAATGCCCTCTGACATGGTGTAAGGGGCAGAGGGGGTGCAATGGCTGACGTGGCCATTATGTTACGAATCGCTCAAGAGAAGATGAATGAAATATGTATGCAAGTACTTGGGAAAATAAAATGTTACCATATTGTGAATTAAAGGTACCAAAATTTAAAAAAAAAACCATGCTGGGTGAATTTAATTGGTATTATTAAATTAAATTATTTTGGAATAGATTTGGTTGGTTTAGTTATATTTTAGGGACGTTTAGCGCGTAGTTGCATTTTTTTTCATGAGAATTACAAGGCGATTAGGCTGTAGAAAGCAGTTTTTTCTGTTGTTTTATTTTTTTTATAAGCCACGGTATTGTCACAAATTAGAAAATTTGGCAGGGGAAATACTATTTTAGAGTAATGAGAACCCTGTTAAAACAATACTAGTGGTTCCAGTGAGTTGGAAGATGCCACGTAGGCCCAAGCAACGGCAATAAGTCTTGTCCAACAAAAGTCTGGCGTGCGAGGTCGCGATAATTCCTCAGGGTACGGAGCGACTGGACAGTCGGTACCAAGCCTAATCACGGGGAGATAGAAGAAAGGGAAAGATGCAGATTACGTAAGGGACAAGATAGAGCCTTATTATTTTTTTATTTTTTTAGAGGAATGTGTGAGGGATATCTGGGTTGGAATCTTGGGACTTGCTGGGAATGCGGAAAAATCACAAAGGGAAAACTACTTAGTTAGAAATCGATGGCGCATTAGTTAGGGAGTGATGATTCCGTATCGTGTCGGGTTCCAGGAACTCAAACAGGCTCCGAATGAATCAGTGTGAAGGCGTATCTTGGCTTAGACCAACCAAGGGAGTTAGTAGAAGAGCTTTGTGAAGTCCCGAAGTAGTAGATTGAATAGAACAAAGCTCCAGTAATAGGACCACTCAGAGAAAGACGTCAGGGCATTACAGTAAAGGAAAAAAAAACTGGGACTTAGGCCTATGCTGAAAGTCGAGAACGCGAGTAGGATGGTTGGGTCGGTAGAGCATCAGACTTTTAATCTGAGGGCCTAGGGTTCGAGTCCCCATGCGATAAAGCTACCACCAACATGGAGCATCCGACGTTCTGGTCGTAATTGCGATATGCTGGCCCCATTTCGAAAAAGTGATCGAAAATGGAGTCTCCATTTGTTTGGCCAAGTGGTCCAAATAAAGAGCAGAGTCAGTGGAAAATATCCAACAATGCGACCGCCTAGACAAGATGTATATCTGCAAAGCTGTATCTTTGTCTAACTTGGAAGCAAGTTAATGTTGAGGAGGGACTTTCGAGAAGCAGCAGAAGGGTTGATAGTGTTGTAGAAGAATACTGGTGCCTGATCTTTCTTGGAAAAGGGGTGAGTCTGGAAAGTGAGAGAATAAAGATGTACTTCGGACATAATTATTTTTTTTAGTTAGTTAGTTATTAAAAATGTATGGCTTGCCATACATTTTGATAAAAAAGGGGTGGAGGAATGTTAAAGAGCATCTCCCCCCCCCTCTCTGGCTTTCTTACTCTTTCTATTTTCTCTCTGTGTGTCTCTATTAGAGAATAGAGAAAGAGAGAGGGAGAGGGAGAGAGAGAGAGAGAGGGAGGTGAATAACGTGGACAGTGGACACGTTTGCAAAAGAAGGGTCAGCTGACCAGATGACGTGGTATCATGTGATGAGGTTAGCTGATTCTTTTCTTGGCAGTTGGGTTTCGGGTGTTGAATAAGACAGACGGCTTTTCAGCTGTCCTCCCCCCTTGGCTGGGGAGGACGCTGACGTGTATCATCAAACAAGCAAGGTTCACCTCCATTCTGTGTCGACCTTTGGAAGGTGAATAAAAACATAAAAACCTTAATTGTCATCTTGGAGTGAATTCTTCATCCAACAGGCCAGCTCCCCTCCAAGAGACAATGAAAACCAGAGGAACAACCGACGACACATGAATAAAGGTATGTTAAGAAATGCATGCACACAAACACACACCCACGAAGACATCAAAAATAAAACCATTAGAAACTAGACGATCACGTACACGAATCTCCTTGACAAAATCTCCTTTATGACTCCCCCGAATATATAACAGTGCCTGTTATAGAGTCTGGTGTAATCAGCATACATACCCATCTCACAGACAATTTAGTCTATTTATGTTTAGTTTATGAATATTAGGAATAACAGAGGTCCCAGGATAGACCCCTGACGCACTCCCGCATTTATATCGTATTGTTTAGATGCAGGACCGTAGAGGATAACCTTGATTTTCTCTTATCCAAGAAGGATTTAATTATGTCATGTATTCTTTTAGTGTTATCATATGATCTGGTTTTCCTGAGAAGATCTTCATGCCATACCCTGTCAAAAGCCTTAGATATCTAGAGATATCGCTCTACTCTCGCCTGCTTTGTCCAGTGACTGGTATATATGTTCTGTGATTACAGTTAGGATACAAGCTGTTGAACGGTCTTGTCTAAATCCATATTGTTTGTCAGTCAGAAGTGTGACATTTGTAAGGTTATGGACTAGAGCTTTATTAATTATTGTCTCAAATATTTTGTCGAAAAGTAGGAGGAGGCTAATGGGGCGATAATTTACTGGGTCAGTTCTTTCCCCAGAATTCTTGAGAACTGGTACTACAGAAGCAGTTTTGCAGTAGACAGGAAAGCAAGATTCATTAGGCCATTTGTTGTAAAGTTTGGAGAAAACTGGAGTTACTTGGGCAGAGCACTTTTTTAATAGCACAGCTGGGATGAGATAAGGTCCCCATGCTTTTGCAGTGTCAAGATTTCTTATGATAGCATGCACCTCGGAAGGGGTGATTTTCAGTTAATCTAGTGTGGCGTCTGTCCGCATAGGAAAGTCAGGGAGGGGGTGGTGGCAGGGTCTACTGTGGACTTTGAGGCAAACCGTCTGCCAAGCATGTTAACCTTCTCAGTTGCAGAGCAAACAGCCTCGTGATTGTTGGATAGTGGGGGAATTGTTGATTGCCCATTATTTACTACACTGTTGTAGATTTTCCAGAAGCCGCGCATGCCTAATTTCTGTGCTTCGATGCGTTTTTTGGTGGTTTCAGTAAATTCTCTCTTAGCTGTCGCTATTTCTTTCTTATAGTTACTTCTGGCTTCTCTATACTTCTGCCTGTTTGAACTCGACTTATGCCGGTTAAATCTGCTGTACGCATGCTGCCTCTGCGCGATGGCGGCTGCACAAGTAGAAGTAAACCATTGGGGAAAGTGGGGCTTGCTATAAAATTTCCGTGTGGGAACATGTGCTTAAATTGCTGTTTTGAACCATTCAGTACTCTCAATTGCGCACTGTTCAGCAGGAAGTGAAAAGATATTTTGACATGGGGCGTCTCTGATGAGATCCCGGATGGCTTCCCAGTAATCCTTTTTATAATATCTCGCTGTTTTGAGCAGTGGCTCTTCAGTTTTGGCTCTAAAGTGTGAGGCTACTTCAACTATTTCCACTGCATGATCGGCGTTCCCAAGTGGGTTGTGGGCATTAGTTACACAGTCATCGGGAACTGTGGTCAGGAACAGATCTAGCAGTGATGCATGTTGTTCTTGCTGGTCTGGGAAACTGTTTGGAAACGTAACCGTCTGTGATAGGGAATGAGATATAGTTATATGTAATACTACCAGCTGCGTCTGTGTGAGTAGAAAATCAAAGCCAGTTGATGTAGTAGACATTGAAGTCTCCAAACACATGCACTTGTGCGCTAGTGTCGAGGGAAAGTGATGTATCTATGCTGTCAGAGACTTTGTTATTTACGGTACAGTCCTGGGTCGAGGGAGAGCGGCAGAGAAAATAAAAGTAACTAATGTTATGTTGCACATGAAGGCTTGATCGTTCGATTCTAGTTTAATTTCTCTAGTCAAGGGGAGGGGATTCCGAATATATACTGCAAGCCCTGCATATGTCTGTCAGAGTTCTTACGGCAGAGTGGGAGATATCCAGGCATGTTAAAGTAGTCAGAGGGGATGGAGGAGTGTAGGTTAGTCTTAGTGCGAAGATATCCGGGGTGTATGTTAGGAGAAATGCTTCGACATCATTTAAATTAGTTCTAAGCCCACGGCTGTTTGTAAATGCACGCCTCCAGGGAGAAGACAGGTTGGTTTTGTTTGAGTTTGGGCCTGGTTTTAGCGTATTTTTTTTTATTGTACTTTCATATTATATGTAATATAAGAAACTCAATTGCATCAATGTGGTTTGATGTATGCTTCATATGACATAATATTTTAAGAACATTTATCCGAGTAAAGTCAAGAGACAAACGGACAAAGCCAATCATAGCGAATTTTTCCCGAACCTAAAATGTATGACCACATTTCCAATATCAAAATAATCATTGAGCATCACTTGAGCTACCAGCGAAAGATTATCTACCGTATTAACTCCACCGCTGTTGATCGTGGGCCTATTTGGAAGATCATGCATGCCGATGGGATGCTCCCCAAACTTAATCGATTTAAATAAAATCCGCGTGTATGGTCAGGAGTCAGACTTCTTTGACATTCACTCTGGTCCGATAAGGATGAGTTCTCCCATCTATGCTCTTCTATTATTTCACTGATTGGATAACATCGAATGTTGTAGCCAACTTATGTCACTAATCTCGACTACACTGATGGTATTGCCATATTTGGTGAATACTTCCTTGAAATTCAACCGGTCATTGAAAAGATGATATATGATGCTTATAAGATAAGCATGAGAATTGAGCCAATAAAACAAAATATCTCGCGACATGACTTCCAAATCGAAAACAAGAGGTTGTCTTTAATACAGAAATATCTTGGTACCACTATAATCGCAGCTGGCCAAGGTGAAAATATATCCTCAACTGCATCAGCAATGCTCGCGCCGCTTTCTATATACTTCAGTAGTTGCTCTTGTCTCAAAAAAGTAATACGATTAGGTACGAAAGTCTGAATCTATTCTCTTATATGATTGCAAGTCCTTGTCTATGGCGGTAAGTGGCATACGCAAATTAGAGGTATTCGAACATTATTACCTACGCTGTAACCTTCGTGTCTGCAGGAAACACTAGTTGTAATATCCCTTCCCTCCAAAAATGTTTCCTTACCAAACGCATACGTTAGTTCAGTCACACCCTTCAACAGCATTCACTGGTTCAGGACAATGCTGGTGAGTGCTGAACAGATTCTTGGTAATCACTTTTACAAAGTCTGTTGTTTGAACGGCGAATGCCTTGCAATTATAACGGAAATATCCTTGAATAATCGTGCCGGATCAGCCAGTGTTCGGGACGTGATAAATGTGTTGGGATGTACCGGCTCTACCTACCTAAGGTGAATGCTACAAACATGATAATGACCATGACCATAACCATGCTTTATTTTTGGCAAAAAAAAATTCAAATACCATCACCTTCCATTTAATAAAGACCTGTCGGGTTATTTATTGATGGTTTACATCGATACCTTGCTTACAATAAAAAAAACTATTTCATTTGGAATAATAGAGATAGAATCTAGAAAATATTTCCATATGAGTAAATTTGGTTGCATTGTTTTTGTTTAAAGCTTTTTTCTCTTTGTTCATGATTTTATCAAAATGCAAATAGTTTGGAGCGCATAAATATCAATAATCATTACAAGAGACACTTCTGCTCAGACATGACGGAAACACTATATGATAGAATAAAATCGTTTATCATATTCACTACCATGTTAAAGATAATATTTGTGACGGATGAAAAACCAATAAATCAATAATGAAGCAGACGGAGAATGTGGAGTGAGTTTCTGGTGGCAACAAGTGGGAAGGCGGACCGATTAAGGTTATTTGCAACCACATTCTCCAGTCTACTGTTTATCACTCTGCATTACATTATTACATGTTCGTTATAAAAACAAATGGCGAGTTATATAAACAAAAATAAAAAAAACAACAAAAACGCAACATAAAAGAATATATATATATACATATATATATATATATATATATATATATATATATATACTAGCAGTTCAACCAAGTTTTGCTTGCGCCTTATGTACTCTTCATTACTTTTTGTATATATATATATATATATATATATATATATATATATATATATATATATATATATATATAGTCATGGACATACAGCCCTGTTTCGTTGTGTCACACCTCACCAGTGGCATAAGATTAGCACCTCTTCCAAGCCCAGAATTGAACCTAGAACCATCGCATTGACAGTCAGCAGTTCTACCGATAGATCCACGGGAGCGGCGCCCGTAAATAAACTCGCCAAATATCTATTTAAACAAACATCCGCCCACCACTTATACAGTGCTCTAACCGTTTTGTTTATAAACAAAGAGCGAGCGTCGCATAAAAGTTTGACTCATATCCAGGAAACCTACATCTAAATTTCAAGTGTTTTGACCCAAAATTGGTAGAGTCTTCAAAGATAAACTCTTTCAAATTTGACCTCTTGGCAGCCAACTTTCCGTCCAAAAAATAATTAAAAAGCTTGCTGCATATCTTTATATTTCAAATGTTTAAACCCCAAATTTGTTGTAATAGTTCCCACCATCCTTTGGGACTTCTCATAGACGAAAACCATCCATTTCAATTGATGACAGATGGGGATGAGAGCGTTGATGATGTAAGGATAGGAGTTTTGTTTTAGATGCATTAAAGGTAACCAGCCACTTCTTCCCCCACTGAATCACGCACTCGAGATCAGAGGTGAGAGAATCAGAGAGAGCTTTGTCATTTACAGCCTTTGATGTGTTGCCGTAGATTGTCGTGTCATCAACATTGATGTCATTGAATGATTTAAGTATGTGTTTAAGGAGATCATTGATGTAAGAGAGTTGGGCCCAGGATGGACCCCTGAAGGACTCCAGCATTAATACTACAGCCCACTGATTTATCCATCGACCGCTACACTTATGAGCCTATAAGAGAGAAATGATGTAATGATAGAGAAAACATTTTCAGTTATGCCACAGCTCGAAATATTGTGAAGTAGGCCTTTATGCCATACCTTGTCGAAGCTTGGCAATTGACGTGATATACGTGTTTCATTTCAGATCAGTAGTAAAGGTCAAACCCAGGAGCTTGTCAAAACATTGAGTCTCCCCAAGAAGAGATCAATCCATTTCAATTGATGTCAGATGGGGACCAGAGCGTTGATCATGTAAAGATAAGAGCTTGCTTTAGATGCATTAAAAGTAACCAGTCACCTCTTCCCTCATTGTACCACGCGCTCAAGATGGGAGGAGAGAGTATCAGAGAGAACTTTGTCATTTACGGCTGTTGATGTGTTGCCATAGAGGGTCGTGTCGTCAGCATAGATGTCAACGAATGATTTAAGTGTGTGTTTTGGGAGAGCATTGATGCAGATCAGGGAGATAGTTGGGCCCAGAATGGAGCTCTAGAGAGCTCCAGCATTAATACTCTGGACCTCTTATTTCTGCCCCTCAACCACTACTCTTATGAGCTTATCAGAGAGAAATGATTTAATAATTGAGAAAACATTTCCAGTTATACCGTAGCTGGAAATCTTATAAAGTTGGCCTTTATGCAATACCTTATCGAAGGCCTTTGATATGTCAAGATCAATTGCTCTAGAAAGGAAGGCTTTGTCAAGAGATTCACTAATCCCGTCAGATATAATCGTTAGCATATCTGCTGCAGATCTAGGAGAACGGAAACCATATTGCATGGTACTAAGAAGGTTATTTCTTTGGAGGTGATTGACTACTTCTCTATTAATATGAATTCCAGCAGCTTACTCATGACACACGGGGGATTTATTGGTCGATACGGAGAAGGACATGACTTATCACCTGAATTCTTAAATATAGGGCATACTGATGAAGTTTTTTTATGGTGTTGGAAAGAACGTCTTCTTAAAGCTACGCTTAAACAGTTTTATAAGTATGTGGCAAGTTCTGGTTGAAGCTTTTCAACACAATAATTGGAATCCCATTAGAGTCAGTTGTTTTACTGGAATCAATGCTCCAGATTAGCTTGGCGAACTTACGCACAGATATTTTTATGTTGCATAGTGTGTTGTCTGTTATAGGAGGACATACGGGGAATTGATTGCCTTCATCGTGTAGGGTAGAAGTAACTGCACATTTCTTGACAAATAGTTTGGCCTTTTCTGATGCTGAGGAGATGCCATCAGGTCCATTGATGATGGTTGGGATAGAACGCACGTTTCTGTTCAGGTTCCTGTTTGCTATTTGCCAAAACTGGTGGGAACAAGCCGTTGCTCAGCTACTTGGGATTTAACGGACTGAGCATATAGCTCTTGTATTTTTTATTACTCTTTTATAGTGGTTGCTGGAGTTCCTGAAAGCAGATTTAGTCTCAGTGCATCTAATACGTTGGTAGCAATGTAAAAACTGATTTCTGAGCGCGATGGATGCAGCGCATTCTGGGAAGAACCATGGCTGGCTGTTATGTTTTTATTGGAATATTTTGTATTGTATGAATCGGTTAATGCCTACAATTAATAATTCGGTCAGGTCTATAGAGGACACATTCTTTTTAAACATGGAATGCAGAGGTAAATCATATAGAAATGTATGGAAGTTATCGCAGTCAGCCATAGAGTATCGATATACAGTACGGTGCAGAGGTACGTCTGAACACTTATTACATTTTATTTTTATCTTAACTGATACAACGGAGTGAATATTTAAAATGTTTAGACGCGAAATAAGCTTAATAGTTTGCTAGAGAGTGTAAAGATCAAATCTTTTGAACTTTGACCCCTGGGAAGCCAAATTCTCAGCAAAAAAACAAACAAACAAACAAACAATTAAAACGTTTTCTCTATTTCAGAATACCTTTATGTAAAATTTTAAATGTTCAGACCAAAAATTGGCGCAGTTATCTGTAAGGGACCGCAACTATCAATTTATTTTAAAATTGTACCCCAATTTTGGCCCCTTAACATTTTCTGTTTTCGGCTCTGCTACGATTATAAAGTTAGATCAATGCGAAGATACCTACATCAAAGATTTTAAGTGCTTAAACCCAAGATTGGCGGAGTAGTTAGGTACCGTCTGTAAAGGTAAGCTATTTAAAATTTGAATCTTCTAAAAAACTGAGTAAAGAGCTTGCTGCTTGTTTGAATACTCTTTATGTAGAATTTCAACAGTTAGGAAGTAAAATTGACAATAGAAAAATTAGCTGAGTAATTTGGTAGAGACCGCAGAAGTAAATTTTTTTTTAAACTTTGACCCCAATTTTGACCCCTTAACATTTAGTGCTTTGGGCTCAAATAAAAGTTTGATCTATATTTAAGTAATCTACATCTAAAATTTCAAGAGAGTTGTCAAAGGTCAAATCGTTTAACTTTGACAGAAAAATTTAGACAGACATGTAAGAGTTTCCATAAATAAGTTTCCAGACTTTTTTTTGTATGACCACTTGTTATTACACGCATGAAACTCTTCGAAGTAACTACCCGGCTGCAATTCACTTGTTGTGCCGTTCCAACAACTGGTGAAAGTGCTTATTGGAGTATTTTTGTTTAAGCGTGAACTCGTCACAGCCTCTTTTATCTCTTCTTGTCTTTTAAAGTATCCCCTGAGGTTTTCCCTCGAGCTTAGCGAAAACTGAAAAATTACGCGGAGCATGGTCTGGCCTAGAGGGAGGGTGGGGAACTGTCTTGATGCTCTTCTTAGTAAAATACTCCGTGACAAGTATGGAGTTGTGTACCAGTGCATTGGCTTAGTGGAAATGCGGCTCGCCGGATTGTAAGATTGCTCGGATATTCCAACGGAATGTTTTCCTGAACTCCTTATAACGTCAACATTGTATTTCTTTGGTGACTATTTGTTCAGTCGGGCCACACTGTATGTAAATCATGCACGTGCTGTCAAAAAACGGATCATCTTCAGTTTCTGTAGATGATTTTCTCTGGCTGGAATTCTTGGGTATGTGGGAGCCAGCATGCCACCACTGGGCACTCTGTCTTTGGTCTCTGGATCACAACAGTAGATCTAACTTTCATCGACGTTGTTAGAGCATGACAACCTGCTAGATCGTAATTGATCAGCTCGACATCTCTCTGCTTTTCTTACAACGTCATTCTGCCTGATATTTTATGAGTGCCCTTGGGACAAGCTTGTCGAAAAACCTTCCGTATCTTTATTTCTTCGCTAATAATTTTATATACAGTTCACTACTGGCATCAATCTGTGCATTTAATGTCTCTATAAACACACGACAAAGAGATTCTTCTTTTGTTTTTTTGGTTAACTAACTCTAGTATTCTATTTTTTTTTTACTTTCCCCACACCTTTCATCATCCCCCACATACTCTCTGTCTTCCTTGAATCTTATATGATGCTCAATTCATACAAGATTGTCTAAAAGCAGTCTTATCATTCCGTACATTTTTGTTGCATTTCACATGAGTTTAAAACATAATTTTATTGCATATCGTTCTTCTAATATGTCCTTACATCCACATTTGGATTTTTAAAACTCACCAGATTTATTAATCAGGCTTTATTTAAAGAGTTTATTTAAACTTCTTTTGTAGGTGTTCATTAGAATATTAAATAAGAAGAATTAGCCAGTAATCTCAAAATATATATAGCAATAATATAGTGAGATTTCAAGAGTCTACGACAATTTAAAATGTTGGTACAAAAATATTTAAGGAACCTCGTATTTACTTACAACAGCCCCTGCGACACTGACATTATAATGGTTCGAACTGTAGTTATCAAGAACTATGATCTCACTTAGTAAAAATGCAGGCCACATTTATTTTCATTTTGTTACTACTGCCACTCCTTTCATACTTATCTCTCCTTTCTTCTATGTTACTTATCGACACATCCTAATTCATTGCTAAAAAGAATCTTTGATCTTTCTGGACTCATAACATTACACCGCTTTTAAAAATATTAGTTTAAAACCGGATCACGTGATTCTCAACTCAACTTACTTATCTTTGCACTTTCCAATATGAATACGTAATTTAAAAAAAGAATACTTTCTTTTTGCCTAATAACATAGAATTATTAATAACCACAGATCGAAACATTGTTATGTGTGTTTTACAAACCCTTTACGCCTGTATGAAAAAAACATTGATATAAATAGCTCCATTTGTTATTGAGCACTATGATACAAAGCAAAACGACATTCTTGGAGTTTGATCGTATAACTGTATTCTTTACTCAGATTATGTATATATAATTCTTATTAGCTTTGTCTTTGGTAAAAAATACTTTTTTCTGAGCTCAATAATATTAAATTAAATTCCATAAGTCAAAAGAATTTATTTTACTTTGCTACTAATTTGATACATATTAGATTATAGACATGAACATGTAATATTAAATATCAGTAAAATATTTTATTTACCTTGATAAATCGTGACCATTTATATAAAAATATTACTAGGCGAGCTTACCCTGTCTTCGAATGCACTTTCTTTATCCCTTTTAATTTTCGATCTCGTGTCACACTTCCCTTAGATAAAAAGAAAATACCTTCTGTATTTTCTGGAGATATGTCACTCTCAACGACACATGCATCTGTGACATACGTTTTATACTCTTTTGCTTATTATATCACCATCTAAGTCTGGATAATTATCGACCCTGCAAAGTCAATAGACTGGTGATTACTAATCGATACCTGCAACTCATTACTTTAGCATTAAGAATTTATTCTAAAATTACGCAATGATGTGTGACCCTACACTAGAAGCAATCATTTCGAACCTACAACGGCAAGCTTGGAGAAAATATTACTCTTAAAATTGGTTTTACGGTGGTACCTGTTTTTTTTCCGGTACTATCACCTCTACAGACCAATCTGAATATGAATACCTAACACATATATCGTCTTGATAACAGATGGTATTTTCAATGTTTCCTATTACTTTCATTCCGGTAAGTTTATGTAAAGCTACTTTCAACATGCGGAATAGGGTACGAGCCAGCGCAAACGTTATGGGTCACCCTTATTTTATAATCTCCGCAAATTCTAAAGTCACTGCCTTTTTTTAATACCACGATAGGTGAACACCATTTACTTCCTCCTGGAGGGGCAGGTTCTGATAGTTCTTACTTTATTAACTTTCGCAACTTAGCTACTACTAACGGTTATAAATGCACTGCTACTTTACCGTAGTAGTAGAAGGAGCCCTTTTTTTTATTTCAGACTAGCTTCACAATTTCTTTTATCTTTTCGTTCGTTGAACTTATTTTTAATACGTCATTCCCCAATAGTCCATGCGTTTTTCAGTAATTTGTAACTATAATAGGTACTACTTCATAGTTTTCTTTAAGTTCTATTGAACCTTCAAAATAACATAATTACTATAATTGCGCCTTTATATTGACGTAGTTGTAAGATGTTTTATTAAAACGGTTTTCCTTTTTTTTTCACAAACGTCTGGGTAGTATAGTCATTTCACTGTCAGTGCCAATTTGTATTTCAACAACATAATTGTTGGTTATCATTTTTATTTTTGTATCTACGTTATTTAATCCAGAATGTGGTACATTCCGCTTCTTTACAGTAAAAATCTTTCTATTCTCATCCTCTATTTTCCCCACATTTTTGTTTTACATACTTCTTTTAAGTGATTCTTTTTTTCGACACCTTGAACATGTTTTTGCAAACGATGGGCGTTTTTCTTTTTTATTTCATGAATGTTTACACAGTGTGTACAATTTTTTATTTTCGTTTTTACTATATGTTTTTCTACCATTAATTCTTCAGATGAGTTATTTTGATTTTGGTTGTAGGTGCTCGTGTGAACTCCAATCTCTGGTCCCCCCCCTCGCCAATCTTTCACGAAAAACATCCGTCTAGCTGAATCCACTGTGAAAAATTTCTCCCACTCTATATCTGTGCATAAATCAAAACGCGGATTCCATGAACAAAGCTTCTTTCTTAGAACTGCACGCCTGTGGAACTCTGTTCCGTCTGCCTGCTTCCCTCCGGACTACAGCTTGGATGTCTTCAAGTCCAATGTTCACAAATTTCTAATGAACCGTTTCCTTAAGTAAACACTTCAGCAAATCTCCTCACTAACGTAATGTACTTACAATAACCCTTATGCCTGAGTGGCTTCCGGGCCTTGATAAGTGGTGATCACTGTGTAAAAAAAAAGGTATGTATTAATTTCTGTTAGACCTATATTCAAGGGCATGTTTGTTAGTTGTTACTGTCCCATTAGCTTATATCTATGTGTCCGATTATGCATACCTTCAATTAATCTTTGTTATATTAGCTCTTCTGTTTTCTGTTCTTCTGTTCCTAGTTTTTAAAATTCACAGTATTTACTCGCAATTCTTAACCGGTATGAATATTTTATTATCGGTTCATCCACTTCTTGCTTGATTGCCATACACCTTTCCTCGACCTAAGGTTTCCCTTGATAACCTGACTTATTTATTCGAAGAGTATTTCTCGAGGCTAACCATTGTAGCAAGTTTCGTAATTGCATCACAACCAGTGTTAGCCATAAACAAGTCGGTGATTTCATTCCCCCCTCCTCGTTTTTTTTTGTTGTCTTTCAACTGTTTTGCATCTCGCATTAGCAGCGAAGCAACAAATCTACGTATCTACGTATTCTGGGTCTTCAAAGACTAGAGTGTATCCTGTCGGTGACTCTATTGATATGTCGTGTATAACGCTTAACAAACGTTCAACAACCACCTGTTCTAGTGGGTGTAAGTTTATAAATATGAGATATCTGCTCATATGTAAATGATATTAATTTGTATATCACTACAATTACTATCTAAAACTGAATTGTTGAATTTAAACGGAAATCTCTAGTACAAGTTGCCTTCAATAAGATTCCAGATTTTATTCGCGAAGTCATTTAAAATTGTCGTAGACTCTACAAAATTCCGTATATTATTTCTATATATCTTATGAGACGTCTGACCAAGTTTTATGATTGCAGGTTCAAATAAACAGCTACACCCAAACTTAGAAAACACACTACTAAAGCCTAATAAAGCTGGTGAACTTCAAACATGCAATCTGGGCATAAGGATACTATATAAGTGCGACAAACAATACAATTCTAGTATTCTATTGTTTTTAGGCCAGACAGATGAAATCAACCCACATATGTTAATCATATTTTTTATAGCACGGGCAGTATCTACACGTACAAGTTTCTCTCTGGACAAAGACTCAAAAATGAAATACTTTCTTGAAGTTTAAATGAGTTCAAGACGAGATTACATTGGAATAGCTCGCCACTCATTAAATCGGGTCGCTGACATTTACACCAGGGCAATGCACCAATACATAATTCCATCCTTGTAACAGACTATTTGACACAGAAAGGCACATGGTAGTTCCTCACCCTCCCTAGAGTTCAGACCTTGCTTACTGTGACTTTTTAGTTATCCAAAGGAAAACCTTAGAGGCTGTCGTTAGAAGACAATTGAGAAGATTATAGAGGCTGTGACGAGGTTACTTTTATTGTTAGAACAGTACAGGTGCATTGTAGCTGAAAAAAAGATTACTTGCGAAGTTTCCAGAGTTTCGTGCGTGTACTCTTAATAAAAGTGACCATACGAAAAATTCTGGAAACTTATTTAATGCGCCTCGTATAAACCATAAGTATGTGGTAACAAAAGGTCTAGAAGTTGAAATTAAATTACGGCTTTGATATGTGGAACAAACAAAAATCGTTAAAAGAACTGAAAATTGTTCACTTTCTAAATAGAAAAAAATATTTAAGCAACTTTACAAATAGTCATTTAACTGTTCGTGTATAGCGGGATAAACAGTGTGTGATTATTATATTTCCGGAATCAAAAACAAAATATATAAGTTGTATACTAACTTCAAAACCTTTTACTTGGTGACAGTAACTTATCGTAAAGAAATAAATATTTATGAATTGTGTAAATTATATATATATATGTACACACATATATATATATATATATATATATATATATATATATATATATATATATACTTTACACAGTTCATACATATATTGTTTTTCACGGACAGACTATAAACACACACACACACATATATATATATATATATATATATATATATATATATATATATATATATATATTCGACCGTGTTTGGATTTTACCATTGTTGGAGTTTTTACCCTTCACCGGACTATCCATTCATGTGAAATCTTTTTATAATCTTTTCTTTTACCTCCTATTCCCCTTAGCTCACCATTTTTAACCAAGGAAGATCTGTGACTTACTTGCAGTTTCATTAAATACTTTTACATGCTAAATCCGATCCCCCATTTGGCTAATTCCTGCCCTCTGATGAGAAGGAGAGTATTTCTTCCAAACTCCGTGGATTAAGGACTATCCACTTATCTTGTGCTTCCTTTTTAAAATTAAATATATATTTAACTCTTTTTCAAGATGTTTTTTAACAGTTTTATTAATCATTTTTTCATATATATATATATATATATATATATATATATATATATATATATATATATATATACTCCCGTTTCAATATCGATTCTTTCTTGTCTGACGCAGTGTTATCCTTAAATTGGGATTCCACTATGTAACCAATAATGCCTGTATAATAAACAGACTATATATACATATATATATATATATATATATATATATATATATATATATATGTGTGTGAATGTATATATATATATATATATATATATACATATATATAGTGAGAGAGAGAAGGGGGAGGGAGTCCGTTTATTATACATCCATTATTGCATGTGTATTGTATAAGTGGAATCCCAATTAAAGGATAACACTTCCTAAGACAAAACAGAATCGATATCAAAACGGGTGTCAAAATAGCATTAGTTAGTGAGATATTTGGGTGTTGTTAACGTTCTAGAAAAACTTTGGTGTATACTTTGTGAATATAAGTAGCAGGTGTTTTTGATAGGGAACTATTATGAATGAAAGGAGTTGGGATGAGAGGAGAGGGGAAATACGATTTCGTGTGGTAAAGTTGTCCCAGAGAAGAGTTGTTGGTATTATTGTAACTGTTGTAACGGTTATTTATTGGGCATTCTCTTTGATCTGATATAATATGATACTTTTATCGTCGCTACCTATATATATATATATATATATATATATATATATATATATATATATATATATATATATAAGCTTTTTATTTTTTTTATTTTCTGGTAGCCATTTCGTTTGTCTATTGACAAGTTTTATGGATGTATTTATTGAGTTGATGATTTGTTATTATTTTATTTATCTTTTTATTTATTTGATTATATCTCTCGCTTTTTATCCGTTCATTTGTTTCGAGTTTTCAATTTATTTATTTATCTATTTGTTTATTTATTAGATATATGCCCATATGTGCAAATTAACAGTTAGTTGAACAGATATATATGATGATTTATACGATTTTAATAAAGGTGGTATATTGGTAGTTATATTTTCCCCTCTACCGCAGTGTTTGAGGTAATTATTGTAGCAAAGGGTTTTATATCTATATATGAATTAAATGTCTATGATTGTAATTTTTTAAAAAATTTGAGTTGATATATTTTCCACAATACTATATTGATAGGTTTATCTGCTTCGTTTTTAGGGATAAATATCTTATACAATACACATGCAAACATCTACATAATAGTGTATATTTATCTATATTCGGGAAGTATTGCGTTCCTAGAGTACTCTAGTTATAGTGCTTTGTTATTGCTTGGGATAAATTATGTAGTGTATTTATATTATTTCTATTGCATTTAATGTTGGCATCTTTCATGTTTTTAGTGCATTTTCATAACTAAATTATCAGTAATATTAGTGAAGCATTTGATCGATTTCAAGGTGTTAATTCAGTTGTATTTTTCTTTAATTTTGAGGTTGATTTTTTCCAGAATTTTCTTGTTAATATTCCTTATTTCAGGTCTACTAGGGTTGAGAAATCTGGTTGCTGGTTTATTCAGTGAGTCAGGTTTGTTATATTAGATCATTGTCCAAAAGTTTTCTTACTCTGTTGCTGATTTGTAGATCCTCCATAATTTTTGGCTCTTATTGTTGATGATTTCGAGTAGGTTGATGTTGATAACCCTTTGAAATATTTTTGTGTAGTCTTTTACCATTAGATATCTTAATTGTTACATATGTAGATTATAGAAATTACTAGTTTCATAAGAAGGTTATTTTGTTTCAGGATATTTTTAACAATGTGATCGAGTTTCCTCTAAAATAAATTTTGTTCCTCTCGATTCAAATGTTTCTTACCAGGTCGTAGAGATTCTTTTTCAAACATTGGAAGTTGCGACACTATAGGTTTCATGCTTTTAAATCTAAAGTTTTTCTTTAGTACTGTCATCCTCATTTCTTGTGGAAAAAATAGAATTTCGATTTTATTCATCTAATGAGATCACTTATATTCCATATAAGTTTCAAGAGCTATCCATGGTGTTTGCTTTGGGTATATTCCTGCGAGGCATTATAAAGAAGACCGTTGCTATGTTATGTTTGTGTTTTATAAGACACGTTTAAAGGTGGGCTACAGTGTGGAACCGTGTGCATATATATATATATATATATATATATATATATATATATATATATATATATGATTAGTCTTTTTGGAAAAAGAATTCCAGCAGAATGCTCAATTGAAAAGGAAAATCCAAATTGTAAGAGCGTATTTATATTTTGTGTAGAAACATGTTAGTTGAGACAGATCATTGGTACCGTCGGTTTCAAACCCGATAATAAGGCCCGTTTAAGGTATCCTTATCAAGCTCTCTTCAGCCAATATTCGTCTATTTTATAACGCTATACTTCACACTTCCGGTTATAAGATAGACGAATATTAGCTGAAGAGAGCTTGACAAGGATACCTTAAACGGGCCTTATTATCGAGCTTGAAACCGACGGTACCAATGATTTGTCTCAACTAACAACTTTCTGTACACAAAATATATAAATACGCTCTTACAATTTGGATTTTCCTTTTAATTGAGCACTCTGCTGGAATTCTTTTTCCCAAAAAAAATAATCATAATCGCCCCCACCAGGAATTTACGGCAAATACCAATAGCCTAGTGGTTGAGCACTATCGGGAAAAAACACCACAAAACAGGAAGCAAAGACCACCTTCTTTAAAACAACCGGAGATGGAACAATATACCTTAAATTACTCCACTAAAAATATACCAAAAATTAGTGCTCAACCACTAGGCTATTGGTATTTGCCATCACCTGAAACACACACACACACACACACACACACACACATATATACATATATATATAATTATTTACTATAATAATTATTAAATATTATTAAATATTTAGTAGTAAATATTTGAAGACACTAGTGTTTCATCCTTTCTGAAAATAATCTGTGCAGGGTGTCACGATTAACACTAGTCGATGGATCTGAACCCGGCGACAGAAGACATCCCTGGCTTTGTTAGAAAAAAAAATCCCTTCGGCTACGATTAACCGCGAGAAATGCTGTTGAATTTAAAAAAAATATATTTTTAAATACTTTTAACACTTGTCAGAGAGATGTAATGGTCATAGGATCATTTGTGCATAAGAGCCAGATTAACCGACTTAATTCAACTGAAAGTCTCAACAATAGTAAACGAGTTATTTTCAAGAGGTTGACATTAAATATATATATATATATATATATATGTATATATATATGTCCAAACAAACACAGAGATTATAAAAGTACTTCAGAACCCTATTGAATGTAGAATCCAATACGGATGAAGAGAGCTTTAGGTACATAATAGTTGCTCCTCGGCAGATTAACCTGAATTACACACTAACTATAAGGGAAGCAAAATATGAAATTAAAAAAAATAAATTGTACAAATCTTCGGGAATTGAGGGTATACCAGCTAAAATATACAAGTTTGGCAGAGAACAACTCACGAACTAATAACAAAATGCTGGCAAGAAGGAACACTGCCACAAGAGTTCAAAGATGTCATGATCATCTTATTCTATGAAAACAAAAATGACCACAAGGACTGCGGCAACTATCAAGGTGCATCATTGCTTATTATTGCCGGGATAATAATGGTTAAAATGGTGCAAGGTCGACTAGTAAGACTTGCGGAAAGATCCTAACCGAATCGCATTACTGGTTCAGGCGTGAAAGCATCTACAATAAATATACTCTTCAGTCTACGGCACATCCAAGAAAAAGCCATTGAACAGTATCGGGATATCTACATAGTCTTTGTAAACTTCCGCAAAGCATTTGATACGATTGGCCAAAAAATACTGTGTAAAGTCCTTAAAGTGTTCGGATGCTTCGATCACCTCGTAGGAATCAAACACTTTCACGAAGGAAAAAAGGGAGAGTTGTCGTAGGGAAACTTTAAAGCGATCTGTTGGAAGTAAACCACGGCACCAAACAATGGTGCCTATTGGTCCCAACACTGTCCCCCCTATTTCTGACAACCGTCCTAATGCTGATTCATGAAAAAAACATCGAGGAGGGTGTCTTCATCTGTATGAGTTCCGACAGGAAACTGTTCAACCTTACAAGACTGAAAGTTAAAACCCAGACACGGAAGGATCTGATAACAGAAATGCTTTTCGCAAACAGCACTACTTTGATAGTTCACAATAAAGCTCAGATGCAGAGACTACTTTATACCATCTCTCAAACAGCCAGGAGGATCGGTCTACAAATCAACATTGAGAAGACAGAAGTTATGTATAAGCCTTAACCTGATAACGACCCCAAGAGAACATAAGAATAATTAACGGCAATGTGCTTAAAGTTTTTGAAAACTCCAAATATCTTTGAAGCACTCTAAGGAGTTACAACCTGCTGACAAAGAAATAAGCTTCCGAATCCGAAGCGCATATACTACTTTGGTAAGCTAGAAAAGCGACTCTGGAAAACGAACGGTATGCAGCTAGACACAAAGTCACAAGCCGTCGTCCTGCCAGCTTTGATATGTTCTATAGAGACTTACATTCTGTATAGAGAACGCATAAGGTGACCGGAAGCCGTCCAGCAGAGACACCTCAGAAGGATCGTGAAAAACAAATAGAAGGACTACGTACAAACGTGGACTTCTCAGGAGAGAAAACCTAGAGAGTGTGGAAACTATCCTTGCCATTATGCAACTTCAATAGCCAGGACACATTGCCAGATTGGAAGACAACCGAATCTCAAAGATTATCTTCTACGGAGAACTGGAAAATAAAACCCACAAGGTAAGAAGCTTCGCTAAATAGATGTAACAAAGCGGCACCTGAAGTCGATGAACATCAATGTCAAGCCAAAGAAAAAAGAAACTGACAGAACTGTCTTCACAATGGAAAGGGAGAATTAGAGGGAAAATTGGAGAAGCCTTGGAATTGAGACACTATCGACGACAGAACTCCGGCACCCACATCTGCGTCATTGTCACGTCACACAAACGGCATATATATATATATATATATATATATATATGGTCTTAAATGTAGAAGTGGAAAAACCTAAAGGCTCGACAACGTTTCGCTGGTTAGTACGTTTTCTAAGAGTGAAAGATATTCGTTGTCGAAGAGAAAATTAGGGGTTTAGACATTCAGAGGCTGTCTAAATTATTTTCTTATTTAAATTGTGGGTGCACTCCTCTTTTACCAGGAACGGTCACGGCAAGTTAATGACAATTACTTTCATAATCTTTAGATTTTTATTTTGGATAGGTATGGGAGATGTAAAAGAAACATTTTCTTTATTTGATTAAAGCGATTAGAGCGGATTCGATTAGACCACTTACTAATTTTGTATGTATCGTTTTAAGATAGCTTCAACCTAAAAAATTCAAGTTATGATCTATATTAAACATTAGCATGTTCTATAAGGAAAGTAAAATTGCGTTAAGAAAGCTAATAGTTATTACATAAGTTTCTCGTATCGAGGTTACGATACCTAACAATATAATTTAATGAATAATTCTTTTAAATGTTTACAAAACAGTACAAAAATAGCGTATGTTTATAAATATAAACAAAGTTCCCCAAATTACATATACGATTTTATTTAGAGAAGACTATCAAACTCTAGTGATAAGAGGTAATCTTTTGAAATTTGTTTTGGATAATCCCTGGAAAATAAGTTGTATAAGTGTTATGTTTGACGTTCATCTTCGTCACCAACTGTTATGTTTTCAGATTGAACCAAATAACGTATAAGGCAATACAAATGAAGACTCAATAAACAAAGCTAGATCATTAAGAAGTGTATTAGAAAAAAATTATATTCACAGTATATTTACATAATGGTTGTCAAGTAAGAGAGTCTTGGCTGTAGAACATATATGCTCTCGGCTCGACCTTCGGTGGCTTCTGGTTAACACACACTCAGGCTAACCGAGCCTTGCTATTTATGTGTGATATTATCCACATATGTAAACGAGTGGGTGCCACCACAACAATAAGAATATACTTTTTTATTACTATTAAATAAATAAAGTAAAACATTAAATTAATGAATAATGAATTAAAAAATAATAAAAAAGAAAATAAATAAGTAAATAATAATAGTTGAAAATTATAAAACTAAAATAAAAATTTAAAATTTAAAACACAATATATATCTGTGTATGTCCTCATATATATGTGAGTATATTCATTATATATATATATACATACATATATATATATGCATATATATAAACAAAATAAAAGTTAAAATAATTACTATATAATAAGCTTCATAAATATTAACTTATTAAGACAAAAATGAAAATAATACTTTGATATAAGTAGAAAGTACATAAAAAATGAAGGCCAATTAGGCGCCTAAAAAGGTAAATTTTCTTTTAAAAAAGTCAAAAAAATATCTTAGTGTAAAATTTAAAAAAATAAATAAATATAAAAAAATTAATAAATTCAACGACACACGTCGAGTTTTATCGACAGACAATATGACCTAATTTCGGAGAACTTTCTCCATTTCCAAATAGTCTGAAATATAAAATATCGCTTTCGTGCATCCTCCTTGCAAGTCGTCAAGTGTATTCATGTGTACTACCTCTTATTTACCCCTTCACTCCTCTTTTCTTTCACTCCCTCTAAACGAAGTTACAGCCCACGTTCCTTTATATCTATATCTATATATATTCGTTTCTTCTATAAAACCTTCAATCCAAACAATATTTTCAAACGTTCTCTCTCTCTCTCTATCTCTCTCTCTCTCTCTCTTTCTCTCTGTTTTTGTTTAACGAATCACAGCAGTAAAGTTTTCCCCTCCGATTTTAAAATTTAAATTCAAAAGAAAATTAAACCATGCTTTACGCTAGACATGACAAACCTATTTTTCTCCTGTAATATAAAAAACAGTTCTTAAATTTTATAAATTATTTCTTCCCTGTTTATATCTATAATGATCGAAATTTTCTCCACATGGTAAAATAATATTACTATATTTCCATAAAGAAAATACAGAAAATTATATACGATTTGAGAGTACAGAATTTAAATATTGCACTAATGAAGGGGAGGCTTTTATAATATATGATTGAACGTAAAACATGTAAAATACGTTTAAAGTACTAAAGCAAAAGGGCGGAGAAAAGGAAAAGAAAAAAAGGTGGGGACAGTTGATCGGTTTTGCCTTCTTTTTCTTAAGCTTATTGAGAAAAGTCGAAAATATGTACGTTAAAAAAATAAAGCTACCTTGCGTAATTGATGAAAAACAAGGGAAAAGCGATTAAATAAACCAACGCTATTTTTATCGAAGATGCTAGAGGTTAACCAGGCTCAAACCTAAGACACTTTTTTTCCTGCTTACAGATTGCATGGATAGTCTCCAAGATCGTTAAATGGAATGTTGAATGAGCACAACTCAGGACTAAAAGTCAATTCGTGATTAAATTCACTGCACATGAGGGTTTGCTAATGAGATGTTCAGTTACTGAAGACCGTATGTGCTTGCAAGTACGTCCCTTGCTCGGTATGTCACATTTCTGATTTATCATGTACGCGCTGTTAGATTCTCCCATCCAATATAAATGTTGTTCGACCCACATAGTTGGCACCACAACTACATTCCGAATCGCAAGTTACATAATTACTATAGTATGTGGGGGGGGGAAGAACATCTTTATGAGAAGATGGCATTATGGTTCTTGTAGAGAACACAACACACACATTCAAAGCAACATAACATTTTTAAATTGTTGTATAAGGATTCAAAGTAAATAAAATTCAATTGGGTGTTTTATATCAGATGAACAACAAGAAAAAATGAACGCGTAATATTTTATCGTTAAAAGATAAATATCTAGTCATTTAAATTGCGTTTCATTTGCAGACAGATGTATTATGTGCCCATTGTCCCTAGAAAATGACGGATGTTTCTAATCTGATTGCGTCGGATATAAAATATGCATTTTTCCGTTTGGTGTACGATAGACAGTAGTCATTACAAACCGCCTATAAACTTTTATTATAGTTTTTTCTATAAGACGGCGAATAGAAGACAGAGATAGACATTAATAATAGTAATTACAAGATAAAGCATATTCCAATCTCAGAGATTACTCTGTAGATAACGTGTTTAGATTGATAGCAAAATCTGTTTAACCTCTTGAGGACACGATACCTGCCTCTCCGCAAACGGAAGTTGAGGTGACAAACACGTTGTGTAATATTACAAGATAATTCCCTGTAAACCTAGAAACGATAAAGATAAATGCGCATAATGGAAAATAATAAAGACTTCCATTTGCGATGTATTTAGTTAAAGTGATTGTATCTGGTCATTCGGGTGACATTGCAAAACTGTGTTCAGCATTGCGAAATCATTTTATAAATTAAACAACTACTTTGTCTTAAGTGTAAGCGATACTGCAAGGTAAAAATAGTTATAAACTTGAAGTTTTTTTTTTTTTTTTTTTTTTTATTACATTTTCACCCCAAACAAGGCAAATTGCCACTTTGGTGTAGGGGGCTACTATCAGGGGCAACAACTACTGGGGTACTATGTAGGGATTTGGGCAGCAAGGTGTCGGTTCACGTTACACTTGAACTTCTGCACGTCAGTACTGTTGGGGAAGCAGGGACCTGGAATGGAATTCCAGAGTCTTGCGGTTCTGGGGAAGAAACTATTGGAGTAAAAAGATCTTTTACATCTAGGGACCTCTACAGTGTGGGGGTGGGATCTAGTAGCCTGTCGGGTTTGTCGAGGGTGCTCGCGTCGTGGGGGCACAAGTGATTGCAGTTCATCAGAGCATTCACCACTAAAATACTTGTAGAACAGGCAGAGGGATGCAACATTTCGTCGATGGGACAGAGGCTGAAGCTTAGATGCCAGTTCAGGGCCTATCAGATTTGCGACTCTCTTTTGAACCTTGTCAAGGAGCGAGAGACTAGTAGCAGATGCACCAGCCCAGATGTGGCAGCAATACTCCATACATGGGCGAATGGTGGCCTTATAGAGGTACAGGATACTTTCGGGTGTTAGTAGTTTTCTAGCACGGTAGAGAGAGCCCACCTTTCTTGCAGCGGCCCTGGCAATGCCTTCAATGTAATTGTTCCAACTCATGTTTCCTGTGAACGTTAGGCCAAGGAGTTTGAAAGATGGACTCTCAGATAAAGAGTCGTTGGCCATTGCTATTGGTGGTAGAGAGGGTTTCTTGTAATTATTGAATGAAACTAGTTTAGTCTTGGCAGCATTGAACGCGACCAACCACTTTTGTCCCCATTCCACTACAGATTGGAGGTCTTCCTCTAGTGTTTCTGCCATTTCTTTAGAAATGTGTTCATTCGTCTTCCTGTCGTGTCTGCCATAGAGTGTAGTGTCATCAGCATATATACCCATCTCAGAGGCAATGTTGTCGGGGAGGTCATTTATGAATATCAGGAACAATAGAGGTCCAAGGATAGAACCCTGGGGCACTCCCGCATTTATATCATATTGTTTAGATGTGCGACCGTCGAGGACTACCTGGATTTTTCTCTTATCTAAGAAGGATTTAATTATGTTAAGTATTCTACCAGTGATACCGTATGATCTGATTTTACTGAGGAGACCCTCATGCCATACCCTGTCAAAAGCCTTAGATATATCTAGAGCTACCGCTCTGCCTTCCCCCGCTTTGTCCAGTGATTGGTATATACGTTCAGAGATCACGGTGAGGATGTCTGCTGTGGAACGGGCTTGTCTAAATCCATATTGTTTGAGGAGTGTAACTAATCAGTAGATATAATCCCCAACAAACTAACCCAGTAACACTAACAACGCGGGGTCGCAGAAATACCTGGATTAGAACCTAGGCGCGGAGAAAACCCTCTCAGGGCTGACGGACCCAGTAGATCTTCCCAGATCATCCGTCTAGGAGAAGGAAAACTCTGAAACTAAACCAAAGGGGAGAGAGGCCTCTTCAGTCTTGGATGACAACCTTCCTAGAGCTGGTGACTCAAACAAATTCACCGGTTTGCAAACCTAAATTCATTCGTCTTCCTGTCGTGTCTGCCATAGAGTGTAGTGTCATCAGCATATAAATTTGTAAATTTCTGTTTATTCATGGAATAAATTATACTACCAGTTTACAGGAGTGGTAGTAGAGAGTTAACCATTTACACGCATGTTTAAATTTTAAAAAATTAACATAAATGTAAAACTTGTACATGTATTGTAATAAGAACACGTATAAGTTATTGCAGTTTACATCATTACATCAGGGTATATATATATATATATATATATATATATATATATATATATATATATATATATATACATATACCCTGATGTAAACTGCAATAACTGATATATATATATATATATATATATATATATATATATATATATATATATACCCGTTCACATACACCTTTTTTTACGATAAAGCTAGAACCCAGGATTAGATAGAATCGAGCAATAGCATCGACAACGGAAACGCCAGACCCAAAGTGGGTTGTCCGTTGTCGATGCAATTGCTCGATTCTATCTAATTCTGGGTTATAACTTTATCGTAAAAAAGGTGTATGTCAACGGGTATTTATATATCTATAATCTCCTCTTAATGTATAATATTTATATATATATATATATATATATATATATATATATATATATATAGTCATCCACATACATTAATGTTTTGTTGTTTCACAGCACATCAGTGCGGCTAGACAAGCACCTATCTCAAACCAGCATCCATATATATATATATATATATATATATATATATATATATATATATATATATATATATATATATATATAGGCACATAAAGTACTGTTTCGCTGTTTCATAGCTCATCAGTGCGGCTAAACAACCAACTACCTCAAGGTGGGATCGAAACCCGACCGCCCAAATGACAGTCAATGCTCCTAACCATTGTGCTATACACTGTGTGTGTAATGAATAACGATGTTTTGACATCGTCCAAATTCCTTCACTCGATTTTTTTGCACACTGTCGAAATATTTTTTATTTCCTGTATTATAAATATATCATTTTTTGCATTATACAAAAAACATTTTCTCCGTTGCAATTTTAGTATTTTTTTTATTTGGACTATATTATTGTTTTCTACTTTGTCTGCGTGATATAATTTTTATCATGTGTTTTTCTTTATTTTTTATATGTTGAGCAATATGATCATTTGTGTAACATTTTGCCGAAAAAAATATATTTCAATTTGCGCAAATTCAAATAATGAGACTCTGGAGAGCTTCATAAAAACAAAAAGAAAGAATGTAGCATCAAATGAAAAAATAAATATTTTAATGAAATATAATATTTATATATCGGGTCGCTAAAAGATATAACATTCTACCTAATTAGTCTGGGAACACGCGTTGATATGAGTATTAACAATATATCTAAGTTAGATTTCGATTTTCTATTTGAAAATTAATGTGTGGTATAATTTATACCGTAGTGTGCAAATAGACTTCGTGTTTATACATACGCCATATGAGAGCAAACAAACACGCAGCTAGGAAAATACGTACAGAAACCATATATATATATATATATATATATATATATATATATATATATATATACTGATTATACCTGAATAAAATGTGTCGCCGCGGGGAGGCACTCAAGCAGAACTACAGGAGACTCGGAGGTGGTCTTCCCCCAGACATGCGGCATGCCAGGCCCATCGTTGTATGGACAAGCCCTGATGCCCATGAACAGGCCCCCAGCTATGGGTAAATAGTACCACTGCCTTGTGGTTATTCGTTGGTTCGATAAAGGCTAAGGGAGTAAACCCTAACAGAAAATCTGGAGTGTAGCCCCACAGGCAGACAAGTGCTGTACTCAGCCTTGCTCTGGTAGCTACTGCAGTCAACCTGGTGCCGGACGTACTGGTACTTCCATTCCTCTGGGCAACACCAGCAAGACCGAGAGGGGGATTCTGACGATTGGGCAACCCAGTTTCTCCACAGATCTGCCCTGGCCAGCGCCCTGGAGAGAAAACTTCAGCTATGCATCTGTATAGGACTAAACAGGGGAGCGACATTTACCGGTTATAAGCCTACAGCTCAATTGGCGTTCAGCTGGGCGCCAGGGGTCGGTCCTAACGGTGGGAGAAGTTATTTAATTTCATTGGACAGCTACCGCCCGCCACAAAGCTGAGCAGCCCTCAGTCAGTAAGGTGCTATCCCGCCACTGGCCACCTATCCTACTGGGTGCGTAGGGTATAGGATGATTCCAACAAGTGGCCAGTAACCATTGCACCAAACAAAACCAAAAGAAACACAAAGAAGCCAACACTCAGGCTAGGGTGCTGGAATGTTCGTACTATTACGATTGGCCTATCTACCGACATACGCAACATCTCCGATATTCGAAAAACTGCCATCATCAACAACGAGCTATCGAGACTCAAAGTAGACATCGCTGAACTCCAAGAAACACGCTTAGCTGACACCGGATGCCTAAAGGAATCGGATTATACCTTCTTCTGGCAAGGAAAACAGGAAGAGAAGGTCCGGGAACACGGTATTGGTTTCGCAGTCAGAAACTCACTGCTTCAGAACGTACAACTCTCTGATTCAGCTACTGAGCGCCTAATCTCACTACCACTGAACACCACAGATGGAACAATTAATCTATTATGTGTGTACGCCCCAACACTCGCAGCGCCTGACGACATCAAGGAGCACTTCTACACACAGCTGGATAGCACCATCAAGGCATTTCCACAAAATGAAGACCTGATTATACTTGGGGAGTTTAATGCACGTGTGGGTGGCGACAACGATGCATGGCCGAGCTGCCTTGGTAACTTTGGAGCGGGCAAATGCAATGGTAACGGTCAGCGCCTTCTAGAACTCTCTGCCTACCATGACCTCTGCATTACCAACACATTCTTTGCTGCCAGACCGCATCACAGAGTGTCCTGGAGACATCCCAGATCAGGGCGTTTGCACCAGCTCGATCTAATCATTACTAGACGAAGGTACCTAAAACATTTTCTGATGTCTAGAGCCTACCACAGTTCTGATTGTGATACAGATCATTCCCTTATATGCAGTAGAGTCAAACTTCAACCCAAAGATTTCTACCACACTAAAGAGGAGGGTGTGTCCTGTATTGATGTTAGCAAGACCACATACTCAGATCGCAATGCGAAATTCAACGAGATGTTAACCTCCACCTTCAAAGGAGATAACACCCGGACTGCATCTGAACAGTGGAAAACACTGAAAAATGCCATCCACTCTACAGCTCTCAAAGTCTTTGGGAGGTGGACAGGTAGCAAACGCAATGACTGGTATGCTGCCAACTCTGCTACCCTCAACCCTCTGATTGAGGCAAAGCGTTTGTCCTTGCTCTCATACAAGGCCAACCCATCTCCTACATCGCTGGCTGCACTGAGGCTTTCCAAAAGGGCAGTTCAAAAGGCTGTAAGAGAAGCTGCAAACAACTACTGGATGAAGCTCTCCAAGTCTATCCAGCATGCAGCTGATACAGGAAATATAAAACATATGTATAACGGGATCCATAATTAACAAAACTGCTTCACTGAAGTCTAAATCGGGTGAACCCATACTAGACAAAGTTAAACAGCTAGACAGATGGGTTGAACACTACTCCGAGCTTTACTCCAGGGAAAACATGGTACATCAGTCCGCCCTAGATGCCATTGATCGTCTACCGCTGATGCATGAGCTCCATGAGAAGCCTTCCATAGAAGAACTATCCTGGGCAATAGACAGACTGCTATCAGGAAAAGCCTCAGGAAAGGAATATATTCCAGCAGAGGTCTTAAAAAGTGGAAAGGCTAGCCTGCTTGAGCCCCTCCATAGTCTTCTGATACAGTGTTGGAGAGAAGGCTCAGTGCGTCAGGGCATGAGAATCGCAAATATCATCACTCTCTACAAACACAAAGGGGACTGCAGTGAATGCAACAACTACCGCGGTATCTCACTGTTGAGTTTCGTTGGCAAGCTATTCACACGTATAGTATTACTGCGACTAAACGTTCTTGCCGACCGAATCTACCCAGAATCTCAATGCGGTTTTCGTTCTGAGAGATCAACAATCGATATGATCTTCTCTCTACGCCAACTGCAAGAGAAGTGCAGAGAGCAAAACCAGCCTCTGTATGTTGCCTTCATAGACCTGACCAAGGCATTCGATCTCGTGAGTAGAGATGAACTATTCAAAATTCTCCCACTGATCGGATGCCCACCAAAACTCCTCAGCATCATAAGATCCTTTCATGATGGCATGAGGAGCACTGTGCAATTTAACGGTGGCATGTCTGCTGAGTTCGGGGTGAGGAGTGGTGTCAAACAGGGTTGTGTGTTGGCCCCAGCACTCTTCGGCATTTTCTCCTCCCTACTCCTGAAGCATGCTTTCAAGAACACAACGGATGGTATCTGCTTGCACTCCAGGTCAGATGGTGGTCTCTTCAACATCGCCAGACTCCGCTCCAGGACAAAGACCAGGACAGTTCGGATAAGAGACATGCTGTTTGCCGATGATGCAGCTATAGCATCGCATCAGGAAGATGGTCTTCAAAGACTGATGGACAGGTTTGCTAATGCTTGCAGCCTGTTTGGTCTCACCATCATCCAGAAGAAAACTCAAGTCATGGGACAAGCAACCGCCTCCCCACCCAGCATCACAATCCAAGGCACACCACTAGAGGTCGTACGCCAGTTTCAATATCTAGGCTCCACTACTTCAGACACCCTCTCATTGGACGTGGAGCTAAACAAAAGGATTGGAAAGGCATCTACAACCCTCTCTAAACTAACTAAAAGAGTCTGGGAAAACAGGCACCTTACCACCTCCACCAAGATGACCGTCTACAGAGCGTGCATCCTCAGTGTTCTACTGTATGGGAGTGAATCCTGGACTACATACTCAACACAAGAGAGGAAACTCCAGGTCTTCCATATGAGGTGTATACGTAGGATACTTGGTATCACATGGCAGGACAGAGTGAGTAATACTGATGTTTTGCAGAGAGCGGGCATCCCATCCATTTACTCCCTACTGCGTGAGCGACGTCTTCGCTGGCTGGGCCATTAGCGCAGGATGGATGATGGGCGCATCCCTAAATACCTTCTCTATGGCGAGCTTGCCTCCGGCTCAAGAAAGAGGGGGCGACCCCATATTCGCTACAGGGATGTCTGCAAGCGTGACATGAAGGCTCTCCGGTGGACAGGAATACATGGGAAGCCTCTGCAGCTGACAGAACTGCCTGGAGGAAAATGATACGCTAGGGGATTATCATCAGCGAGAGGACCCTCCATGTTGGAAATGCTGCAAAGAGAGCTAAGAGAAGAGCGAGTGTACAGGCGGAACAGCCGGACGAAGCGGCAAATTGCATAACAACCTTCGTATGTCAAGGCTGTGGCAGACTATGCAAATCAAGAATTGGTCTCTACAGTCACACAAAAGGATGCAAACAGGCAACATCTAAATACGGCGCTGATCCATAGTCGTTTCGACTGACGGTTGCCACACCTGAATATAATTAAGACGGCTTGCATTATTGGGCAAATTCTTAACATAATTATATTTTTTAAATAAAGGAAGAATCCAGGTTGTCCTCGATGGTTATAAGTCAAAAAAATATAATATAAATACGGCTTGACATTTATTTTTACTTATATTAATAAATGACTTCCGTGATGCACTTGTCTTCGACATAAGTATATTTGCTGACAACACCACACTCTAATACAGACACGAGAGGAAAACAGCGAGACACATATCCAAGGTAACTGCAAAACCTTGGAGAAATACATCGAGTTTGTATGGATCGGAGACAAATATATATGTTAACATTCAATGCTGCCAAACTACGGGGTTTCCTAGAAATGTTTTCAACCACTATTAGCAATGGCTTATGATACATTGCCTGAAAGTCTTGATTTAAACTCACCGGTTTCATGTTCACAGTGAAAATTAATCGGAACAGATAATGAGAATATTGCCGAGGTTATTGCAAAAATGGTGGTTTCTCTCTACCGTGCTAGAAAGTTACTTACGCCTGTATATATCCTGCACCTCTACTAGGCCACTTTTGCCTATTTATGGGGTATGGTTGCCAGAAATTCAAACTTAATAGGTCCCACACTGTCAGCAAGGCTACAATTTGAATGCTATCAACGAAATAGTACACCCATCTGCCTGTTTTACAAGTATTTTAATGGTAGGTGCTCCGAATTACTATAAACATTTATACCATAATTACTAGATAATGTAAGCTCGACCTGTTCACCTATCGAGTTCAAGATGCAAAAAAGACTTAATAACAAATTATCGTCCCTAGATATGCTTTTAAACCGTACGCGCTAGGGTTTTATGCCATAAAAAATCGAACTTTCATAAAACATTTACAAAAGTTCAACCCCATCATTTTAATAATGTAAAGAAAATAATCGTCAGTCGCTCACAACACCGAACAAAAGCAATATGTATTTACAGCAATGCATATCAAGAGGAGATGGACAGCTTAACAGAAATACTCCGCCGAAACAAGATTGCTTATGACCTCATTCAGATTGTTTGCGAGCCCACCCGTGTGCCCGATACTACAGATCAGTATGCAAGCCTTCTAGACCTTTTTCTCTCGACTTCCCCTGATCTATGATCATGTTAACTTCTTTCGCTTCCGACCACTCCGTCGTATCATTTAAGATAAAAATGAAATGTAATTAGTCCCCAGACGTACCCCTCCACCGTACTGTATACCGATACTCCATGGCTGACTGGGATAGCTTCCGTACATTAATATCTGATCTACCTCTGCATTCCATATCCTCTATAGTATCAGACCTGAGCGAATGGTTTCTTGTAGGCATAGGCCGATTCATACCATCTAAAAAATTCCAACGAAACATAACAGCCAACTATGGTTCTCCCCAGAATGTGCTGCTGTCATCGCGCACAGAAATCACATTTTCCATAGCTACCAACATAATAGATACACTGAGATTAAAGCTGCTTTCAGGAACGCCAGCAACCACTGTAAAAGAGTAATAAAACATGCAAGAGAGCTATATGCTTAGTCCGTTAAATCCCAAGTAGCTGAGCGGTTGCTTGGTTCCTACCAGTTTTGGCTAATAAAAAATCGGATCTTGAACAGAAGTGTGCGTTCTATCCCAACCATTATCAATGGACCTGGGTCATTTCGTCAGCATAACACAAGGCCAAACTATTTACCAAGGACTTTGCAGCTAATTCTACCCTATGCGAAGAAGGCCATCAACTCCCCGTATCTCCTCCTAAAAGAGACAACACGCTAGATAACATACAAATATCTGTGCGTGAGGTCGCCAAGCTAATCGGAACCGTTATTCCAGTAAAGCAACTGGCCCTGACGACATCCCAATTATAGTTTTAAAAACACCTCAACCAGAACTTGCTCCCATACTTACGAAACTGTTTAAGCGTTGCCTTAAGGAGAAGTGCTTTTAAACACCCCTGAAAACATCATCAGTATGCCCTGTATTTAAGAATTCAAGTGATAAGTAATCTCCTTCTCAGTACAGACCAATAAGGCTCCTGTGTGTCATGAATAAGTTTCTGGAATCCATATTAAATAGAGAAATAGTCAACCACCTGAGCAGAACGGTTATGTCTCATAGGATTAGTGAATATCTTGACAAAGTCTTCCTTTCTAGGGCAATTGGTCTTGACATATCAAATGCCTTCGACAAGGCATTGCATAAAAGCGTACTTAACAAGATTTCCAGCTACGGTATTACTGGAAATGTTTTCTCTATCATTAAACCATTTCTCTGTGATAGGATCATAAGAGTAATGGACAAAATCAGAGGCCTGCAGTATTAATGCTGGAGTCCCTCAGGGGTCCATCCTGGCCCCAACTCTCTACATCAATAGGCGCAACTGATCTACATCAATGATCTCCTTAAACAGATACTTAAATTATACTTTGCCATCTATGCTGATGACATGGCCATCTACGGCAACACATCAAAGGCTGTAAATGACAAAGTTCTCTCTGAATCTCTCTCCTCTGAGATAGAGCGCGTGTTTCAGTGGGGGAAGAAGTGGCTGGTTACCTTTAATGCATCTAAAACTAAACTCCTATCCTTACCTATTACCCTAGATACCCGCACAGATCTTTTTGTCAAACTAGTGACTATTTTTATCGAACCTGGGAATCTGCATGGATGTTCGAATACATTCTTTATTTGACCTGAGGGTAATATTTCGCTTCATTCTCAGTTATGGAACAGTGTCAAGCCCATTAGAATGCTTTTAAATGAAATCAATCGTGATTACTGCCACTTTTTGACACTGGCAGAAAATCGCGAGCACCGGCAAATCGCTTTCTTTCAAATGCCGGACACTGTCACACAATAGCGAACACCGTTATCAATGGTAATCATTGGTCTTTTAAGGTGGTTAGTATTACTTCATGACAGAGGTGGTCATTTGCGAGCTGTTTTGATTTTTTGAGGAATACGTACCGTGCTATTTATTAAATATGACGTTCCAAATGAATGTAACTTTATACAGTATATTAATTTTTACAATGAGAAATAAAAGAGACCACCACCACCACCACCACCACTACCACCACCACAAACAACAACAACATCACCCCCAACAACAACAACAACGACAACAACAACAACAACAATAATAATAATAATAATAATAATAATAATAATAATAATAATAATAATAATGATCATAATAATAATAATAATGAAGATAAATATATTTATAAATATAATAACACCAACAACAATAATTGTAGTAATTACAATAATAATTTTAGTAACAGTATTTATGCAATGGGTGAACTTTATACGGTATTTTTTATATAATTATAACAATAATAATAGAAATAACAATAATAGTAATAAGTATAAAAATAGGAATAACGCTTCCTTATCTGTTCATAAAGGTGTTAGATGAATGTACCGAAGTCATAAAAGTAAGTGTTAGTAAAGCATCTTTCAAAAAATGAAAACGTTTTAATTTACTTTAGTAGAAATATAAAATGAAGATACTATATTGGCTAAACAGTTAGTAAAATCACTGAATATTGAAAAGTATTAGTGTCCGTTTTCAGTCTAGTAACATCGTTTCTAATACGAATGCTGATAATAATAATATATAATTCAAGTATTAGTGATGATAATAGCAAACTTCTTTCTAATGAGTCAAGGCGTTCTGAATCTAGTCCGGTGCACTGTCGCGTCTGGTTTAGCTACAACGTCGATACTGGAGATGCAGGCCTGGACAGGTAACAAGGAGACTGGATTTGCCCAGTTACCAGGGTCCCCCTCAAGAAGTTGTAGACACAGTCTGACAGAGAAGTCAATATGCTAGAAGCCAGCACAGCTGCAGGAGTTGATGGAAATTGTTGCAGTAAATTAATCTGTCTCAATCATATGTAGCGGAGGATGAGCAAATCATATATGGGGTCGTTTTTAATAACAGTTAAAGTTAATAGGCTGAACTCTTTGCCCGGCGATTTACCTAAAACTCAACCTTAAGACAGACAAACAACCCCTCCCATATATTTCTATGTGAACTGAGGCTACACTTTATGATCTGAAAATTACATCTTTTTTCCGCGATGTAATGAAAAACTTAAATATCCCCAAGGCATATAGGACTTATTTCATCCGTGTTATACTAATTAAGAACAGCTCAGTTTAGCTATGCTCCGTACTTTCCAAAACAGCAAGTGCATTGCTGAATCTTGTTTTCTTAATTGCTGGAAAATTGCCTCCACTGACACCAGTCTACAATAATTTTGGTGAAAAGACTGATGGTCTCGAGAATTTCTCTATCAGTTTCCTCCCTCTCTTCGCTAAAATTTAACGAATTTAATTTATCACACGATACTGCCACATCGCCAATTTTGTTTTCCCTCTTACAAACAGTATGGATTTAGGAAATGTTGTCCTACTGCAGATATTTTAACAGTCACCTCTGAACGCATATATGGATAAGGCGGGAGAGGCTAAGGCTTTGGCCAGTGATATATTCAAGACCTTTGACAAAGTTTGGCACAAAGTGCTGCTAATGAAAATAAAATCTCACGGTATAACTGAACGTATATTAAATATAATTAGATCCTTCTTAGACAATAGGAGCATCCAAGTTTTTATCGATGATCGTACATCCACACAGAATAAAATAAATCTGGGTATGCCTTTGGAATTGATCCTTGGAGTACTATTATTTCTGATATTCATTAGCTACCCCCTATAATATTGCATCCGAGTTGGTTATCTTTGCTGATGATACAACGTTATATAACATGTGCGACGAAAGAATGGATGTACTAGACATTGACGACAATGCCATACTACTAAAAAATTACCTCCAGACCTTAGTAGAATTGGACCGCAAATGTATGTTTATATTTAATTCTAGTAATCCAAAGCTTATTTACTATAACAATTACAAAAAGCCTTTCCAACTACTGATATCCATGACATTTAATACCTTACCTGAGAATTGATCTCTCAAACCTCTCGACATAAAATCCACCTGAAATATTTACTAGAACAAATACATTTAGGGCATTGCAAAGGCTACTGCAAATAGGTGTCTTCCTCTCCATTGTGCTAGAAGATTATTCACACATGTACTTTTACAAAGGCACTATTCGCCTTTGCATGGAATGCTGTTGCCACATCTGGATCGGTGTATCTATTACTAGTTACTCTCTTTTCGATAGGATAAAAAACTTCAATCTAATAGGTCTCACTACAGCAACTAAGCTTCAACCCCTGTCTCATCGCCTCAATATAGCAACTCCGTGTCTTTTTTACAAGTATTTTATTGGAATATACTCTGATAGCTCATTGCGATTGTTTCACCTGATCGTACATGAAACCCGCTGAGCAGCAAAATCACGCCCCTTTTAACGCTGAGGTCGCTTAATGCCATCATAGTTGTAAGTTTTTTCACGTGATCAGCTAAACCTTCGTCTCGAAGTAATGATATGCATAAATTCTAATGTAACGTAAACGCACATCTTGTTAACGTTTCCTAAGTATGATCCATAAGTGACGGTATGCCTTGTAAGGGGTTAACGTGGGTAAAAACAAAATAAAAAAATCAACTGTATATCATAAACATTACCATTTTATTTAGCTTAAGTTAAACGAAGCGCATCTTAGAATTCATTGTGTACATATCACTAAACCTGTCAATCTAATACATTGTTTGCACGAAACACAAAAAATACATACGATGGATGATCGGATACGATATCCTTGAATTATTATCTGCCTACCAAATGTGACTGTACGATTTCAGATCAGGTTCATAATACTTAATATATTAATGATATCTCTGATCCTTTAAGAAGACCAGTAGGAGGAACCTACAATTAGTTCAAAGCTAAATGTCAAACTAAGTTATAGAAAAATGTAAAAAGTAAATATTACAATACTGAAGTTATGTGCTTAAAACTTTTGCCTTCGAGAAGTTAAGCCATGTTAGTGTGTGTAAGAGGTGTATATCTGCATCAAATCTAATTAAAAAAAGTTATAATATTCATTATACAGAAATTATCTATTGAAAAAAAAACATCTAATACATTTTTTACAAATATGCAAGGAAAAGTTATAGACAAAAGGTTGGAATTTACTAAGATAGTAAGTGTCTGCGTTTTTTTATTCTCTCGTGTCACTGCTTATGCAATGGAAAGCCGTGATTTTATAACAAAGTTATGTTTGAACGTAAAACAGCAATTTCATAACTGAATTGGAATATTGCAATCTACCCGAGCCGAATAAATTATTTAGTTTGACATGAATACTAATCGATCTGACGTCGATTAGAAAAGTGACAATATTATGGAGAAAAAGAAGTCAGAACACATAACATTGCAGTTCATGAATTTTGCATCTCACAGGAGATATAGTGAATTCAATGCAATATCATTAAATGACTGCGAATTATATAATGATGTGTAACCAGGCATTACCCAGATCTCTTCCGAAGCAGTCATATACATAAAAAAACTCATAACTAAGCACTGTATATATGAGATCCCATGAAAATGTGGAAAACTATAAAAATGTGAGTGATGTCGTCTATTAAAACTACGGTTAAAAGAAGATCGCAAAGCCGTAATACATGGAGAGATTTAAAAATCGGGTATAGCTGACCATACCTGGAAGGAAAAGGGAAAACATCTATCATCATGTCTGCATGCTGTAATCAACAACAATGGTTATGCTACAAAATACTAGATATTATTTTGTAAATGTGTTGTAAACTTTTGCGTTGCTAATTATTGATTTTTCTTTTCGCGTTGTGTTAAATTATTATTTTCTTTATTTTCCCACTGTTCCTATCATAGTTTCAATACATTTTCTATGTTTATAAAAAGTTTCATTTCCATTTGGAAGCTTTTTTTACAGATCGTCACCACTTATCAAGGCCCGAAGCCACTCAGGGATAAGGGTTATTGCATGCACAGTACGTTAGTGTCGAGAGTTAATAAAGTGTCTACTTAAGGGGGCGGTTCATCAGGAATTTGTTTACGTTGGACTTGTAGACATACAGGTTGTAGTCAGGTGGGAAGCAGACAGACAGAACAGAGTTCAACAGGCATGCAGTTCTAAAAAGTAAGGTTTGTTCATGGAATCTACGTTTTAATTTAGGCACATATAAAGAGTGGAGAAAAATTTTGACAGTGGTTTCAGCTAGACGGGTGTTTGTCGTAAAAGATTGGCGAAGGGAGACCAGGGATTGGAGCTCAAACGAGTATCTTCCATGGAAATAACGATAAAACAAAGATAGGTTCGCAACGTCTCTTCTGTGGGAGAGAGGTTGCAGGGAAAAGGAAAGGGCATCCTCTACTAAGCCACGAAGTCTATTTTGTATTCTGTCAAGGAAGGATAGGCTGTTTTTAGCAGCTCCTGCCCAGATATGACAGCAGTATTCCATGCTTGGACGTACTTGGCTTTTATATTGATAGAGAATTTGGAATCTAGAAATACAAAGATTGACGGTTTCAAATGTGACTTGTAAACGTTTGTGGAGCACTTTATATCTATCTATCTATCTATCTCTGACATTTCTCTACTAAGAGATGCTCAATACGAAAGCAAGTCAATTTAGAAAAATAAATAAAATAGTCTTTACTTGCATTCAATTATTTCTGCAAGCAAAACTAAAAATCCGCTACTAAACCTATTCCATTCCGAAATCAGGTTTATTTTTATAAAAAAATAATTATACATTTCATATCTTGTTTTAAAAAGCTTTTTGAACTGATTACCATAACTGTCCTGAAATTGAAGTATCTCGTTAACTGTGTTACGGAAGTTGCTGTAAAAACTTTAGAAAGTGTATAATCATAGTGTCATTGTCTACCTATATCGGGGACAGATTTGACCACAATTTAATTTTGCTACCACGTCTCGGAGAGTGGGGACCGCATAACGCACTTACATATCTGGCAAGAATAAAAAATTGATTTATCTTACAAAAAGAAAATCTATCTTCGTTGCAGCTCACAAAATAGCCATATAATTTTAGGGGAATTCTATAGTATTTTCTCGTATAAGTTGTAAACTTTGGCTCAACCTTAAAAAATATGATTTTTCATCGGTGTACTTAAAATGAAACGCACTTTGATCAGCGGAGTTATTTTGCTAAAACATCTTACATGGAATACATTATTGCGGACATATTTACTTATAGACTAAAACATGGTTTAATGCAAGTCAAATATCAACAAATATCTTTTGAAATACCATGTCAATTATTCATTGTTCTCAATTTTCTTTAGTACTCTTAATCATTTCACTGAAAATATCACAAACACTAATTCCCGAGTCGCATGTTGCCTTGATAATTGAAGGAACATGTGTATAAAACAATCATCGTAACTTTGATATATAATGATCACATTTATTCATAATATTAATTGGACGATCTGTTAACCATTCTATAAAATAATGCCGGTATACTCCATTAAATATTAATTATGTCTTAAAATACATGAGAAAGTCAAATGTTACAGTGCTGTATGAAGCGGATTATTATATTACTATCCAACTAATATAAACTCTCAAATGTCCATATTTATGGATTTGCACCCGACCCTCCAAGCAAAAATATAACGCCGCCATATTTGCAAGATACAATACAACATGTATCCGGAAATTCTTAGAAAATCATACTGGCCATATTCATCAATACTACAAGTGAGAATTACTTCAAAATGTTTCAGCGCAATAGTACATGCCCTCAGAAATTGACACAAAAAACCTGGATAGGAATCATGAGACATACTGATGACCTTATGCACACGTCTTTCTGACAATATACCACACCCCACCATTTTTGAAAACTGCAATATTGCCAGCATCACGGAGATGTTTTAGAAAATTGGACTCGCTTGTTTCGTCAGAGTGTTTGGCGTCCGAGAAATTATCCTCAAATTGAAAGGTCCAATCGCACGGACAGGATATGTAGAGGCGACCAACTAAGAACTTAAGTAGTAACATTGAAGACAGACATGGTGTGTGCTTTTTTTTCCATGCTACATTCGAGAACGGTTGCCGTTCAGCAGTGGAGGAATGCTTTTGAGCATGATACGCTTAACTAATTTGAATCGACTTAACGTACCCAGGGCGAACTCCGTTGCGATTACAATATACAAATATAGAAAACGCCATGTAATTCACATAAGAGTCGTCGTAAGTTTACCTGTGTTATATTATGTTCATTCTCTCTTACCATTAAGCTAATCAGATATTTAATCCAATAAGAGGTAATCAAACAGTGGCGTGATAATTTTCGTAATAAAAGTCTTTTGATTTTTTTCTTAAGTGATAAAACTATTATTGTATATTAATTAGATACGATGAGTGCAAATATTTTAATTGATTATATTGCATTTCTTTTCGCATATTCAATTTCATCAGTTTCATTGAAGCTAACGTGTCCACACATTTAATGTGATGCGTCAATGTTTTTACTCACCGATAGATTTAGCAGAAATTAGTTTTCACACTCGTTCTTTGCGTGCATTAGGTTTTATAAGTATTGACACAAACTAACTTTTTATCAGTGGAGTTAGATACAATGAATGTATTATCGATACGAGTGCATCTTGAATAATGTATATATATATATATGTATGTATGTGTGTGTAGGTGTGTGTAGGTGTGTGTAAGTGTGTGTGTTCTATGTATAGTAGTATTGTATTCGTCAGTTAATAAAGGAATTATTTATCTATATATTTATAAAGGATTTAATATAACGGATACACGGCATCATAACGTTCGAGCCTAAGGTTTCGCTAGATCGCGAAATTTCCGCAATACGTGTCCTGTACGGGATAGAGGGACATCTGAGAATACCATATGCTGTATGTCTGAGAAGATCGATACCTCTATGAAAGAACTAGCGTCGTTATTATCTTGATCGATACACACACATACACACACACACACCCACACACACACACACACACACACACACACATATATATATATATATATATATGTATATATATATATATATATATATATATATATATATATATGGGATTGGATCCTGCACCATTTTGGGCAAATTTGTATTTACATAGACTCGAGTATATATATATATATATATATATATATATATATATATATATATATATATATATATATATATATATATATGTGTGTGTGTGTGTGTGTGTGTGTGTGTGTGTGTTTGTCATCACTATTAAAAACAGATATATCTAAAACATATAATTTTCATGGGTGTAGGAGATTTCTAGATGACCTTATATGTATAAACGATAATGATGAATTCGAAAAAAATAAACATCTTATATATTCAAACGAATTAATATTGAATTGTGAACATAGAGGACAACAGGCTACATTTCTAAATTTAGATATTAAAAATTGAGGATGCGATTTTTCTTTATAAAATATTTGATAAAAGAAACGCTTTCCCCTTTAAAATAGTACGTATGCCCCATAAAGATAGCACCTGTCTTGTTTTTATGTTTTATGGAACCGTTATGTCGGAGTTTTTGAGAATAGCTCGCGTTACTTTAAAATTAACAGATTTTATACCACCAGTTTCTAGCTTAGTAATAAGGATGATAAAACAAGGTGGGGATAAAAATAAAATATTTAAACAGTTAAATAAAGCATTTGTTCGTTATCCTGATGCTTTTGAATCGTTTAAGATACACCAGACTATATCAATAAAGGACACCCAAAACTATATTAGCAATGTATTAAATGTATTTATAATTACATACAATAAATTTATATATATATAAAAAAATTATATATGTAAAAATATTTTAATCTTCATGTATCTAATTTTAAATAAATAAGAATGTAAATATACTAAATACTAATCATAGTGCGGGTGATAAGTAGTTAAATGGAGTAATCCTAATCTTATAAATACAAGACTGATAAATTAAAAAATTAAAAAATGTATCCATTTTAAATGTGGAAATTGATGAATCGCACAGGTAAGACATTCATTTTTATAGTATGAAAAGGTTAGTAATTGCAATTAAGAATAGGAAATTGGATCAAATGTTTGTAACATGTCTTCTTCCTAAGATTAAAGGTCGTGGTGTTTGATCAACACTGCTGGGGAGCAATGATGTAATATACTGTTTTGTTTTTAAATCCTCGAACCAGTGTTTCATGGTAAACAACTGATTATCCCTTGAAAAATAAATTATTGGTATTATAGTAAATTCGAGAGCGATTTGATGCAGTGGTTGCAGGTGATTAAATGACTTACTGACTAGATGGTTTTCTAACGAATGATAAAAAATATTTTTTGTATAGTTTTAAAGGTTAAAATCTTCAAAGACTATATATATATATATATATATATATATATATATATATATATAATAGATAGATAAATGAGAAAGAAGTGAACTATAATCGAGTGTTAAAAAATGATACAATGGTGGATTAAAAATATCACGAAATTTAATACAACCCAAGGAAAAATGAACACTATTCGGAATGTTATAAAATAAATAAGTCGATTACGAAAAAAAGTCACGAAATGCAAAAAGAACAAAACCCAAAGCGCTTTTCCTGCAGACGGATTTTTCAAGGATATGCGTCTGTAAAGAGATATAGAAGTTTTTTTTTTATTTGTAGAATTGTTGTAATAATAAAAAAGAACCTTTGATGGAATATGTCCCGCGAAATAGTTCCAACTGCCACCGAAGGTTTCTCTTCTTACATAAAGTAGAGGCGAGGGCTAAAACTGATTGCAAGCGCCTTGAAGACAGACAGGTGCAACTTAATGCGCCCTCTGTGTAAAACAGAAAAAACAATCCGAAGAGAATGTAGAAGCACAATCTTTTTCATATAAGTATTGTCGAATATCCGATTCTACTAATTGGGAACGCCTGGAAATAGGCTGATGATCTCGGATGTAAGGCAGCATATGCTGGGCGATTGTAGGACGGCACCACAACGACATTGAAATTTATAAACAATATTACTTGACTGTGAGATAGGCAGGACGTCCTTACGAAAAGAGAGAAAAGGATGTTTTGTAAAGAAAGCAATTCGGTGGGTGAAAGCACCCAAATTCGAAGCGACAAGAGAGGAAATATTGTCTCCAACACGTTGGCCTGTACGTCCAATCTAAGATAACTTGAGGTATACTGGAAATCTAGATGAACCATATTTGGGTTGCTAAGAAAAGGATTCTATTTTCTTGTTTACCATTTTGTTAACCAATGGAGGCGGATATCCATTCATAATGAAAATTCGCCTAATTTTATCGATTTCTGAATCGATACAAGAAGGAGAGCAAATGGCAAGCGCAAGCGCTCGATGGGTTAAATTCCTAACAATATTAAGCTTCCTGTTGGTGCGAAAGAATCCCAACTCAAACCAGTAAAAGTAGGTTTTCTATAAACAGAAGTGACAAAGGAAGCCCCACATTTCGAAACTAAAACATCCAAGAAAAGACGAGAGTTGTCTTTTTCTACCCCCCTCTTAAATGAGATGGAAGGGTGCAAATCATTTAATAATTTAAAAAAGACACAGGTTCCTCATGCGTAGCGAAACAAGAAACAGTGTCGTCAACGTAACGCATGTAAAAGTTCGGTCTTGGACACTTATTGAATAGTAACTGTTCACAGAAACCGACAAAAATATTGACTAGAGTTGGTCCCAGGGGAGCCCATCGATATACCGTCAACCTGGCGATACATAACGTTGTAGTAACAGAAGGCAACGGATTTAGTAGCCAATTCCATAAGTTGGACAAATATCGCCTCAGGAAAATTCAACACAAATATTAATCACCTCATCAAGAGGGACATTTGTAAATAAACCATTGATGTCATAAGAGACTAGGTAACAAGATTGTATTACAGTTCGTGATTTTTTTAATCGACTTATGTACTAGTTTTTTAACATTAGATTATGGCCTAACTTCTTTCTCGTTATTTTAAAATTTAGCTATTCTAATAAAGTTATATATATATATATGTATATATATGTATATATATATATATATATATTATAAAAGTATATATTTCTGTGGAAATATATACTTTTTATAATATAAACTAATTCTTATTAAAGAAGCTCAGTGTAATTACAGAGCAATATAGTAAATAAATGACAACAAACTTTATTCCGAAATTCTTGATGTTGTGCATCTTATAATTTATTCCTTTAATTAAATTGACATTTACAATTTTTGACAGTATCTGTTTCGTAGCACAAAACCAATTACTTAATTATTATGTTAATCAGTGAGTCTATTATCATATTATCATGAGGATTATAGGGCATAACAGATTCACTGTCAAAAATTGTAAATGTCAACTGTCAAGAATTGGAAATATTAACTGAATTAAACGAATAAATTATAAGATGGTCACCATCATGAATTTTGGAATATAGGTTTTTGTTATTTACTATATATGTATATTTTTTATACTTTCTTGAAATCCCCATTTGGAAGAAGCAGGTTCAACTCGCTTTGGAGTGATCGTTGCTGTAAAATGGTTTCCATCGAGTAACGTTTAGATGTAGTAGGCATACCTCTTCACTTGCTTACTTTATCTACTCTATAAAGGAATGTGAGTATTTTGTGTCACTGTGCTTGTCTAAAATTAAAACTCTATTGGTAAAACTATTAAATACGTAAGATATGGTTTGAATCAATTTTATCAAAATTATATTTCATATTACATTTTTAATCGTATAAATATAAATTGTGAGATCTTATTCTAATAAAAACAAGTGATTTGATTAGTGTACTGCAAACACTGGTCGCATTATTCATATAAACGTCGGATTGTTTTTAACTGATTATACTAATATACAAATACAAATTAAACATTGATCATTGTTTTATAAATGTTTAATGAATAATCTATTATTTATTTTAACAAAAAGAACACTTAATTCATAGTTATTTCTCATATTCACTGAAAAACATGTAGATTAATAAAAAAAAGTGTCCCGTAATGTGCTTTGATAACAGAAGAATGTTATGAAATAGAACTGGAATTTAATGTTGAAACATTTAAGGCAGAAATATGTAAATCAATAAAATATATAGAATGGTTGTTAAATAAAATAGGATTGAATATTTGTTTTAATATACAAAGATACGTTACAAAATACAAAACAATGATGTTTGGTTACGTAGATACATAACGAAACGAGTTGAGGGACACCCTAGAAAGTTAGTCTGTAACGGGATGGCACCCAGCAGGGACAAGATCGTAGACAGTATTGTATCAGCGTTCAACCTTTCTATGATAGGAACACCATTATCGAATAATGATTGCAGAAAAGAAACCAGACGTCTGTTGGTCGTGGTAGAATTTTTACTGCAGCTTTCCGTGTAACAAGATCAAAGATTGGCCAAATATGTCTTTAATTGGCCGAACGTTGTAACCCTCTAAAATGGTATATATCCGTTTCGTTAATAGCACGTCTTACTTTTTCTGGCAAGAATAAAAATACTTATTTCACTCCTTATTTGTCGTAATATGTAAAGAAACACCAGATAAGTTATTTTGTGGTTTGGAGAAATTTTACTCAGAATACGTTGTTAGTATAACTATTTTTGCGATAAATAATGTGTTATTATAGTGTCGTTTGGCACAGTTCATATAAAAGATATGTATTTTCCAGTCCAGCGGAGAGATGCCTCTTACTGCGCAAATGTATAGCAAAGAGAAATAAGCTAATTTTTAGAAGAACGGAGAAAATGAAATTCAAAACATTCGAAAATTTAAATAAATATTTGTTTATTAAAAAAAAATCCGCACGTGGTAGTTCTATCTAACCTCATGGTTTGAATTTCATTTTCTCCGTGGTTCTAAAAAGTGGATTACTTATCTTTGGTATACATTTTAGCATGAAATGGCGCCTCTCCACTGAACTGGACAGTACACAATGACCGTATTCGACAAATAAACTGTGCATAATGACACCATGGCAAGTAAGAAAAAAAAATAAATGCTATTGTTTTTTAAAATATTCTTGGTGAAGGCGTTGTTATCAGTCAACTTTAATTAAATATGTGTTTATTAAAACATAGTCCATACGTGATCGTTTTTTCTAACTTCATGGTTTGAATGTATATATATATATATATATATATATATATATATATATATATATATATATATATATATATATATAATGAAAATCTACTTATTTAGTGCTTCCTCTTTAAAATTAAATATGTGTTTAACTCTTTTTCAAAGTGCTTTTAATATGCTTTATAAACTACGTATTCTTATATATATATATATATATATATATACTATTAAAATTATTATCTACATATATATATATATATATATATATATATATATATATATATATATATATATATATGCTTACAGCATGCACTCTAAACCTATTTAACTAATAGATATGCATTTTAATATATGTATATCTATTAGATATATATACTGGCGACACAATTAGAAATGAGAGGATATTATTTTTTTGTACACTAAATTCACAACGTTTTCCAAAACTACTTTTAAAAATAAGTTAAATAAAAAGTAATAAAATTCGTCTGCATAAAATTCCCATGTCGACGGTGTTTCTCTTAACACTCAGAATTCTTGGGGACGCTGCATTATTTTTTCATGCAGCGTGTCTTGGGCGAGGTTTGCATTTCACCGCCTATCTCTCTCCAGGCTTCGAGCACTTACAGCAGCTGCAATTACTAACAGGTCACCCATTTTATTATTGAGCAGTCTCATCGTAGCTTAACTTCGGTGATCTACCGGGTACGGGTGTTCTAATGTGATTATGGCGAATATAAATTCTTATGTAATAAATGTTTTTAAAGGATTAGATTAAGCTTACGAGTAAATAATATTTATCTGCCCGAACAGATATCTCAATTATGAAACATAAAATAATGAATTATGATTATTCTAGTCAGATTCTAAGAACACATTTCAGGTCTGAAAGTGACAAGAATTCCCATAGTTTAAGAAATTATGACCAAGTGTAAGCTAAGGTTGATAAGACATGCCATACTATGGAGAGCAGCAGGCTACGGAAAGCTATATTCTATTAAGAGATAAAACAAGAGCCAAGGAAGGCTGGACAACCAAAACAATGCTACGAAAGCTTGTTTAAAAGATATCTACAGGACGTCATTGAGTATGGTAGCTGCGTAAACTGGTGCCGGCGATTCCATCTGCTGAGTCGACTAACATATGTGTCTATTGTAATAGTAGTTTAATAAGAGCGATTTTGTTGACCTTACATTTACGTCACAGATGTTGTAATCGTCGAAATACGACACTGCTGCAGCTGCCGATGAGTTTTTTAATCTATATTGTATTTTACAAAAGAGTCACCACTTATCAAGGCCAGGGGGTAACTCAGGGATAAATGTTAATGAGTATACGGTAGTCAATGGGAAAATATCGTAGTAATTGTTTGTAATGGACATTTGATAAATTAGATTACTAAAGTTGAAGGTTCCTAAAAAATTGTTCACGTTGCATTTTAAAGGTGATCATATTGTTGTCAGCTGCAGGGAAAGGAAATGGAAGAGTGTTCCACAGGTGCAGTTCTAAGAAAGAAGCTTTGTTCCTAAACTCTACGTTTAGGTTTATGTAGATAAAGAAAATGGAGGAAAATATAGATAGTGGTTTCACTTAGATGCGCGTTTTTCGTCAAAGTCTGGTAAAGGGATACCATAGATTGGTGCTCTAACGACTACTTGCAATGAAAATAATGATAAAGAATATGCAGACTCGCAACATCTCTTCTGTGAGAAAGAGATCACAGGAAAGAAGAAGGGGCATCCTCAACTAGGCTACTAATCTATTTTGAACTCTTTTAATGCCGGATAAATGGCATTTAGAATTTCCTGTCCAGATGTGGCAAGAGTAATTGATCCTTGGACGTTTTGGCACCGATGCAGGTAAAGAACAGTGAGATATCTACAGAAGCGATAGAATAATCCCACCACTTTTTAAGCGACCTTGGCAATTGATCATATATTTGGAAATAAAAACATTTGAATTAAATTCGTATTTTAGTTGGAGGTCATCACTGTCCTAGAGCAGATATTCACTTTTAAGCAAACGCACACGCGTGCGCGCACACACACTTACACACACACACCCAAACACACACCCAAACACCCCCCCCACACACATATATATATATTTTGTGTTGTTGTTGTTTTATCTGTTTGGTTACATATTTTTCGGATGCTGGACCATGTTTACGATCCAACAGCCTCCTCAGACCTTACAGAAATGGTTGTTAGTATTTGGAAGAAGGGTTTTTGAAGAAATACGAGGAAAAAAAGGGATGTAAGAGATAATAAGGAGGAGGGAGACGGGTATAGATAACATTTCAGTTTTGAAGGTTAAAATACATTAGATTGTAGTGTGTGGGGTGTAGCAAATTCAGATAGGCGTGAGTTGAGATATATGGATATATGGAGGGGGAGAGTGGATGGTAAAGAAAAATGGAAGGGGAAAGGAAAAGAGGGGGAGGAGTTTCAATGTTTAGGTTTTAAAATGTTTACTGCTTTTTGCTTGTTTAGCCATGTATATGAAGTAAATGAGAGAGAGAGGGATAGAGATAGAAAAAGAGAGGGGGAGAGAGAAAGTGTTTGTGTAAGTGTCAAATGTGTTTGACAAGTAAAAGGTTCCATTTCGAATTTCCGTAATCGCTATAAGTCAACTTGACAATGCGTTCTTTTAGATAGTTAAGGATTTATACATACGCTAACGCAAATACGCATACATACATACACATACATATGTAGATTTCTACACATCCATATACAGACACATACGCACATGCATGTATATAAACAATGTATATGCAGACATGCATGCATCTATATGCAGACATACACACATACACACAACTCATATACACATATACATACTCACACACACACACACACACACACACACACACACACATATATATATATATATATATACACCTACATATATACATATACGTGGAGATATAGATCTCCAGTAAGAAGTAGATGTACTCATACATGTTTTTATATTTTTATAAATATGCATATTTATGCAATTGTATATACGTGTATATGGGTACATGTGTGTATATGTATGTGTGCGTGTATGTATGTCGATAAATAATTCATTTATTTGAGGTTTAGCCCCTATGATACGCTTTTACTCTTCTTTTACTTTTCTTTGACATAAAAAATAAAGTTTGCATGGTAAGACATTGCTTTTTTGCCCTAAAAACAACATTTTAAGAGATTTGCCACAAGGCGATGGACAATGGAAATTCTACGATTAAGAGTAAAATGTCATAACTTCAGTAATATCGTATGAATTTCTATAAAATGTTTAGAAATAACTAACCTTAAAGCAGTTGTGTGATGATATAATTTTCATTTTGTTTTGACGTATATTTGGTGAAATATTGATATTTTACTAATCTGCAATAAAGCGATTGACGCAGTTTATTTCAAATTCTAAGATTTTTTCTATTTTACTATTTTTTTTCAGTATGTTAAAATGTTGCATGTATTCTTGAATGTTGAAATGAATTCATGACATCCCCTGTTTCGTAGCGAAGAACAATTCATTAAATATTATCTTGTTATAAAATTGTTTTTCGCTCTGACTCATCAAAAGAACAATAACTCATGAACTTTAAAAGAAAATAAAAAATATATGGACATTATTTCATGAATCCGAAAATATCATAATAGTAGTTTAAATTGTGTTTTATATTTACGCCATCTTTTCTGTGTGTGTGTCTGTGTGTTTTTCATTGTCTATGTGTGTTATTTTTGTATGCACATACTATAAAGTACATATACATATAATATGTTATTACTGACTATTAATATATATATATACATATATATATATCTATATCTATACCTATCTCTTTCTCTATCTCCCTCTCTCTCTCTTTCTCTCTGTCTGTCTCTCTCTCTCTATATATATATATATATATATATAGATAGATAGAAAGATAGATAGAGAGATGGATAGATAGATAGAGGAAGATAGAGGGGCACAGTATGACATGTTATCCACATCATATATAACTGGACACATCCACTTTAATATATTGGATTTTTCTAACACACTGAATATTTTGACAATCCAGCCAAGTATTTGACAATGGGAATATGACTGTTGGAAGTCATGAATATATGAAGTCTCCGATGCTCGACTCCCAACTGACCATACAAAACTCACACATTATTATTGCGTGAACAAATGCAGCCAGTGTGGTGCCCGCCTTGTCATGTGCTTTAGAAGGTTCGATATTTTATGCAAAAAAGTATTGATTTTAACCTTCTGAGACAACAACACAACTGCGCAGCATGAGCATATTATTTGATGACACCAGCAAAAAAATATCTTGTTTTAAGTCGGTAAACAACTTCTGAAAATATGCAATACCTACATCTCTAAGAATTATTAAACAAATGAAAAAGTAAACATAATTATTTCGTTATAAAACAAATTCAAGAGAAATTTTGTATGAAACATACATGCATTGGCTTTATAATAGAATAATGCTACTACATACCTCGAATAAATCAAACCACACCGAAAAACACGTAAATGAAACAGGGCGCGTATCAGCGTGTGGAAGAAATATCAGCAGTAGGTTTAAGATAGCTGGCATGCGACTATATTAGGAGCAGGAGACGAGAAAAGCACATATGCAAATTAGGAAGTGTATTCATGTGCGTTGCAGTGTTTTAGACAGTATATGAATCAGAATGACTTTGATACGTAAAGATAATCGATGTCAAAATAATCCGATGAACGAAGGAAGAGGAGATTTTGACCAAAGTTAATATCTTACACAGCATAACATCACGGACGCATTTAAGAGGTTTTATTACCAAACAAACCGAAAGGACAAACATATAAACCCAAGAGTAAGTATTTTGATATGACAGGAACGCATTCGAAATAAATGTTTCTGCTTAAAACATTATTGCACCGTAATACCTGACTTTTTATTTCAAATTTCAATTCAAGCTATTATCTCCACACAGCAGTAAGGCGAGGTTTATAAAATCAAGAGAAGTTTCTTTGATATCGCATGAGTGCGTTCAGAATAATTTTTTCTGTGTGAAGCACAATTGAATATTATATTGAATTTTTTCATTTTAAAACGTAATTAAAGCTATTTTAGATAAAAATAATTGTATGAAATCAACAGCAGGTTCTCTACGGTGCAATGCAAACTACAATGTATTGTTAACTAAGACGGCGACATGCATGTAAACCTTCCCTAGGTGCACCGCGAACAGACCCAAATCTAGAGCATGTGATTAATCGATTGGATTTAAAATAATTGATTTCACTGAAGCAGATGGCAATAAAATATTTACGTGTACAACATACGTTTATAATCAATCAGTCTTAGGAAACACTACCAGTGTATATATATATATATATATATATATATATATATATATATATATATATATATATATATATATATAGAGAGAGAGAGAGAGAGAGAGAGAGAGATAAGAAAGGAGTTTCTGGGCGAGTAAAACTTTTAAACCGGAAGATGATGCTAGACATCTGCAGACAGGACGGACGGCAGAAATGGAATAAAATCATATATATATATATATATATATATATATATATATATATATATATATATATATATATATATGTACATATAAATACTGTTTATTGTTCGTCAATAGTATATATATACACGTACATATATATATGTATATATATACACATACATGCATATACATACATGACGACAATTTCATTTAAAAAATGACAGTGTTGTCATATATGTAAAAGGTTAGATTAAAAAAATGTCCCATGAAAATTAATTATCAGTAAATTTCAGGTTCCAGTTTAGACAACATAGTGATTTAACTAAAGGGATATACATACGTAAATGTCTATACATATTCATATGTGTGTGTATATATATATATATATATATATATATATATACATATATATATATATATATATATATACACACATATTGTTTGAAATATAATAGGCGGATGTCTCTCGAGAGCTCTTTCAGCTATCATCTCATCAGAAGAAAATCGATAGCGTAAAAACAACACTATTATGTCGAAAGTAAAGAGTTCTATGGGGAACTACTGAGTGTGCAAAAATGACGGGGACACAAAAATAAAGTTTATTAACGTTTAATATATATATATATATATATATATATATATATATATATATATAAGTATATGTGTGTATATATACATGCATATATGTATATATTTATGTATGTATAAATATATATATATATATATATATATATATATATATATATGTGTGTGTGTGTGTGTGAAATGGGTTAAACATTCTAACGAAAGAATTATGTATATTTAAATGAGTTTGCTCACTAACAATTGTTATATATTTTATACTTTTTTTATTATTTGATCTTTGCATTCCTTATACTATGAAAAGCTTATGTGAAATATCGTTTACGCGTTTTTTAAAGTACCATTAAGTTTGTAAAATATATTTAATGTACAGTAGTGTTTTCGCTTACCAATTATGTTGAAACAAGAATTACCGTAGGCGTTAGAAGATTAGTGCTTCTCAACATTCTGAAACTTAAAGGTGTTTTATCTTTTTCCATATTTATTGAAGTCTCGGGTCATTTAGTATTGTCAGTCTCGTTTGCTATTTATTTTTCCTTTTTTCTTTTTTCTCTCACTCGTGTGTAGCTGTGGGGTGCATTAGTACTTCGTCACATAAGTGTGTCTGTGTGCGTGTGTTAATGTGTGAGGGGGATGTGGCTGTGTTCTTCTATTGGCTTCTTAAATGGAGGTTCTATCTTATAGTTTGAGTTTAGTTCTGTTCAGTTTATGTTTTGTGGTAGGAAGCTCGTTATTCAATTTAGATTTTTAGATTATAATTTCCTTTTATTGTGAATTTCGTTTCAGTCTTTTAAGATAATCATATGTATAATTTAATTATTATATACGTAAATAGCTAATTGTATGACTAATTTTAACATTTCGGATAATGTTATTTCCGTCTTAGGTTTTAGTTAGAATTTCCTTGATCGTTCTCTGTCCACGCTCTTATATCTATGTAGTAGCATGAACTAATAACAATCAAGGGTACTCTTATGTCTTCATTCGTATTATGCTATATTTTATGATAAAAAATGCGATATTTCTGAATTAAAATAAGGTATTAGTGTTTTCTGGTGGGAAGCACAAACATACAAAGGAACTACGCACCGTCTTTGAAAATCTCTTGAACAAAAACTATTACAAACTCAGCAGCTGTAACATAGACAACAGAGCCATACCTAAATCACAAAAGTTTGCACAACATAAATTAGAATATTAGCCAATACAATAAACAGGGTTCCTAATAACCTTCACAACAAAAATAAACCATTTCTACAGACTATACAAGTATCTAAACTAAAAAAGATAAGGTATGTCATTAACAAACTAAACTCAAAATACATTAGCATTCCTAATCCCAATGACCTTAGATTCGGACCCATAGTAACAGAACTAGCATGCCGAACAGTAAGTCTTAAAATATAATAGACATATTATTACAACCCTTCATCGATCTAAGCAACCTACATGGCAATATACCCCACAATCTAGAGAATGAAGCCTACTGAATCCATAAACATGCCATAACATTGCACTCCAGGTTAACAAAACAATTTGTGATTGACAACATTGATATAATCCTCAACAAAAATGCCTTCGAATTTAATAACTACATCCAAATACCACACACAGAAATGGCGGAAAAATGGCACCGACATACGCAACACATAGACTAGCCTTCCTGGATTGACCCTTCATGAAATATAGAGCAGAAATATAAACACAACACTGTAATATCGATCAAAAAGGCAAATAACTAATAAAGAAACTAAGATCTATCGCCTTTCATAGATTCAAGAGAAAGACTTGAGGGGTCTGGTAAGAAAAATCAACATGGCAAACATCACTGGGACAATCAATATCGCCAGTAATTAATGTAATTTCTGCCCCCGAATCAATTGTATTAAACTTAAAACGAGTTTGTCTACTTATTTTTTGAATTCCATAATTCCGACATCCCCATTTCTCCGGACACAAAGAATAAATAGGATTGGATTAAATACCAAGCCTCAGAAAATAACGAAAACGCACCTGGTAATAATTTAAGAAAAAATGATTTCCTTGTGGACACACGAAACCAATATATTTTTCTGCAATACTACACTAATTTTTGAGAAAAAAGATAATTTTCTACAATAAATTCTTTGTGAACACACAGAAAAACAGCCATAGGAAAATCTTTTTTTTCCAACCAAGTGGAAAAAGTAAATTTTGTACACAGACAAAAATAGAAAAATTCAGTATTATTTGCGTTATGAATTCAAAATTATTCGAAAAAATATTGCTAAAGGAGAATTATTTAAAGCTTAAACAATTTAATTGTAAATTAAACGGCTTCATTTCACAAACAACTGATGGACGCACCGAAATGAATTTCTCTTGAGACACTAGCAAGCACATTTAAAGTAGACCTGTACTGCTTGGTATGAGCAATAAAACGTTACATTTCAACATGAGTTCGTATCCGTAGACGAAGCATGTAAGTACGTTTTCTTTGTAAGCAGGGCACAGCAAAACATGAAATATATGAAGATTTCACATTTGATGAAGCATTAACTTTATTTAATATCCGTTACAATGGTTTGAATTTAAAGAAAATGCTTCAGACGATTTTGTCAAATATACTGGAATTGGTAATCTACAATGCAGAAATGTTGGACTGACATTGCTGAGAGAGGATAAATTCAAATGCCTCATTTTCATCGAAGGATTCAATACGCAGAATATTCAGACATTCGAACATATCTACTTTTTATGGTTGAAAACGACAAAGAAATAACAGTAAACCTTCTAACTACAGAATGTAAACGACTAATCAATTTAAAACGAACACAACAATGGTTCAACAACAAAGCCCATCTATTTCGAACAACATTAAATCGGTAGCGAAATCCCCGACTGAAAACAGAAAGAAGCTACCAACACTATGTTGGTTATGTGGATAGATGCATTGTGTTCGTTCTCGTCCATTTAAAAGATACACATATCAAAACTGTTTATTATGGAGAGGAGCGAGCGAGCTATTGTCCAAGCAAACGAAAATGAAACAATGAAATCCCCGGGACCTGAAACCATGACGTCAAATCGTTATGGGTCAGACCAGGCGAGTGAAATTGAAATAATGGAATCCCTGGGACCTGAAGCAATCGTCGAATCGTTTATGGGTAAAACCAGGCAAGCGGAATCCCCAGGCTGGTGACAAACTGGGTTACCAGATCGAAATACTTCAATAAAAGAGAAAGATAAACAAAGCTGAGACAGTCAGAGAGATGAACAGCAAAGAGACACGACTGTCATGTGTCACAACCACCTCTGCCACTAACCCCCGCTACTGTCGTCATTGTGTTGAAAAGTGTATATGAATAATATCGTAAATAAATAATTTCGTAAAATAAACTAAGTCTGTTTTTATAAACAAAAGTGTCTCATATTCCTTGATAACTGAATTAACTGTCCATTTTAATTACTAGACGATCACTAAACAGACATATACGTAACATGTTCACGTCCAACATAAAAGTTGTTGGGAGAATAAATTCTTAAGAAAACAACTCATGTTGCTTGGGGAAAACAATATACAACTATCTGGTGCGTTGATATACAATGTCTATCTTAAAGGAAAAAATTAGGTGTGTGCTAGGTTTCTCATGCATGAACTCCGAATCTTTTTGTTTGTATTTCATTGAAAAACTTGATCATTTTAATTTTCTCCTTTTTTTAAAATTCAATTTTCACGCCAAACAAGGCACAGTGCCATTTTGAAGCAGGGGGCTACTATTAGGGACTTAGTTAGCGGGGTATTATGAAGGGAGATGAGTAGAAAGATGTTTGTTAACATTACACTTGAACTTCTGCATATCATTGCAGTTGGGAAAGCAGAATCCCGGAAGGTAGTTCCAAAGACCCGCAGTTCTGGGGAAGAAACGATTGGAGTAAAAGGCTTTCTTGCACCTAGGGATCTCTACTGTAAAGGGATGAGACTTAGTAGCTTGTCAGGTTTGTCGGGGGTAGTTACGTCGAAGAGGTACAAGTGTTTGCAGTTCGTCAGAGCATTCACCATTAAAGTATTTATAGAACAGGCTGAGGGATGCAACATCTCGTCGATGGGACAGAGGCTGAAGTCTAGATGACAGTTCAGGACCTGTCAGGTTGGCGACTCTCTTTTGAACCCTGTCCAGGAGCGAGAGACAAGCAGCAGATGCACCAGCCCAGATGTGACAACAGTACTCCATACATGGGCGAATGGTTGCCTTATAGAGGTATAGGATACTGTCAGGCGTAAGTAGTTTTCTAGCACGGTAGAGGGAGTCAACCCTCCTTGCAGCAGCCTTGGTAATGCTCTCAATGTATTCCAGTTCATACCCTGTAAACGTTAGGCCGATGAGTTTAAAAGAAGTACTTTCAGGCAATGTGTTCTTGGCCATTGCTATTGGTGGTAGAGAAGGTTTCTTTTATATATTGAAGGAAACAAGCTTAGTCTTAGCAGCATTGAATGTGACCAACCATTTTTGTCCCCATTCCACTACGGATTAGAGGTCATCCTCTAGAGTTTCTGCCATTTCCTTGGATATGTGTTCATTTGTTTTCCCCTCATATCTGTTATAGAGAGTGGTGTCATCGGCAAATATACCCATCTCCGAAACAATTTTATCAGGGAGGTCATTTATGAATATCAGGAATAATAGAGGTCCAAGGATAGACCCCTGAGGTACTCCCGCATTTATGTCATATTGTTTAGATGTACGACCGTCGAGGACAACTTTGATTTTTCTATTACTTAAGAAGGATTTAATTACATTATGAATTCTTCCAGTGATTCCATATGATCTAATTTTCCTTAGAGGACCATCGTGCCATACCCTGTCAAAAGCCTTAGATGTATCAAGGGTCACCGCTCTACCCTCCCCTGTTTTATCCAATGAACGGTATATACGTTCAGAAGCTACAGTTAAGATATCTGCTGTCGAACGGGCTTGCCTGAATCCATATTGTTTGTCAGTCAGGAGTTTAGTAGCTGTTAGGTGCTGGACTAGGGCTTGATTAACTAAGGACTCAAATATTTTGGCGAAAAGCGGGAGGACGCTAATGGGGCGATAATTTAGTGGGTCAGTTCTTTCACCAGAATTCTTGAAGACTGGTACCACAGAGGCGGTTTTCCAGCAGTCGGGAAAACAAGATTCGTTAAGGCATTTATTGTAATGTTTTGAGAGAACTGGAGCAACCTCGGCAGATCATTTTTTTAATAGCACAGCCGGGATGAGATCTGGTCCACATGCTTTTGAGGTGTCTAGGTTTTTTATAATAGCATGTACCTGAGAAGGGGTGATTTTCAAATCGTCTTATGTGGCGTCTATTCGCAGAGGAAAATCAGGGAGTGAGTAGTGTACCGAGTTCAGTGTGGAGTTTGAGGCAAACCGACTGGCAAGCAGATTAGCTTTGTCAGTTGCCGTGCAAGCAACCTCATGATTGTTTGATAGTGGGGGAATAGTTGACAATTTTCAATCTTTCAATATTAATGCCGCAGCAGATTCTAAAATCATTTAAAGAACATCCTTAAAGCAACGTTCAGCAATGCTTTTTAAGATAAACTTGGATATTATTTTAAAATTAAAGCGATGTGAAAACTGAAGTCAGATGCAAAACCAGTCTTCAGACCAAAGTGTCCGGTACTTTAGACACAGTAGAAAAGGAATTGTAGCATCTAAAACAAGAAGAAGAGGTCAAACCTACAAATTACTCATCCCCGGTAGCACGTATTGCCATTTTTCATCATGTTAATGGCAAGGTTCGAATATGTGCGAACTTTAGCACAGGATTAAAATACAGACTGGAGACATCAGTACTCACTACATGTATCGGAGGATCTGTTCTCAAAATTTTACGGTAGAACTTTTTTTGCCAAACCTCGCAGATGTATATCTAAACATGAAAGTTGAAAATTCCAAAAATCTTTCTCACTATCAACACCAACAAAGGATTATTTCAATTTAATCGCTTTCCATTTGGGGACAAAGTAAGCTTCACTAATATTCCAACAAACTATGGATACCATTCTAACATGATTACCAGGCGTTTCCGCTTACATTGATGATATTATATTACAGGCACATCACAAGGAGAACTTTAAATCGTCTTCCTGCCGTGCCTGATCGAATTCAACAATAAAGATTTCACTTAAAACCAGACAAATACAAAGTCTTCCAAACTTTTGTGAGATACGTTGGATTCGTAGTTTTAAAAAATGGTCGAAAACCAGATCCAGACAATATTCAAGCAATAAAGCACATGACAGCTGCAAATGATATCGCAACATACGATCCTTTTAAGGCATTTTAAGTAATTATGAGATTTTGCACCCAAGTTACGGGGGACTCTAAATAATTTGTTACAAAAGATACACAAAAACTGGTCAACCACACGCAAAGAATCATTTAAGAAAGTTAAAAACATCTTAGTTCTAGTCTATTGCTAACACACTACAGTCAGTCATTAGGCATTACCGCTGTGATGGATGTTTCAGACTATAATGTTACATACTGAAGCGTAAAAGCCATTGCACACGCTTAAAAGTCATTGAAACCTACTGAAAGAAAGTATAGCCAAATTGAGAAAATAAATCCAGGCAATTATCTACGCATAAAATAAAATTCACAAAATGTTATATAGGCATCCTTTAATTCTGATCCCAGATCACAATTTCTTAATAACTATTTTTGATTTCAAGAAAGGAATTTCAGTTTATACCGCAAATTGGTTACAAAGATGGACAATTATGCTTTCAGATTAGGGTTTTATAAAGTATTAACTAGGCAGCCCAGGCATATGTGTTTACCAAGACTCATATATTCTCATCAAAACTAATGGCAGACGTGGTAATCGCTGCTATATCTGTGAAACCTTAAGTTGTCCCTGCGCTTAGTCCTACAATGAGATTTCTACCTGTTACTTCAGAAATCGCCCAAGAGGCTACAGCCCCAGATTAATAATTACAGAAATGTCGATATTTTATTCTCACAAGCTGGTAAAAACATATATTGACTAGGAACTTCAACCATTTTTTAAGAGAAGATCTTCTTTATCCGATATTAATAGATTCATTTGTAGAATATGTTGTTGTTCCATTCAAATTTAAGAGAAGAATTCTTAGGCAATTTAACTATAGACGTCGGGAAATTATTGGAGAAACGCCTTGACACATGGCTATGTGTATTGGGGAAACATTTACAGGCAATTGGATGAACTTAAAAAAAAGTTGTGCCAAATGTCAACTGATTGCGAAGTCTTCTCGGAAAACAATATTGCATGTACGGTTTACCTCTGAAATGCCTTTGTAATCACTACACCTAGACTTTGCAAGACAAGCTAATGGGCAACATGATTTAATATCGACCGAAAGTATTCTAGGAACTACATCAAATAAAACTGTAAAGAAACTACAAGACATTTTCAACAAATTGAGGCGTCTTTGACATGTTAGTTTCTGATAATGCATTTACCTCAGAGACTTATGTTAACAAAAAAGTATTTGGCATTTGAGATCTTAACCTTACCATCCACAATCAAATGGCCAAGCTGCTTGCTTTTTCGACACATCAAGAAAACATTCTTTATATTAAAATCGGGAAGAAAAATCTCGATATTGACATTTGGCACAACTTTTTACATTTTGCCACAACTATAATCTTGGTATAATGATACACGTAGTATTGTAAATATATTCTATTAATTGGTGAAAAGAAATTAATCCATCGTATCTTAAACCGTATTGAAATTTCTAAGATGATAAAGTCACACCTATGTTAAATAATTTTTTCTAAAAATTCATTGCTGATTCCAGTGAAGTAATGCCGTTATATTCATTATATTTACATTTTGAACCCAATCTTTTACTAAACGAAATATTATTGCATCGATGCAATTTTGATATTAAGTATTATCAAACCAAAACAGCTCATAGGTTGCGTTGAAAACAACCGTAATTTAGCAACCAATTATGCCCTTAGAACGTATCCAATCATGTCATGGTGCTTTATCTGGATTCAATTCTTTAATTGTACTTTCTGTCACATTAATGCTGAGATCATATTTCCGAAGGTATTCCTTAGAGAGAAATCATAAACGATGATGCAATTTATTTCAGATATGAAAATTTTAATATCGTTGAAAAGCGAAGAACTATATTTTGATTTCAAATGTTCCATTGTTGTTGACTGTTGAACAAACGCTCGTTAATGTTTTTATATACATTGCTTTCGAACTTTTGCGCTCATAAGGCCCCTATATTTCTGTAAAAACTTAAGCCAGTGTCTCCTCTTACATAGACGTGTAACACGGTAAACTTCTTTTTACTTCTTCGAAATTCCTTTTCTATTTTATCAAACCGTCAATATGAGCCTTGTTTTTCCTGCGAGAGATTACTTATTATAATATTGTTTTTATGAACCCATTCTCTACGTGTGCTCTTCCTAAGGCCATGAACTTCAGACTAAAAGACTATTGTGATTGAATCGTTTATGATGTAGAGATAGGAGCTTGGTCTTAGATGCATTAAAGGTAACCAGCCAAATCTTCCCCCATTGTACCACGCGATCAAGATCAGAGTAGAGAGAATCAGAGAGAGCTTTGTCATTTACAGCCTTTGATGTGTTGCCATAGATAGTCATGTCACCAACATAGACGTCAACGAAAGATTTTAGTATGTGTTTTGGGAGATCATTGATGTAGATAAGGAAGAGTGTTGGGCCCAGGTTAGACCCCTGACGGACTCCAGAATCTATAATGTGGGCCTCTGATTTCTGCCTATCAACCACCACTCTTATGAGCCTATCAGAGAGAAATGATTTAATGATCGAGAAAACATGTCCAGTTATACCGTAGCTGGGAATCTTGTGTATTAGGCCTTTATGCCAAACCTTATCCAAGGCCTTTGATATGTCAAGACCAATTGCCTTAGTAAGGAAGCCTTTGTCGAGAGATTCGCTAATCCTATGAGATATAACCGTTAGCACATCTGCTGTAGATCTAGCAGAACGGAAACCATATTGTGTGTCGCTAAGAAGGTTATTTCTGCTGAGGTGGTTGACTATTTCTCTATTTATTGTGGATTCCAGCAACTTACACATGACACACAGGAGACTTATTGGTCTGCACTGAGAGGGAGATGACTTATCACCTGAATTCTTAAATACAGCGCATACTGATGAGGTTTTGCAGGGTGTTGGGAAGCACTTCTCCTTAAGGCAACGCTTAAACAGTTTGGTAAGTATGAGGGCAAGTTCTGGTTGTAATTTTTTTACCACTATAATTGGAATACCGTCAGGACACGTTGCTTTACTGGAATCAAAGTTCTTGATTAGCTTGGCGACCTCACGCAGAGATATTTGTATGTTGCATAGCGTGTTCTCTGTTATAGGAGGGAATACGGGGAGTTGACGGCCTTCGTCACACAGGGTAGAATTTGCCACAAAGTTTTTGGCAAATAGTTTGGCCTTGTCGGATGCTGTCGAGACGACCTCTGGTACATTGATAATGGTTGGGCTAGAATGCACGTTTCAGTTCAGGATCCTATTTGCTATTTGCCAGAACTGATGGGAACCAAGCCGCTGTTCAGCTACTTTTGATTTAACGGATTGAGCATATAGTTCTCTTGTATTTTTATTACTCTTTTACGGTGCTTGCTGGCGGTCATCAAAGCAGCTTTAGTTCAATACATTTATTACGTTGGTAACTATGGAAAAAGTGATTTCTGTGTGCGATGGCAGCAGCACAGTCAGGGGAGAACCATGGCTGGCTGTAGGTTTTTGTTGGAATGTTTTGGATGGTATGCATTTTTGGATTGTTATTCTTTGAAGTTGTGTAAGAAATAAAGTTTGGGGAAATGTGCTAGCATCAAAATACATGTTGTCGAGGTAAACTGTTTTTTAAGCAAAAAACAAACAAAAAAACATCATTTCCGTAATGATTAAAAAGTACGTACGATTGCTGTAGTTGACCAGTTACAATTTATCAAATTTCACAGAAATGGCTTTTTGTTATGGTGCTACCGATTGCGTCTCTCATCGCTATATGAGACTTGCACTTAACATCATTAATGCAATTGTTCAGTATTAATAACAGTATATTAGATTGTTTGGGGGATTTCAGAGGAGTGTGGAAAAATGCAGCTTAACGTTCAAACAACGATCTTTTCAATCTGGCCTATCTTGTTTGTTTTAACTTTTTTTATGACATTTTCACCCAAAAAATTACAACTTTGGTGTAGGGGGCTACTATCAGGGGCAACAACTACTGGGGTACTATGTAGGGATTTGAGCTGCAAGATGTCGGTTTACGTTGCACTTGAACTTATGCAAGTCAGTACAGTTGGGGAAGCAGGGAACTGGAATGGAATTCCAAAGTCTAGCGGTCCTAGGGAAGAAACTACTAGAGTAGAAAGATCTTTCACATCTAGGGATCTCTACAGTGTGGGGGTGGGATTTAGCAGCCTTTCGGGTTTGTCGAGGGTGCTCACGTCGTGGGGGCACAAGAGCTTGCAGTTCGTCAGAGCATTCACCATTATAATACTTGTAGAAAAGGCAGAGGGATGCAACGTTTCTTCGATGAGACAGAGGCTGACGCTTGGATGCCATTTCAGGGGCTATCAGATTTGCAACTCTCTTTTGAACCTTGTCAAGGAGCGAGAGACTAGTAGCAGATGCACCAGCCCAAATATGACAGCAATACTCCATACGTGGGCGAGTATAGGATACTTTCGGGTGTTAGTAGTTTTCTAACACGGTAGAGCGAGCCCAACTTCCTTGCAGCGGCTCCGGCAATGCCTTCAATGTAATTGTTCTAACTCATGTTTCCTGTGAAACTTTACCGTCGGAATTTCTGCTAAACTCTTTTCAGATGTTCTACAGCTATCCCCATCTGCAGACTTTGTTTCTTGAGTCTTTAAAAAATATATTTTCCTGCAGCAATATAACTTAGTCTTGGAAAACCTAATGCTAGTTAAAAATATGAGTAAAATTTGCAAAATCAGCAAATCTATTTCTTAGTCATTCTTTTTTTCGTCAGAATATCACCCCAAAAGTTGGAAATTTGACCATTATTATTTACTCGTGTGATTATTGCCTATTCGATTATAGTCCAAGATCTTATCGGCGAGTACCATTTTAACTCGGATCGTGGAAACCTTCTGACAACTTATATACAAAGATCTAATTTTCGAAAAGTATTTCATTCCGTTACTTTTATTAGTATATTTTCTTCAGAGTTGTGAGATTTTTTTCTTAATTACGTGTTGTGTAGTTGAGCAGTATTTTGCTAAAAAAAACATGTAAAATATAACAATCATTTAAAGTGATTTGCAAATATAATTTTTTACTTTACTAAATTGTTGGAGTTTATGTAACATTATAATAATTGTTCTTCACTTTGCCTCACGAAGATTGTAAAAATCTAACACAATGATCTGTCGTATCAGAATATTAATCTAAATGTATACTCTTCTCCTGAAAAGAAAAAAATGGTTGTTCTTTCGAAAACGGCCTCGCCAATATCAAGATATGTCGTGACAATAAGACAATAATTAATCACAATATCGGATTATTTTATTCTAATAACATGCTTAGAAATCGATGGATCAATATACGGCACGTCGTCTCCTTAATTTACGAAGCCAATTCCGATAAATATATTAAAAAATCGATGAAGTTAAGTTCTATTTAGTATATATATATATATATATATATATATATATATATATATATATATATATGTGTGTGTGTGTGTGTGTGTGTGTATTTATATATAAATTACATTGAAATACGTACGAAATACGTTCGAAAGCTGAATTACAACGCATTATTATAAAATAAACATATTTATTTCTTTAAAATTAATTGCATATTATTTTATGTTTTTCTCTCATGATGTTTGTTAAATAAAAAAAAACATACTTAATAAAGAGTATGCATGCTGCTATCTCCTGTGTTGTTTTTAAAATGCCGAGAGAGTGCATATGTTAACGCGATTTGAAATTCAGGGTAGGTATTCAACAAAGTAAACGGTGGTAAAATATTTTCTTAGGTGAGTTTTAGGGACGCGTACTTACAGATTCCAATTGAGGAGGGATATTCTGAACTCCTTTGCAGCAATACACACAGGGGACTCTACAAGTGTTCGGGATAAAGGTAGCACAGGTCATTGACACTATATTGGACGGCCCCGACTTTATTAGAGCCTCCTGAAACAATTGCCAGTAAATCCACGGGTGAGAAAACATATGCATGAGGTTTTGTAAGGAATTTAAAGTTTATCTTTTAACTGAAAGAAGCTTAGTGTTATTTCCTAATGAACGAAAAAAATACCTAGGGCACATAATTGATAAAATGGTAGAAAACCCTGACGCTAAGAAGGCAGAAGCCATAAAGAACATTACTTCTCCCGAAAATGTGCACGCACTCCAAAGCTTTCTAGAACTGGTTAAGTACTACCAAATTTTCATAAAGAACATGCTTTACTTGCGCCGCCCACTAAACGAATTACTTAAGAAAATAGTCTTGGATTGGACTCCTGCATATCAAGCGTCGTTTGAGGAAATCAAGGATGCATAAAAATCGTATCTTTTTCTTACACACTATGATCCAAAGGTGAAAATAATAGTAGTGAGCGACGCAAGCTCATATGGTGTTGGAGCTTGTATACTAAATGCAATGCCGACGGTACTAAACAGCTGAGCGCATATACATCCAGAACGCTACTAGCAGCCGAAAGACAGTACTTGCAAATCGAAAAGGAGGCATAAAGTATCATATTCGCCGTAATGAGATTTTAGAGATACTTACATAGCAGAAGTTTACGTTGCAAACTGGCCATAAGCCGTTTCTTACGATCTAATAGACTGCTGAGATGGGGTATAATCTTACTGCATTATAATTTTACACCGGAATATTATCATCAAAACAAATTATCCATGCTGAAAGCCTATTTAGACTGAAATATATGGAATGGGGACTTTTGAGGATTCCATAATCGCTGCTCTTATTACTGACGGCGAAATGAATACAATGGTAGGCAACACAATTAGAGAGCTTCAGATATAATTACTTGAATTTAAAAGAGAAGTAGATAAGGACGGCTTTATCTTTGCCATCAAAAACAAGATTGCCATGAAGGACAGGAATGTTACTGAAGTATTCTCGCTTTGCGATATGAGCTTACTATATGGCGAAAGAGTAGTGGTTCCAAAAAGGCTTCCAGAAACGAATTCTACGGGCTTTTTACACAAAATGTCTTGGTAAAAACGAATGAAGAGCTTAATGAGAAACTACGTCTACTGGTCTAACATGGACAAATACACCATGGAGATGATGGACTCTTGCACAGGCTGCGCTCTCGCTGCAAAAGTAATACACATTAAATTACAACTTCGGCCGAGTAGTAACAAGCCGGAGTTTAGGAGTATATATCGAATTTTCAAGTCCACTCGTGAATCACTGTTAACTAATCTTAGTCAATAGCTACACCAAGTGGCCTGAAGTATAAAGGTGCAAAAGAACGACAGCTGGTAAATCAATACATTTTTACATGAACTGTTTGCTCGCTTCGATGTAGTAGATTGCATTGTGAGCGAAAATGGAACTCAGTTCACGTTTGCAGAGTTCAAAAGTTTTTGCGACACGTTCCAAATAAAACAAATCACTACTCCACAATATCTCAATGGACAAGCGAAACGCTTTGTAGACAATGTCAAAAGAGCACTGAAAAAAGCTCAAGGTACCCTAATAAAGGACACCCTTCCAAAAATTACAGCACATAATTCTAACCTCGTAACAGCAATCTTACCGGTGGAATCTATGTTGGCACGAAAGGTGAGATGCGCTTTTGACAAACTCTTACCAAAACAGTCCAGACCACAAGTGACAAATTGCGTACATAGTAAACGTTTCATTCTAGAAGAGAGAGTTTTTTTCAAAAATTACATAAATAATACCTCATTCTAGGATGTGGGTAAGATCAGTAAGTGAGCCAGTGATATGCTATATAACATGCATAAACGTCACCAACCAAAGAAGATGCGCAGATGACATCAGCAATACACCATCGTTGGAGGTTGAACTGATCGACACATTTTTTGAGACATTTGATCTCCAACCTCCCATAAAAACACGTGAGCAAGGACAGTTCGTTCGGAGAAGAAAGATCATTGATCCATAAATGATCGATCCTAAACGAAAGAAGTACTAACAGCTTCTACGAACAAAAAAGTTTCTACACACGTTCCGTCAGTGAAACGAAGGAGACGTCTGTGAAGCCATCCGCCGCCTTCTAAGTCCAAACCAAATCTCAATGATTCAGCTTACCTGATCACGTGACACACACGCAATCCTATCAGCTGACTCTCACTTCAGGTCAACGTGTCTACAATATAATTACTCATCCCTCCTCTCTCTCTCCCTCTCTCGATCCATTCTATAACATTCCTTCCCCCATTATTTATCAAAATGTATGGCGAAGACATACATTTTCTAATACCCCCTTTCTACTAAGGGAATCTTAAGCACGCCCCACTGGCAAAGGATCTGTCAGCCATCATCCACTAAATTATAATTCAAATAAATAAAATAACATCCACAAATAATACCATGTGGCGCGAATCCTTGCGCCGTAGAAGGTAAACCTCCATGTGACTCCATGGCCCCATCTCGCATCTTAGGATCATGCAGAGATCACGATATCTCTCGTCACGCTATAAGACATTTCCATAAGCCCATGACTCCTACTATATAAAAGATTTTTTCTTATAACATTACGAGAGCAGTTTCCTATATCTCCCGCCGAATTACGCATCCGGAGAAAAATCCCACGAAAAAAAAAGTCACACGCCAAAAAAAAATTTTTTTTCTACACTAGAAAAAATCCTAAGAAAAAACCGTACCATTAGAGAAAAAAATCACATTGGCAAAACCTGTCCATTGCTTCTTCACAACACAGTACACATTGTTTTTCCTTAAAGTACACTGAGTTTTACAGTTTTAAAATTGCACACTTAAAGTGTCTATAATTGTGTAACATTCTAACAACATTTTTTAATGCCGTGCCTCTCTTTTAATTGACAGGCTTATTCTCCCAAAAGTTCATGTGTTCTATTCTCTTCTTTTCTTTTTTTCTTTCTGTTTAACACATTGGCTGTATTGATTTTTTGTTCTTTCTTCTGTGTGTTTCAATTTTCATATTCAAAATCAACAATTCGTTATCTGTATGTCGATCGAGCTATCTGTTTTTTCCCATTCTCCTTCATTTAGCATATAAATCTATCTATATATAATTTTAATGTGTATACTTTTCTTCTTTTTTTCGTTGTGTCTATATATTGTTTTCGGTACGGTAACCCCTAGGTTAGATTTTTTCTTTTATTTTCTTTATCTTTTCATCTTTATGCCTACTGTACAATAGTTATTTTTTCTTTTTGTCTATTTTTTCTCTATGGTAATCTCCAGGTTCGATTTTTTTCTTTCCACCCATGTACGATCGGACTGGTCAACGGGCACCAACATTTGTATTTGTTGTCTGGTTGTATCATAAATGGGCTCGTGTGTGATCGTCTAGTGGTCAGTCTATTAAATGATATGTGTGTATGTGTGTGGTACATGTGTTATTTGGACATAGCTTCCTTCGTCATCGGAATTGGTCTATCTGAATTCATCTCGTGTCTTGGAGGGAGACTGGTACTTGTTTGGACTAGGATTCACTCACTCCAAAACGATGAATTTGTTTTATAGTTTATTTCACTTTCCAGGTGTCTCGCAGAAGAATGGAAAACGATCTCTGGCTTTCGTGGTTTCTCTTGGTGTCATTTCTACACACGTCAGCGTTCCCCTTTGTGAAGGGGAGGAGACGTCTGTGAAGCCGTCCGTCGCCTTCTAAGTCTAAACCAAACCTCAACGATTCAGCTTACCTGATCAAGTGACTCACACGCAATCCGGTCAACTGCCCCTGCCTTCCAGTCAACGTGTCTTAAATATAATTTACTCATCCCCCCCTCTCCCTCTCTCGATCCATTCTATAACATATGCATGCGTGTTCGTAGATAATTGAATGATATTACATGTTTAAAAATTATTGTAATAATTTATTGTTGAATAAATTTATCTATCGAATTCAAAAGAAAGGGAATTATTAATAGTGAAAAATCTTTAATCCAGAATGTTTTAATTTTTATACAATTTTATTTAATAGAATTATCGAAGCACAAAAACTAGGAACTCATGCCTTCTGGAAAATCTACAACAATGTAGTAAACAATGGCAATTAACAATTCCCCCACTAACCAATAATCACAGGTGTGTTTGCTCAGCAACCGAGAAGGCTAACATGCTTGTCAGTCAGTTTGCCTCAAACTCCACACTGGATCCTCTCAACCACCCCCCAGCGGACAGACGCCACGCTAGACGATCTCAGATGCATGCTATCATAAAAAACCTTGACACTTCAAAAGCATGTGAACCCGATCTCATCCCTGCTGTGCTATTAAAAAGTGCTCAGCCGAAGTAGCTCCATTTCTCTCCAAACTTTACAACAAATGCCTTAACGAACCTTGCTTTCCCTGCTGTTAGAAAACTGTTTCTGTGGTACCTGTATTCAAGAATTCTGGCGAAAGAATTGACCCATTAAATTATCCCTCCATTAGCCTCCTCCCACTGCCAAAATATTTGAGACCTTAATTAACCATGTTCTCGTCTATCACCTTACAGATGCTTAATTCTGAATGGCCAACAATATGAATGAAGACAAGCCCTTTCCACAGCAGACACCCTCACTGAATCTCTGAACGTATATACCATCCACTGGACAAAGCGGGGGAGGGCAGAGCGATAGCTCTAGATATATCTAAGGCTTTTGACAGGGTATTGCATGAGGGTTTCCTCAGGAAAATTAGATCATACTATATCACTGGTAGAATATTTAAAATAATTAAATCCTTCTAAGATAAGAGAAAAATCCAGGTTGTCCTCGACGGGGTGCATCTACACAATATGATATAAGTGGTCCAGGGGACTATACTTGAACCTCTACTGTTCCTGATTGCCCCTGAGATGAGTATATATGCTAACGACACCACACTCTATAACAGGCACGAAAGGAAAACAAATGAACACATATCTAAAGAAATGGCAGAAACACTAGAGGATGACCTCCAATCTGTAGTGGAATGGGGACAAAAATTGATTGTCACGTTCAATGCCGCACAAAACTAAACTAGTTTCCTTCAATAATTACAAGAAACCTTCTCTACCACCTATAGACATTGGCCAACGACTCTTTATCTGAGAGTACACCTTTCAAACTCCGAGCCTAACGTTCACGGGAGTTGGAACAATTACATTGAAGGCATTGCCAGCGCCGCGTCAAGGAAGGTGGGATCTTTCTACCGTGCTAGAAAACTACTAACACCCGAAAGTATCATGCACCTCTATAAGGCCACCATTCACCCATGTATGGAGTATTGCTGTCATATTTGGGCTGGTGCATCTACTACTAGTCTCTCGCTCCGAAACAAGATTGCAAAAGAGCGTCGCAAATCTGATAGGCTATGTCGTACATCTAAAAAGTGTGATATAAATGCCGGAGTGCCTCAGGAGTCTATCCTTAAACCTATATTGTTCCCAATATTTATTAATGATCTCCACGACAAAACTGCCTCTGAGATAATGTATATGCTGATGACACCACACTCTATAACAGGCATGCCAGGAAAACAAATGATTACATATCTAAAGAAATGGCAGAAACAATAGAGGATGACCTCCAATCTGTAGTGGAATGGGGAGATAAATGGATTGTCACATTGAATGCTGCCAAGACTAAACTGGTTTCCTTCAATAATTATAAGAAACTTCTCTACCACCAATAGCAATGGCGAGTGACTCCCTGTCTGAGAGTACATCTTTCAAATTGCTTGGCCTAACGTTCACAGGAAAGATGAGTTGGAACAATTATATTGAAAACATTGCCAGGGCCGCTGTAAAAAAGGTAGGCTCTCCCTACCGAGCTAGAAAACTACTGACACATGAAAGTATCCTGCACCTCTATTAGGCCACCATTCGCCCATGTATGGAGTATTGTTGTCAGATTTGGGCTGGTGCATCTGCAACTAGTCTCTCGCTCCTAGACAAGATTTAAAAAAGAGTCGCCAATCTGATAGGCCCTGAACTGGCATCTAAGCTTCAGCCTCTGTCCTGTCGACGAAACGTTGCATCCCTCTGCTTGTTCTACAAGTATTTTAATGGTGAATGCTCTGAAGAACTGCAAGCACTTGTGTCCTCTTGACGTGAACACCTTCGACAAACCCGACAGGCTGCTAAATCCCTTCCCTAGATCCCTAAATTTAAAATATATTTCTACTCTACTAGTTTCTTCCCCAGAACCGCTAGACTTTGGAATTCCATTCCAGTTCCCTGCTTCCCCAACTGTACTGACGTGCAGAAGTTTATGTGCAACGTGACACGACATCTTGCTGGCCAAATCCCTTCATAGTACCACAGTAGTTAGTGCCCCTGATAGTAGCCCCCTACACTAAAGTGGCAATGTGGCTTGTTTTGGGTGAAAATGTAATAAAAAAATAAATATAAAAATTAAAACAAACAAAATTAAAACTGTAAGTTGAACTTTACAATCAAAATTTATTGTTCGACTGAATACCCCCCAAAAAATGTACAAAGTCCTTATTCTGCGGAGTTTCCAAAAATGCTATTCTTCTTATTTTTTTATCAGAGGGCATAAAGAAATCAGCAAATTATATTTGTAGTAATGCTAGAATTTGCTAGTAAAGGCATTATTTGAAACCGATATTTTTTTATAGTTATAAATTGCTAAATAAAAAAAATGAAAAAATATTTGATATATAAAAAACTAGTATAAAAACACACCGCGTATAATATTTCAGCTTGAGTGAAACTCCTCTAGAGTTCATCCAAAATGCAAAATAGTTGTTTTGATAGAATACATTCCGAAATAAGTCCAGCGTGATGATGCATATAATCCTTAATAATTACTATAATTACTAAATTATTATTATTATTATTATTATTATTATTATTATTATTATTATTATTATTATTATTATTATTATTATTATTATTATTATTATTATCGTTATTATAATTGTTATTATTATAAGCCATGATCGTTGACTATACTGTTATTAGAATTATTTTAAATTCATTATTATTATTATGTTTTATCTTTATCATCATTAATAGAAGTAATATAATAAAATAATAAAATAATATAATAAAGGAATAAAATTAATAAAATAAATATAATAAACTAAAAATATGCAATATAATAAAATATAAAATTAGTGAGATAAAAATAATAAATGATAATATAATAAAATATTAATAAAGTAATATAATAAACTAATAAATAAGTAACACAATAAAATAATAACTAATATAATAAATAATAAATAATATAATAACATAATAAATGAGTAATATAATACAAGTATAAACTAGTAATATAATGAAATAATAATTTAGTAATATAAAAAAAATAATAAATAATAATGTAATAAAAGAATTAATACGTAATATAATAACAAGAATAAATAAGTAATACAACAAAATAAAAAAATAAGAAATACAATAAAATTATAAAGATGTAAAATAATCAAATGGTAAATACTTAACATAATGAAAGGATAAACGTAATATAATAAAAGAATAAATAAGTAATATAACAAAATAATAAATACGTAATATAATAAAATAATAAAACATTAACAAACTAAATAATGAAAAAGTAACATAATAAAATAATAAACCAGTAATATAATAAAATGATAAATAAAGCATATAATAAAATTAAGCAATACATAATAACATTTTAAATATTGAATATAACCAACATGAATAAGTAATATATTAACATAATAAATAAATAATATAATGAAATAATAAATAAGTAATATACTAAAATAATAATAAGTAGTATACTAAAATAACAAATATGTAATATAGTAAAAACAGAAATATAATCAAAGGAGAAAAATGTAATATAATAATATAATAAATTACTAATATAATAAATACATAAGTAATATAACAAAATAGTAAATAAATTAAATAATTCTGGAATATATAAGTAATATAATAAAATAATAAATAAGTTATATTTTAAAATATCAATAAGTTATATAATAAAAATGAATAAGTGATATAATACAATAATAAACAAGTAATATAATAAAATAAGAAATAAATAATATAATAAAATAAGAAATGTGTAATATAACTGAAAACTAAATAAGTACTATACTAAAAACACATAATTAATATAATAAAATAATAAATAAGTTATATTTTAAAATCCTGATAAGTTATATAATAAAAACAAGTAATATAATAAAAATGGATAAGTAATATAATATAATAATAAACAAGTAACATGATAAAATAAGAAATAAGTAATATAATAAAATAAGCAATGTGTAATATAACTGAAAACTAAATAAGTACTATAATAAAAACACATAAGTAATATAACAAGATAATAAATAAATACTATAATAAAGGGGAAATATAATAAAAATAAATAATAATAGAATGAAAGAATAAATAAGTAATATAATAAAATAATAAATATGTAATAAAATAAAATAATAAATAAGTAATATAATAAAAAGGATATATAAGAAATAGAATAAAATAATAATTAAGTAATATAATAAAATAATAATGATAAATAAGTAGTATAATAACAAGGATATATAAGTAATATAATAAAAATAATTAAGTAATATAATAAAATAATAAATAAGTAATATAATAAAATAATAATGATAAATAAGTAGTATAATAACCAGGATATATAAGTAATATAATAAAAATAATTAAGTAATATAATAAAATAGTAATTAAGTAATATAATAAAAAGGATATATAAGAAATATAATCAAATAATAATTAAGTAATATAATAAAATAATAATGATAAATAAGTAGTATAATATCAAGATAATTTAAGTAATATAATAAAATAATTAACATGTAATATAATAAAACAATAAATAAGTAGTATAATAACAAGGATATATAAGTAATATAATAAAAATAATTAAGTAATATAATAAAATAATAAATAAGTAATATAATAAAATAATAATGATAAATAAGTAGTATAATAACCAGGATATATAAGTAATATAATAAAAATAATTAAGTAATATAATAAAATAATAATTAAGTAATATAATAAAAAGGATATATAAGAAATATAATAAAATAATAATTAAGTAATATAATAAAATAATAATGATAAATAAGTAGTATAATATCAAGATAATTTAAGTAATATAATAAAATAATTAACATGTAATATAATAAAACAATAAATAAGTAGTATAATAACAAGGATATATAAGTAATATAATAAAAATAATTAAGTAATATAATAAAATAATAATTAAGTAATATAATAAAAAGGATATATAAGAAATATAATAAAATAATAATTAAGTAATATAATAAAATAATAATAATAAATAAGTAGTAAAATAACCAGGATATATAAGTAATATAATAAAATAATAAATAAGTAGTATAATAACAAGGATATATAAGAAATATAATAAAATAATAATTAAGTAATATAATAAAATAATAATAATAATAAATAAGTAGTATAATAACAAGGGTATTTAAGTAATATAATAAAATAATTAACATGTAATATAATAAAATAACAAATCTATAATATAAAGCTGGACGCTTGTGTGTGTGTCTGGTCACAAATAGGCTCCCATAAGGTTGGCTATTATAGAAAACTGATAACATATAATGAAAGAAGATGTATCGAGACACAGGAAACGGTATCTGGGATAATGATGATTCATTATCATTTTGGGGTCTTCGTACGCGTCTGTTCCACAAAGTATGGAAATAAAAACATAAAAAATAAAAAAAACGTCTACGAGTGTTTTTGATACAGATGTACACGATAATAGTTTGATAAGTATGTTTTAACTTAATTAGGGATGGTATAATAAAATTGTGGGATCTGCGTTCGCGCCTGGCTTCCATAGAATGGAAATAGGCACACTTTAATAAAGACTTTTCATATCTATCTGCGTAAGTATACTTTGATAATGATGTTTCAGTTTGAAGAAATATGGTATAATAAAATTATGGGGTGTTGACATCCATAGAATAGAAATATGTCACAAAGTTTTACAAGTTTTTTTTAATATAGACCCACAGAATATTGTGATAAGTGTTTTAGTGTGAACATATATAGTGTAATAAATTATGGGGATTATCTATTTTATCATATTTTCCTTTGGGTTGATACCCCCAAATTCGAAGCTATCTCTTTACAACATTTCCTTTTCATAACCTATCATACGTTCATAAATTAGAGTACATTTTCTGTAGTGTGTTTTTAAACCCAACCAACGAGGCTTACATTTGCTAGTAAGTAATATAATAAGATAATAAAAAACACATTATATAATAAAAGAATAATTAAGTAATATAATAAAAGAATAAATAAATAATATAATAAAATAATAAAAACGTGACATAATAAAAGAATAAAATATAATAGAAGAATAAATAAGTAATATAATAAAATAATAAATAAGTAATATAATAAAATAACAAATAAGTAATATAATAAAATAATAAATAAGTAATATAATAAAATAATAAATAGGTAATATAATAAAATAATAAATAGGTAATATAATAAAATAATAAATAAGTAATATAATAAAATAATAAATAAGTAATATAATAAAATAATAAATAAGTAATATAATAAAATAATAAATAGGTAATATAATAAAATAATAAATAAGTAATATAATAAAATAATAAATAAGTAATATAATAAAATAATAAATAAGTAATATAATAAAATAATAAATAAGTAATATAATAAAATAATAAAAACGTGACATAATAAAAGAATAAAATATAATAGAAGAATAAATAAGTAATATAATAAAATAATAAATAAGTAATATAATAAAATAATAAATAAGTAATATAATAAAATAATAAATAGGTAATATAATAAAATAATAAATAGGTAATATAATAAAATAATAAATAAGTAATATAATAAAATAATAAATAAGTAATATAATAAAATAATAAATAGGTAATATAATAAAATAATAAATAAGTAATATAATAAAATAATAAATAAGTAATATAATAAAATAATAAATAAGTAATATAATAAAATAATAAATAAGTAATATAATAAAATAATAAATAAGTAATATAATAAAATAATAAATAGGTAATATAATAAAATAATAAATAGGTAATATAATAAAATAATAAATAAGTAATATAATAAAATAATAAATAAGTTATATAATAAAATAATAAATAGGTAATATAATAAAATAATAAATAAGTAATATAATAAAATAATAAATAAGTAATATAATAAAATAATAAAAAAGTAATATAATAAAATAATAAATAGGTAATATAATAAAATAATAAATAAGTAATATAATAAAATAATAAATAAGTAATATAATAAAATAATAAATAAGTAATATAATAAGATAATAAATAGGTAATATAATAAAATAATACATAGGTAATATAATAAAATAATAAATAAGTAATATAATAAAATAATAAATAAGTAATATAATAAAATAATAAATAAGTAATATAATAAAATAATAAATAGGTAATATAATAAAATAATAAATAAGTAATGTAATAAAATAATAAATAGGTAATATAATAAAATAATAAATAGGTAATATAATAAAATAATAAATAAGTAATATAATAAAATAATAAATAAGTAATATAATAAAATAATAAATAGGTAATATAATAAAATAATAAATAAGTAATATAATAAAATAATAAATAAGTAATATAATAAAATAATAAATAAGTAATATAATAAAATAATAAATAGGTAATATAATAAAATAATAAATAAGTAATATAATAAAATAATAAATAAGTAATATAATAAAATAATAAATAAGTAATATAATAAAATAATAAATAAGTAATATAATAAAATAATAAATAAGTAATATAATAAAATAATAAATAAGTAATATAATAAAATAATAAATAGGTAATATAATAAAATAATAAATAAGTAATATAATAAAATAATAAATAAGTAATATAATAAAATAATAAATAAGTAATATAATAAAATAATAAATAGGTAATATAATAAAATAATAAATAAGTAATATAATAAAACAATAAATAAGTAATATAATAAAATAATAAATAAGTAATATAATAAGATAATAAAAAACACATTATATAATAAAATAATAAATAAGTAATATAATAAAATAATAAATAGGTAATATAATAAAATAATAAATAGGTAATATGATAAAATAATAAATAGGTAATATAAAAAATAATAAATAAGTAATATTATAAAATAATAAATAGGTAATATAATAAAATAATAAATAGGTAATATAAAAAATAATAAATAAGTAATATTATAAAATAATAAATAGGTAATATAATAAAATAATAAATAAGTAATATAATAAAATAATAAATAGGTAATATAATAAAATAATAAATAGGTAATATAATAAAATAATGAATAGGTAATATAATAAAATAATAAATAGGTAATATAATAAATAATAAAAAGATAATATATGAAAATAATAAATAAGTAATATAATAAAATAATAAATAGGTAATATAATAAAATAATAAAAAGATAATATAATAAAATAATAAATAAGTAATATAATAAAATAATAAATAGGTAATATAATAAAATAATAAATAGGTAATATAATAAATAATAAAAAGATAATATAATAAAATAATAAATAAGTAATATAATAAAATAATAAATAGGTAATATAATAAAATAATAAATAGGTAATATAATAAAATAATAAATAAGTAATATAATAAAATAATAAATAAGTAATATAATAAATAATAAAAAGATAATATAATAAAATAATAAATAAGTAATATAATAAAATAATAAATAGGTAATATAATAAAATAATAAATAGGTAATATAATAAATAATAAAAAGATAATATAATAAAATAATAAATAGGTAATATAATAAAATAATAAATAGGTAATATAATAAAATAATAAATAAGTAATATAATAAAATAATAAATAAGTAATATAATAAAATAATAAATAGGTAATATAATAAAATAATAAATAGGTAATATAATAAAATAATAAATAGGTAATATAATAAAATAATACATAAGTAATATAATAAAATAATAAATAAGTAATATAATAAAATAATAAATAGGTAATATAATAAAATAATAAATAGGTAATATAATAAATAATAAAAAGATAATATAATAAAATAATAAAAAATGTAAAATAATAAATAATAAATATGTAATATAATAAATAAGTAATACAGTAAAATAATAATTAAGTAATAAAATAGAGTAAAAATATACAACCGAATAAAAAGATAAAAATAGTAGAATTAAAATATATGAAAAATATACATAATATTGCATACAAGTTATAAAATTGTATAAAATTATTAAAAATATGGAAGTATAAGAAGTACAAAATTTATTAAGTATGAAGAACAAAAATGAAATAGAAGTAAATTAAAAATAAGAAAGTAGCATTCTACAGTGAGAGAACGGTGAATACAGCAGATGACACAGAGCGTTATAGCCTAATGCGTTCAGTTCAGCAACATGCTGGCGAGCGTTGTCATTGAGGAGAATTAGTCCCTTCATATGGCCCAATCTCGGGCACATCCATTGAGGCTTCTGTTGCATTTCGTTAATTTGTCGGCAGTACTTCTCTGCTGTAATTGTTTCGCCCGGATTCAAGAAGCAGTTGTAGATGAGACCAGCTAGAAACAACCGGACAATCACCATAATCTTTTCTAATGCAATTTTGGCTTAAGAACGTGTTCTGGTGTTTCTCCGACATCCAACCACTGTACCGAAAGTCGTTGGTTTTCGTAGATGATTCACTGCTAATAATACGTTACAATCCGCTCGAGAAATGAGTCGTTTTTGTTGCGCAGAAGGAGTGTAAAAGACGTCTCAAAACACCAATCTTTTAAATTATCGTTCAATTAATGTGGAACCCATTTATTTTTTTTTCTTTTCTATTGGTTTTAAATGGCGAAGGACTGTTGAGTGGTCGAGGTCAACAGCAACTTCCCGTGTGGTTTTGCGATGATTGGTTTTAATTAAGAAAAACGTTAGTGGTTCCTTCGTCAAACGCATCATTGATATTACGAGCTATCTCGGCAGCTGGTTGGCCTAATTTAATCAGTAACAAGAAGATCGTGCGGATTTGAATTTTGTCCATGCTATCGAAAAGCCTGCCAAAACGCACGAAGAGATTGAGAACGGTAACGAGTAACACGGATTGATAGAGGGAAAATGCGCTTAAAAATGATATATACAAAAAAAATTCTGTATTTTTCTCTCTTAATTTCCCTCTCTGTACTGCTCTAACCAAGTATGCCGACCTATTCCACAAATCCCAAAACCTCAACATGAAATATTTCCAGAATAAAAACTCGATTAAACCTAGAACCCCATCTTCCAACGTAGACCCCTACTAGCAGGTCTCCTTCTCCAACATCAGGGGTCTACGTTCCAACCTTCCAGAGGTTGAAACCCAATTACAGGAGATGAAACCGAACATATTATTTCTAAGTGAAACTTGAATAGGGCCGACCACTTTCCTAGCCCACCGGACTACAACTTGGATGTCTTCAAGTCCAACGTTAGCAAATTCCTAATGAACCGCCCCCTTAAGTAAACACTTCATCAAATCTCCACACTAACGTAATATACTTGCAATAACCCTTATCCCTGAGTGGCTTCTGGGCCTTGATAAGCGGTGATCACTGTGTAAAAAAAACTAGCTCTACCTACGTATTGAGCACTTTTGAAGTAAATACTTAGTTTACGCATAAATCTATACTTTCGTAGATTAATTTTATGTGAGTAAATTAAGTAGTTATATATATATATATATATATATATACATACATACATATATATATATATATATACATATATATATCACTGTATTAATTCAGAAATTATATATAAAAGTAACATATGTTAGAAAACGATATTGTTTTTGCACCAACCTAGCAGATTCTGAGCAATGCTATGTTAAAGTAGATATAACCTTCTAATTAAATCTTCATCTGACAAGAATCCAAAATTGACATCTGACAATCTTTCTCTTTCTCCTGTTCTGTTTATTTAGTTAAGCCATCGATCAACAGTTTATAAAGAAAAAAAATGTGACAGGTACAAGACGTTAGCATCTTGAATAAGTAATAAGTTTTTTTTTTCTGAAAGTACTTTCCATAGGGAAATGATCAAATGTTCAAACATACTTTTTTTACAGTGTTTGCCTAAAATCGCTTCATGTTGGAAATATCTACGTTATTTGAAATATTAACATTTATATTGGTCGTTTGCAGATGGAATAATCAATGTTTCTAAAATTTGTCTTTACAAATAAACTGAATGAAAGGTATTCTTAATACAAATATTTCAACTATGTACTTTCGAAAATTTCGGATGAAAAACGAATAATGGCATAGGAAATTAATTACATTCATATGAACCATAAAATGTTTGCTTCAATGATGATGTTATATATATATATATATATATATATATATATATATATATATATATATATATATATATATATATTTATATACACGTGTGTTTATATATGTATATATATATATATATATTACATATATCACATGTTAGTCACCACTTATCAAGGCCCGGAAGCCACACGGGGATAAGGATTATTGCGTGTACATTAATCAATGGGATAGTATCGTAGTAATCGTTAGTATTGGAGATTTGATAAAGTGTCTTACTTAAGCGGGCGGTTTATCAGGAATTTGTTTATGTTTGACTTGAAGACATCCAAGTTATAGTCAGGTGGGAAACAGGCAAACAGAAGAGAGTTCAACAGGCGTGCACTTCTAAGAAAAAAGCTTTGTTCATGGAATCTACGTTTTGATTTAGGCACAGATAAAGAATGGGGAAAAATATTGACAGTGGTTTTATAGACGGGTATTTTCGTGAAAGATTTGCGAGGGGGACCAGAGAATGGAGCTCAGACGAGCTCTTGACATGGAAATAACGATAAAACAAAGACAGGCTCGCAACGTCACTTCTGTGGGAGAGACGTTGCAGGGAAGAGAAAAGGGCATCCCCCACTAGGCCACGAAGTCTATTTTCAAGGCAGGTTACTTTTAGGAGCTCCTGGTCATATGTGGCACTAATACTCTATCCTTTGACATACTTGAGGTATAGAGATAGAGAACTGCATCAGCAGTGAGATATCTTCTGGAGCGGTAGAAGGATATATATATATATATATATATATATATATATATATATATATATATATATATATATATATATAGTTATTTAAAAAAAAAAAACATTCCAGCAGAGTGCTCAATTATAAAGATAAAAACTCCGATTACAAGAGCGTATTATTTATACTTTTTATTTACAGACGGTTTAGAAGAGACAAGTAATCGGTTCCGTTGGTTTCAAACCCGATAATATAGGGCTATTTTCGATAATCATATAATATCATATCTTCAGCCGATACTCATGTTTTATAACCGGAACAGGAATCATATAGGTGTATTACAAGATCACGTTTCAATCTCGTTTACCTGAATAAACTTACATCAAAAATTCAAATAAAAATTGTCGGTTTAACGTTTTGGAGGCCAAGGAAAACAAAAAGAAAAGAAAAACGAAAAACCAAAAAGAAAAAGAAAATGAAGAATTTAATACGTTTAAAATTTTTCCGTTATATAGTATTTTAATATATTTGAAGTGTTTATTACGTCTTTTATTTTTTCTATTTATTTTAACCTGGTTTTTTTCCTAACCAAAACTTTTCTTAAAACACTCAGTCTATAGGAGATAATTTTGCAAATTATGAAAGCATTTTAGATATTATAATATTCAAATATAATAATTATTTTATTGACATATATTTAAATTTATTTTTTTCCTTTTATTATATATACCGTATATTATGTTAATATTCCTCCACAAAAATCACCATACCCCCCCCCAAAAAAAAAAAAAATTTAAGCAATCTCCACATTGCAATGTGGGGAAATATTATATTCAATTACTCACCCATTAATAAGCTGCTTAAATATGCGGATCGAATCACTGAAATGTTTATGCACAGAAGCAGAGCATTTCTTATACATTGAGACAGTAAGAAAGACAAAATCTGACTTCTCAAAATAACTTTGATTTTAAAATTAATTTTGATTTTAAAGAAATCTATATACAGTTTTTATAATTTGATTTTTGATATTTTTTAGCGTGTTAAATACACTAAAAGACTATATCTTAAGATATTTTAGCATTGTTACATTCCGAGTTCCAAGTATATTTAATTCTTACAAAACAGTTTTTTCAGCATGCCAAATTTTCAGTAAATGTTTTACTAACCTGTTGCGTTACGCCGGATCCATCTATTATTTTTTTTCTTTCAAATCTTATATTGTTGCTTAAATGAATAATTGATGCTGGGTCTTCTATTATATTCCTGTTTTGCGACATTATGTTGCTATGCATAAATTTTTATAAGCAGAAATTCGATATTTGTGATGAGTAGACGCATGCAAAGATTCGATATTGAAATCATAATTGATTGTTTCTGCGTAATGAACAGATCTGTAAAAGATATAACGAACGCTGGAAGGATTGCTTTGTAAGAAAAACAAATATTTATAATGTAACTATTCTGTCATATGTATATATATATATATATATATATATATATATATATATATATATATATATATATAACTTATTTCAAAGTGTTTTTAATATATTTTATTAAGTAATGGGCAACCAACAATTCCCCCGCTAACCAACAATCACGAGGTTGTTTGCTCAACCACCGACAAGGCTAATATGCTTGCCAGCCGGTTTGCCTCAAACTCCACACCGGACCCTTCCAACCACCCCCTGCCTGACTTTCCTTTGCGGACAGACGCCACGCTAGACCATCTACAAATCACCCCTGCTCAGGTACACGCTATCATAAAAAAACCTTGACACTTCAAAAGCATGTGGGCCTGATCTCATCCCAGCTGTGCTATTAAAAAAGTGCTCAGTCGAAGTAGCTCCAGTTCTCTCCAAATCAACAACAAATGCCTTAATGAATCATGCTTTCCGGGCTGTTGGAAAACTGCTTCTGTGTTACCAATATTCAAGAATTCTGGCAAAAGAACTGACCCATAAAATTATCGCCCCATTAGCCACCTCCCACTTTTCACCAAAATATTTGAGACCATAATTAACCATGCTCTAGTCTGGCACCTTAGAGATGCTAAACTTCTGACTGACAAACAATATGGATTGAGACAAGCCCGTTCCACAGCTGACATCCTCACTCTAATCTCTGAACGTATATACCATTCACTGGACAAAGCGGGGGAGAGGAGAGCGGTAGCGCTAGATATATCTAAGGCTTTTGACAGGGTATTGCATGAGGGTTTCCTCAGAAAAATTAAATCATACGGTATCACTGGTAGAATACTTAACATAATTAAATTCTTCTTAGATAAGAGAAAAATCCAGGTTGTCCCCGACGGTCGTACATCTTAACAGAGTGATATAAATGCGGGAGTGCCTATATTGTTCGTAATATATATTAATGATCTGCACGACAAAACTGCCTCTGAGATGGGTATATATACTGATGACACCACACTCTATAACAGGCATGACAGGAAAACAAATGAACACATATCTAAAGAAATGGCAGAAACAATAGAGGATGACCTCCAATCTGTAGTGAAATAGGGGCATAAATGGATGGTCACATTCAATGCTGACAAGACTAAACTGGTTTCCTTCAATAATTACAAGAAACCTTCTCTGCCACCTATAGCAATGATCAGTGACTCACTGTCTGAGAGTACATCTTTAAAACTGCTTGGCTTAACGTTCACAGGAAAGATGAGTTGGAACAATTATATTGAAAACATTGCCAGGGCCGCTGCGAAAAAGGTAGGCTCTCTCTACCGTGCTAGAAAACTACTGACACTTGAAAGTATCCTGTACCTCTATAAGACCACTATTCGCCCATGTATGGAATATTGTTGTCATATTTGGGCTTGTGCATCTGCTACTAGTCTCTCGCTCCTAGACAAGAAAAAAATCGCCAATCTGATAGGCCCTGAACTGGCATCTAAGCTTCAGCCTCTGTCCCATCGACGAAACGTTGCATCCCTCTGCCTGTTCTACAAGTATTTTAATGGTGAATGCTCTTACGAACTGCAAGCATTTGTGCCCCCACAACGTAGACATCCTCGACAAACCCGACAGGCAGCTAAATCCCACACCCACACAGTAGAGATTCCGTAGATGTAAAAGATCTTTCTACCCCAGTAGTTTCTTCCCCATATCGATGTTCAATTAGCACATTTAATAATTGTTCCAATGTACTTTGTAAGGCGCCTGATTTTCAATGATAGGTAAACTTCTGAATGTTTTACCAGGCTTTGAAATCGTAGAACAACTGAACAGTAATCTGTTTCCTTCAGAACTTGGCAAATGAACGTTGACTATAGCTTTAAGCAAACGTTTTCTCCAATAGAAGAGAGAAAAATTTATTTCGCGAGGAATATTAAATATTTCTTTAAAGTAAATATCTTTTCATAGCAAAAAAATATGTTGACCAACGAGAAAAAACACCCGAAAACTGTATGTATTGTTTATTCAGCGAAAATAAAATCGCTGACATATTTATTGACAAGAGAAGAAAAACAAACACGAATTATAACTTTTGTATTTATGGCTGTGTCAATATGTCGTGACGTGCCAAACAAAGAGAAGAGAAAAATATGGAAACATTTTCACATTCCACGAGTTTACAATTTTCACCTTTATATTTAGTTTTCACGAGTTCCTGTTGTTCATCTTCCGTCAGTGTTTTCTGAACACTTGCTTGATTTAATTGTGATTTCTGTCGTAAGTTCTTTTGAATGCTGGGGTATTTTTTCATTCTCATAACCGCTGTGAGTTCGGAAACTAACATCGCAACTGTTATAACTTTGTTAGGTGTTGCAAAAAAAAAAAAATAAAATAAACAGAACGCCAAAATAAAGTACCAACATGCATTGTAACGCATACAAAAGGTGAGTTCTTTGTCGTAGCCGAGGAACGACCTACATTGTTTCACCTGATGTTGACTGACACCTTACAGCTGAGTCTTCTGCTATACTTTGATATTGGAATAGTTTACTAATAGGTAATATATGTTAGATCCACAAAAACAATTATAATACCTTTACGTTATACATCATTTAAATGAGCGTTTTCGCTGTATCTAATAATTTCAAGTACAATTATGCCTTATTTTGACAACGTTGAATACAAGATGAAAAAGTAAGTTTAAACAATTTTCTCATTTCAATTCAAGATAGGCCGTAATTTTGCTGAAACAGCTCCCGATATCGACCAGGCGTTTGGTTCAGACACCACTACTTAACGCACAACACAATAATGATTTAAGATGATGAGCGTAGTGATCGGCTATGGGATGTTCACAACGATCTGTTAATCTCGTTAGTCGAAGCAAATCCACGCACAACTGTTCGAGAACTTTCTTCTGGGTCGACATACCGGATACAACGATTTCGAACAATTTGAGAAAGATTAGAAAGATACATTCGGTAAATGGATGCCTCACGAATTGAAAGACAACTATAAGAAACACTATTATAGGTCATCTTCTCTTCTTTTCCACCACAGGAACGAGCGAGTTGTGACTTGCGATAAAAAGTGGCATTTTTAAAACAACCGACAATGCTCAGCTCAATGGTTTAACACCGACAAAGCCGGACGACTCTTTCCCAAGTCAGAGTTCAACCAAATAAAGTTCATACTGAATGTTTGGTTGTCTGCGACCAGTCTCAACCATTACAGACGGAACATTTTACGGCGTAGAATTACCGTCAACAGGAAATACCCAATTCTCCTCTGCGACAATACTTGACTGCACGTTGCTGAACCGACCGTAAAGGTGTTGAAAGAGTTAGCTACGAATTCTGCATCATCCGTTATACTCTCCAAACATCTAACCTTCCGACCACCATATTTTCAAACACCTCGACAACTTTTTACGTGGGAAATGATTCGAAAAGCCAAGCGATATAAAAACGTTTTCAACGAGATTATCTTCACCAAAGCGCAATATTTTTACGCCACAGGAATAAATACATATGTTTTGCCTCGGCAAAAGTGTGTTTATTCTGATGATGTTTAGTTCGAATAAAATATTTTTGTTTGATCCGAGATATATTCATTTCAATTAATACCAACTTTCATGTCAACTTGACAGAAGTGCTTTGTGGTTGGAATATGTATAGAATGGCATAAAATTAAGTTAAGGATGTGGTGAAAGTGAGCAAGGAGTGAATTCACAACCAATGTAAAAAAAAAACTTCTAATTAAAAAGCTGTCGAATCAGATGGTGAACAGGTTTTAAACAATTTTATCACTTGCATGATAAGGTTGCATCTCAGCTTGAATGGATGTAAACTGAAGATGCTATTACTTATTACAGAGCGCGTGAATAAACTGGGTTAGCTAGTAGGCCACACACAAAAAAAAACACTGCGGTTGATAACAATGTACCCGTTCTATGCCTTCTAATGTTGACATGCATTTATATAATTGAGATTTATCAGTATCTGGAAAAGCAAGAGATCTTACCTGAAGAACAAAATAGACATAAAGAAGTAGAAACGAGACCAAGGATCATTTTCTTATATATACACACGAATATTTCAGCATTGTAAGAAGAGATCCACAAATCTGTGCATTACCGCAAAATATATAATCTGGTTCTACAAAGCTGGATTAAATGATGTATGCAAATATTAGGAATAATGGTGAATATGCGAGACTTCTTGGAAACAAGATAAAACAATAGGCAATGGAATTTACATCAAACGGAGAAGATCTTATCGAGGTTGATTTGAAGAGAAAGATTTTACAGGGGGAGACATTTTGCCGTCGTTGATGTTTGTTTTGAATAAGGTATCCTTATTATTCATATTAGGAAAGGTAAATCAGTGTTATGTGTCGGGAAATAATGACTACGGAGTAAACCATTTATGATTTATGAACGAATGAAAGTTACATGCAAAGAACGAAACAGAGCACAAAATTATTGTTCAAATGTTCAGTAAAATCGCAGGTATACAATTTGACATGACGATGTGTTATGGCCGTAAAATGAAATACCGAAAAGTGTTCAAACTGAAGATATTAAGTTTTTGTATAAGGAAATTAATTAAGACTTATAGAATAAGATAAAATAAAAGAAGCTGAAATAAATATAAATAATATAGCAATAAAATAACATAAAGCTACACTAGGTTCTTAGGTCACATATAATGGAAAAAAACGAAATATCCGCACACACGAGTAGTAGCTATATTTCGATGTGGGAGGGTATCATTCTATGCAAAGAAAATGAGTTGAAAGAAATGGAAAGGAAGACAAGGAAAGCGATGACAATGAATTGATCTCTTCATCCTAGTAATTATGTCAATAGTTTATATCTGAAAAGAAAAGAACGAAGACAAGTAAAAATATGTATAAGATTATGCGTAAAAAAGAAGAAAATAGTTTCAAAGTTTACATTTTCAAAATGTAAAAAAAGGCTTATAAAGAGTTAGCTCATAAAATTTAAGCAATAAATTAACAAAAAGATTTAGAAGTAAAGTAAATATTGTCGTAATATACACATGGGAAATGAACAAAGCAAAACGCCTGGCAATGCTTGTCAACACGCGACTTTAAGAGGGGACAAAAGCTCTATTGTGTTTTCCCGAAGTTATATAAAGTATTACATTGATAAAAATAAAAGTCGTTTATGTTTACTTCGCGGATACAAACGTCTGAATATGAAATTCATCCTCTGTAATTGTAATAAGTAAGCTAAGAAGAGTCCAAAAGGCCTTATGAAAATATTGCGAGAATGATCCAATAGTATAAACGCAGGAACAGAAAACCCATTAATAATAATAATAATAATAATAATAATAATAATAATAATAATAATGATGATAATAATAATAATGAAAATAATAATAACCTTCTATCTTTCTATTCTATCTATTCTTCTATCTATTTCTTCTTCTATCAATCTATCTTCTATATAAATAAAATGAAGTGAGTTTCCCCTCTGAGTTTGACCTTAATGGAATTACAACTCAAGACATTCCATGCAAATGTAATATGCACCAACTGCAGCAAACAATCTGAGGTGTTCTATATGCTTATTACCTCTACACTTGCTCGATAATCGTACGTTCCTATATTTTTTGGTGAGACTTCAGTGCTAAAACCCGTAAGAATCAATGGAAATTGTAAAATCTTTTCTCTCCATTTAATTTCTCCTCTCCCGGCTCCCCATTTACACCGCCGCCTGGTCGTTCACGAGGAACAACAACAAACGCACACCGATTAGAGATTTTGTAGTTACATACAAAAACTGAAATGCTTCATATTACGGGAAAAGCACGGCTCGTAATTATACATTGCTTATTTACAATTTATTTCGAAATATTACTTCATTAGGATAAAAAAAAAACTTTCTCTTCTTTTCTTTTTTCTCGTTAATATATAATACACCGTTTCTTTACGTTCCGTTTCGTTTCGTTCGCTGCTTTCTTTTTCTGTTTACTATTTTTTAATTACTGATTTACATGTTAATTTTCATGTAAACGCATTACAAAATGTAAGATGTCAATTTTTCACTCACAGCGACTACGAAAAAATCAATCTCCATTAGTAACAAATCAATAAAGGTGTGCTTTAACATATTTACCGACTCAGAAAAAAAATGTAAATTAAATATTTTACACATCCGAACGTAACGACTTTTATTCTATAGATAGATAGGCACTCAACCAAGTTATCCGGAAATAAAAATCTTCTTACGCTCTAGAAAGACATGATGGTATGCCAGCTACCAGTTGACAAAAAGACAGCGGAGGGAACACTATGGCAAAAACGTTAAGTATTTTTTTATCTAATCCTAAATGTTTTTTATGTTACCTTGTTTTTAAACTTGTTTTTCATGTTTTATTTATGTATTTTGTCTGTATTCTCCTGTCTTATCCGGAACCCCCCCCCGCATGCTACAAAGTAAACGATAAAAACAAACAAAATGCCAGAAACTAACGATAAAACATGCTGGAAATTATTCTATTAGAGTAGATAAACTTGGGACTTTATGAAAAAAAGTTAGAACTTTTTAACAATAAAAAAATGTAAATAAAATAGTTTACACATCCGAACGTAACAACTTTTATTCTATAAATATATAGGCACTCGGCCAAGTTATCCGGAAATAGACATCTTCTTACGCTCTAGAAAGACATGATGATATGCCAGCTACCAGTTGACAAAATGACGGCGGACGGAACACTATGGCAAAAACGTTAAGTATTTTTTTAAACTAATCCAAAATAGTGTTTATGTTACCTTGTTTTTAAACTTGTTTTTCGCGTTCTCTTTATGTATTTTGTCTGTATTCTCCTGTCTTATCCGTAACCCCCATGCTACAAAGTAAACGATAAAAACAAACACAATACCAGAAACTAACGATAAAAAATGCCGGAAATTATTCTATTAGAGTAGATAAACTTGGGACTTCATGAAAAAGTTAGAACTTCTTAACAATAAAAACATGTAAATTAAATATTTTACACATCCGAACGTAACGACTTTTATTCTATAAATAGGTAGGCACTGGACCAAGTTATCCGGAAATAGAAATCTTCTTTCGCTCTAGAAAGACATGATGATATTCCAGCTACAAGTTGACAAAATGACGGCGGACGGAACACTATGGCAAAAACTTTAAGTATTTGTTTAAAACTAATCCTAAATGTTTTTTATATTACCTTGTTTTTAAACTTGTTTTTCGTGTTCTATTTATGTATTTTGTCTGTATTATCCTGTCTTATCCGTAACCCCCATGCTACAAAGTAAACGATAAAAACAAGCACAATGCCAGAAACTAACGATAAAAAATGCCGGAAATTATTCTATTAGATTAGATATACTTGAGACTTTATTTAAGTAGTATACTTAATATATACTATTATTGCAAGCTTGCCTGTTTTGAAAATGTTTGCTTCCTTGCTGGTCAATCAAACCATCTAATATAGTTAGCCTTATGTTCAAGTACATTCGAAATATAATACAGTGCAAAGAAACAGTTACTCATGAAAAGGAACCTCCTAAAGTAAAACCTTTAATAATTATCTACCCTCGAACGTAAATTAATATTAAGCCGACTTTACAAATTGATAATAGTTAATTATTGGATTTAAATTAATTATAAGGTGAAACTCTAATGATTTTAACTCGATAGATAACGACAAACTTCCACCCATTAATATGTGAGGGGAGATTATCATCAAAGTGTCCTGAATTGTTAACTTAGAACCGGACTTACTACTTAGATATAAATAAGTCACTTGTACCCATTCCCCTCCCCCATTTTCTAAATGGAGAGTAGATAATACAGTGGATGTGTTATCAGCAGCTCCAGTAACTCTCGCTTCTCCTATTTTGTCATTCAGTCCTCATTCAATGAGTGATTTTTCTGACAAAGGGTGAAGAAAAAGCTGCTTAAAGGTCGGGAGTACTTGGTGACCAGTAGTCTGAGATGTCGGAAATTTTTTTGTCTCTGTATGTCCTTGTGCCCATGTCACTAGTAAGGGTGCTGGAGGTAAACGTTTTGTCTGGGATGACGTTATCCGCCTGATAGTCAGGGACCCGAACCTTGGATTAACCACTAAGGAGGCTGTCCTATCAGCAGGCGCAAAGTACTGGGACTGCTGTATTGCAATTTGGTGAGTGGATCTGGACCATGCAGTAGTCTCTGGTGGAGATTCTCGATGCCATACTAGTGGGTAATTGTTACGGCTTTACCTTTTCGTGTGCTACAAAAAAATCCTGTCTTTTTCTCTCTTACTTTCCCTCTCTGTACTGCTCTTACCAAGTATGCCGACCTATTCCACACATCCCAAAACCTCAACATGAAATATCTCCCAAATAAAAACTCGATTAAACCTAGAACTCCATCTTCCAACGTAGACCCCTACTACAAGGTCTCCTTCTCGAACATCAGGGGTCTACGTTCCAACCTTCCAGAGGTTGAAACCCAATTACAGGAGACGAAACCGGATATATTATTTCTAAGTGAAACTGGAATAGGGCCGACGACTTCCCTAGATGAGTTCATAATTAACAGATACTCTAATTAAACAGCTAAATCTGACACCCAAGATCGCCATGGGCATGGAATATGTGCCTACATAAAGGGTGGCTCCCCATGTGGCAAGGATATCTCTAGAGAAGATCCTAATTTACCCTATATGTGCTTCAGGATTGCACTTGCTTACACCACTGCGTTTATATTTGCCCTCTATTGGCCCCACAACAGCGGAGTTACTATCTTTAAGAGCATATCTGAGAAAATAGACCACATACTGTCTTCACATCCGTCGGCTAACATCCACATCTGTGGTGACTTCAACGTCCATAACGTGGAATGGCTGACCCATTCAAATAGGACAGATGATGAGGGGAGGTTTTATCATGATTTTGCCATTGCTTATGACCTCACTCAGATTGTTCGCGAACCCACCCGTGTGCCCGATACACCCGGTCAATATGCAAGCCTCTTAGACCTTTTTCTCTCAAGTTCCCCTGAGCTATGTTCATGTTCCATTCATTCTCCTCTAGGATACTCTGACCACTCCGTCGTATCAGTTAAGATAAAAACGAAATGTAATACGCCCCCAGACGTACCCCTCCACCGTACTGTATACCGATACTCTATGGCTGACTGGGATAGCTTCCGTACATTCATATCTGATTTACCTCTGCACTCCATGTTTACAAAGGAAGTGTCCTCTATAGTATCAGATCTGAGCGAATGGTTAATCATATGCATAGACCAATTCATACCATCTAAGAAATTCCAACAAAAACCTAACAGCCAGCCATGGTTCTCCCCAGAATTTGCTGCTGCTATCGCGCACAGAAATCACTTTTTCATAGCTACCAACGTATGCACTGAGACTGAAGCTGCGTTCAGGAATGCCCGCAACCACTGTAAAAGGGTAATAAAAAATGCAAGAGAGCTATATGCCCAGTCTGTTAAATCCAAAGTTGCTGATCAGCGGCTTTGTTCCCACCAGTTTTGGCAAATAACAAATAGGATCCTGAACAAAAGTGTACGTTCTTTCCCAACCATTTTAATGGACCAGAGGTCATCTCGTCAGCGTCAGACAAAGCCAAACTATTTGCAAAGAACTTTGCAGCTAATTCTACCTTATGCGACGAAGGCCATCAACTCCCTATATTTCCTCCTATAACACAGAACACGCTAGGTAACATACAAATATCCCTGCACGAATTCGCCAAGCTAATCAAGAACCTAGATTCCAGTAAAGCAACTGGCCCTGATGGCATCCCAATTATAGTGGTAAAAAAAGCTTCAAACAAAACTTGCTCCCATACTTACGAAACTATTTAAGCGCTGCCTTAAGGAGAAGTGCTTTCCGACTCCCTGGAAGACCTGATCAGTTCGCCCTGTATTTAAAAATTCAGGTGATAAGTCATCTCCCTCTCAGTACAGACCGATAAGTCTCCTGTGTGTTATGAGTAAGTTGCTGGATCCATATTAAATAGACAAATAGTCAACCACTTCATCAGGAATAACCTTCTTAGTGACACACACTATGGTTTCCGCTCTGCAAGATCCACCGCAGATGTGCTGACGGTTATATCCCACAAGAATAGTGAATCTCTTGACAAAGGCTTCCTTTCTAGGGCAATTGCTCTTGCCATATCAAAGGCCTTCGACAAGGTATGGCATAAGGGTCTACTTCACAAGATTTCGAGCTACGGTATAACCGGAAATGTTTTCTCAATCATTAAATCATTTCTCTCCGATAGGCTCATAAGAGTAGTGGTAGATGGACAAAAATCGGAGGCCTGCAATTTAAATGCTGGAGTCCCACAGGGGTTAATCCTAGGCCCAACTCTCTTCCTGATCTACATCAAGGACCTCCCTAAACACATACTTAAATCATTCGTTGACATCTATGCTGATGACACGACCATCTACGGCAACACATCAAAGGCTGTAAATGACAAAGCTGGAAAAATGGTGGGATTCTTCTACCGCTCCAGAAGATATCTCACTACTGATGCAATTCTCTATCTATATAAAAGCCAATACGTCCAAGGATGGAATACTGTTGCCATATCTGGGCAGGAGCTATCCTGCCTTGACAGAGTAGAAAATAGACTTTGTGGCTTAGTGGGGGATGCCCTTTTATTTACCCTGCAAGCTCTCTCCCACAGAAGAGACGTTGCGAGGCTATCCTTGTTTTATCGTTATTTCCATGGCAGGTGCTCGTCTGAACTCCAATCTCTGGTCCCCCCTCGCCAATCTTTCACGAAAAACACCCGTCTAGCTGAATCCACTGTGAAATTTTTCCCCCACTCTATATCTGTGCCTAAATCAAAACGCGGATTACATGAACAAAGCTTCTTTCTTAGTACTGCACGCCTGTGGAACTCTGTTCCGTCTGCCTGCTTCCCACCGGACTACAACTTGGATGTCTTCAAATCCGATGTTAACAAATTCCTAATGAACCGCCCCCTTAAGTAAACACTTCATCAAATCTCCACACTAACGTAATGTACTTGCAATAACCCTTATCCCTGAGTGGCTTCCGGGCCTTGATAAGTGGTTATCCATGTGTAAAAAAAAAGAATTACTACATGCAAAAATGTAAACAATGCATTTCTAAAAACCGACGTTCCGGTTTACTGCGTGTCGTATGTTTTCGTTTCGTTTCTTTCATGTTCCCATTTTTCCAGATTGCATTGCTGTTCTTAACATCCTTACGATATAACTCATACCAAAATGAATTCAATTACCGACGCTATTTTTAGCACAAACAAGGTTTTTCTTTTTAGTAATATTTACTCGGCATGGATTTTTCCATTGCATTCACTTAACTTAAAAAATTAACTGAATTAGTAAGCTCGCACTGAAAAAATTCTCATCACTTTCTTTCCCACACGTGTACATACACTTTCTTCCATGGGGGTAATTACGTTTGCCCCTTAATCTTCAAATTCCTATTTCAGTCACCTAAATTAATTATTGTGAATGGAGCTTAGGAATTTAAGCATAGAATGATATGTCGGTACATTATTACATTACGGCACAACCATCGTTAACATTCCACATGTCAACTTCGATAGGTTTCGGGTATGCTGACACGGTTACCGGTTGTCTATTCCGAAAACCTTCCTTAACAGAGCGAAGTGTGGGGGGGCTATTCTTACACCAGTTTAATTGGGCATGTTTCGCTTTAATAAACGAGAACGGGAAACTTTTACATGGAACATTTTTGGTTATTAAAAACAGAAAATCACATAACATATTCATCATATATGGACGAGCGCCATTTGATAAGCAAAACAAACCCAATATATATATATATATATATTTATTGTATACATATTTATCAAAATTTAACTGGACAAACATTTATTGTATAAAACTTTATGAAAATATAATTGGACAAATATTTATTGTATAAAAATTGATCAAAATATAATTGGACAAATATTTATTGTATAAAAATTTATCACAATATAATTGGACAAATATTTATTGTATAAAAAATTATCACAATATAATTCGACAATTGATTCAGGTTGAAAGATGACAACGAATATAAAGTTTACAAAATACATGATGATGTTTATTCTCCCAGCTGGATGATTGATTATCAGGAATTCAATTACCTTGATGAATATTTTTACCTTTCTTTCCCTTATGAAAAGGGGCTTAGATAACTGTCCAATTTATGATTCGACTCTGATCTTTCTCCACTGCTCTCTCTCTCTCTCTCTCTCTCTCATCTGATTGGCTCTAACACTCTTACGTGAATATATTAAAATCTATCTTTCTTCGTGAGGTCAGAAACATGCTCAAACACGTGATTTACATACACATATGTCAAATACGTTTCTGGCAAACAAAGAAACTCCTTAATTAACATTGTTATATATCAGATATACTATTTGTATCATTATTTCTTTACTCTTAAACACAATGACCAATTTATTAAATTCTTGAGATTGCATTATGTAGTCACATTTTCTTTTAGAATACTCGGTTCAATGCTGCATTTTCCTTATAATAAATATTATTTTTAATCCAATTTATGCCTTTCCTTTAATAATGGTAACGGCATACAATTCATTCATGTTACATAGCCAGGAGAGGAGGATGATATGAACGTATAAAATGATGTATAATCTCGACGTATAAACGGAGTGACCGTGTATTGCAGTTCGTATTTACATAAAGGTATCATATTTTATAATAATAAGAATATCGTTGCTTCATACCTTTCCTTTCTCTGGAGATCTTCTGTCTTTTTCCAATTAATCTTACCACTGCGCCATGAAATTCGCAGAATTATCCGTACCTATACAAGGTGGGATTCATTTTGCCCTAAGAAACGAAACTATAATTTGATTTGGATTTTAACACATCGTGCCCTCATGATTTGTTTACAATCCAAACTGGATGAAGAACTAAAAATGATTAATAATATTTGTCCAATAATTGGTACCCTGTTGATGTGATTAACTTCGTCATGAAAAGAAAAATAAATCTTTTTTCCCAAATAAAGTCTAAGATGGCGTCTGAATGTCCAATTAACATTCGTTTATCTTGGTTAGGGATAGTAAGTGAAAAATTCGCCAAACAGATTAACTCAGCTGTGGAACATTGCTATTTTGCCTCCAATGTACGTGTGGTGTTTGCGACAACACCATTATTGCCATCCTCTCGAAAAGATGTTCTACCCCCCCCCATCATATGAAATATTGTTATTTATCAATTTAAATGTAGCTGCAGTGCCAACTAAGTGGGCAGAACAACCCTTAGGTTAGATGGTCGCGTCCAACACCATGTACCTTGCAAAATCCGGAATGGACACTACCAACCAACGGGCATTTTGAGCAGTACGTATGGTTCAGCTATAACGGACCATTTGCTTAAACACCCGTGATGTGCAATGAATTTCAGCAATGACTCATTTTCTATCCTGAGTTAAGCTCACTCGTTATTTCATTTAAAGGTCTTGGAGACTATTCACGCCCGGTTAAGGAGGCCTCTCTGTAGGAACAAGGATTGTCTTTTATGTTTGGATGTGATTAGTCTCTAAGGCGTTTTATTCCCATATCATAACGATAGATTTAGTTTAGTCGTTTCTCTCATTTTTTTTCTTAGATGATTTAATTTTATTTTAGTCGCTGCCAACATTTAAATTCGTTTCCATATAATAATAAAATAATAATAAAGAAAACCCTCGATGTGATTTTTAAAAAGTGAAGGCGAAACTGCGTCGCCGACGCTGCCCCATTATTATTTTTTTTCTTAAATATTTTCCCTCCGCCCTCCGCGGATACAAAAAATCTCAGTCTTCCTTTTTTCATAATATATATATATATATATATATATATATATATATATATATATATATATATGTGTGTGTGTGTGTGTGTGTGTGTGTGTGCGTGTGTGTGTATGTGTGTGTGTATAATATAATGCTGAATGTCTGTGTGTGTATGTGTGTGTGTGTCTAGTCACGAATAGGCTCCTATATGGTTGAATATTTTAAAAAACTGATTACATATAATGATAACAGATGTATGGAGACACAGGAACGAGTATGTTTGATCCTGCAAAACGGTGGTTCATTAAAATTGTGGGGTCTGCGTTCGAGCCTGGTCCACAAAGTATGGAAATAAAAAAGTAAAAAAAAATAAAAAAACGTTTACAAGTGTTTTTGATATAGATGTACATATAAATACTTTAATAAGTATGTTTCAACTTAAATAGGGAGGGTATAATAAAATTGTGGGGTCTGCGTTCGCGCCTGGCCTCCATAGAATGGAAATAGGTACAAACTTTAATAAAGACTTTTCATATCTATCTGCGTAAGTATACTTTGATAATTATGCTTCAGTTTGAAGGAATATGGAACAATAAAATTATGGGGTGTTCGTTCGCGCCTGACCTCCATAGAATAGAAATATGTCACAAAGTTTAACAAGTTTTTTTTTTAATATAGCTCCACAGAATATTGTGATAAGTGTTTCAGTGTGAACATGCATGGTGTAATAAATTATGGGGGTTATCTATTTTATTTTTACTTTCATCATATTTTGCTTTGATTTTGATACCCCCAAATTCGAAGCTATCTCTTTACAACCCTTTCTTTTCATAACCTATCATACTTTCATAAATCAGAGTCCATTTTCTGTAGGGTGTTTTTGAACCCAGTCAACGACAAGTACTCTTGCTAGTATATATATATATATATATATATATATATATATATATATATACATATATATATATATATATATATATATATATATGGTATACATATGTATATTGTTACAGACTTGCTTTGCTTAATCGTTTTCTTTGGAAAGAAATGCTTTAAAATTAAATGCATAATCCTTCATAACGAATAACAAAAAGGGATTGGTTTGTTAATCGCTGTTTTCTCATGTTTCATTACAAGATATGCATGACAGGTACAACTTTAATGGCAATAGACTTTCCGACGAATAGGCTGCTGTGGCGGAGATTATGCGTAGCATTAATGTATATCACTCCCTCTGTTTCGCTTTTATTCTGTGTTTTCCTGATAGTACAAGTTATTAATAAATATAGACCAAAATTATTCATATTTAAACATTCATTTAAGCTGTTATATTTCCAATCTTATTCCAATCTAAAGCATTCGACATGAGGCATTCGGTATATCATTGAAGGTGAAAACAAACAGATATTTCAAACAAAAACGCTTTTTATCTTTCTCTCGCTATTTCTTTCTTTTACATTCTTCACTATCATTTTCCTAGTTTTCATTTTTGTTTTTCATCTCTTGCTTTTCATCTTTCGATTGATCTTTACCTCTTGCTATCCCCCCTTTCTTTTTTATGGTAAACATGTGATGAAACAAAAAGGAAGATATTAGTTTGCATTTTATTAACATTTACCGGATTTCTTATAGTTGGAAAAGCAGGAGGAAAGTAAGGATGTCGAAAGTTAACATTTCTGCAGAAAGATGTTACTATAGCTGAATGTACACCCGCATTGAAGGACCTTTATTGCGACGCGGTAAGTTTATTCCTGCAGTCTGTCAGATGGATTAATGTTTACAAATAAAAACAAAAATAGTTCACTTATATTTTGGTAAATAAATATAGAATCACATTCTGTCAAAAGTCTATAACTTCAGGCCACTATATGAATAACAGGGTATTGGACACACGTCTGAAAGAAACGATCCAAAGTATCAATCGTCACGTCACATCGCATCTGTGTAAACGTAGTTATTTGTATTCCCAACGGAAGAATTCGGAGTTAATGTTTGATGGTTTTGCTTGCGGGGATCGCTAAGTGGAATACTAATTTAAATTCGTAAGTCGTGTTTAAACATCTCTCTATTTCACAATATTGGCATCAATTTATATTTTCTTACTACAACCGTTGTGTAAACAGAATGAATGTTTTTATTTATTAAGTCTTTTATGGAAAATCTAAGAATATTATTCTCTGCCTAAGCTTGCTCTTGTTACAAGCTCCACTTAACTTCTAACATTACTCTTTATACATTTTATGAAATTTAATGCAAATAAATCTGTTTTATTAGTTTGCAATGATAGTTATAAATATACTCTTTCAAAGTATTTTACTTTAAGTTTTAATAAGGCGAAAGACTGGGTTGAAACAGAAATTCCTCAATATATCTTTAAAATAAGTTTCTTTATTTTTTTTAAATTTTTAAATAATTTTTGAATGATGCTTCATAATGTGTGTATCCAATCTTTTGCAAACTATTATCGTCATCTTTATAGTTGTCGTTTAAACCAACTCATCCTCTTACCTTCTGCAGGTGATTAACTGCAACGTGAACAGAATGCTGAGTCTTGTAACCGTATCATTCAAAATTGATCAAAACGATACTTATTTGTGCATTAGACATCATAAAATATGCAAAGTGATGCCACATTATCATTCGAAGTTATACATATTTAGAAGAAATAAGCAGGTGTGTAGATGGCCAGGTTTTGTTTAGTTTTCGAATAAATCAATATAGCTTGTGGGAGATTCAAGTTGTTTTATTAAGTAGTTTGGGAATAAAAATTAATTTAATCCACAAACACTAAACGTTGTTCGTTTTCACTCCTCCTATTTCGGTTAAAATATGTTTCATAATTTCGTAAATATTTTTCATAGTTTTGCTATGATAATGAGTAATAAAACCAACCACTCATTGGACATACGCAAATTCTTCTCAAATAAACATAGGTTACTATGTCAAAAATACATCTTTCAGTAGTAACGTTACTAATGATGTTACCGCAAAAAGCAGAGATATGCTCTTTTTGGCAACAGCGCAGAAAAATAAAGATGCAAGGTGTGTGCGTTTTTAATAGTAGGGAACGAAAGCATCCGTCCGAAATGTCCAGAGTTATAGAACACTAATAGCACAGTCCTTAGAGTCAGATTTTTCTCGCGGTTGATGAGTAAACCTCCGATACCCAAATTCATGCATACATAGGAAACAAACGCCTCCTTAACGTATAGTTCTGTTCATATGATCCATAATTCTCCAAAGTAATCTATCATCACTTCAACTGTGATAATATTAACTCATATGAAAAATCATGTAAATATTTATGGCTTTTCAGTAGGATAACTAAATTATATATATATATATATATATATATATATATATATATATATATATATATATATATAACGAACGAACCAAGTTATGTGTTCATCACCGTGTCGTCTTTATTTCGAGACTTCCTCGAAATAAAGACGAAATGTTGATGAACACATAATTATGATTGTTCCTCTGTATTTCCTTATTTTGTCGGAAAACTATTTCTTCATTTAGCAGAACCCATTAACCGGCGTTGCCCGGTGGTAGCATCCACTTGCGTAAAAAATATAAGTATGGCTGATGTAGTCAAACCACCAACTACCTCTTGTTAAGAACTACAATTGGAATTTATACCCCCAATCTTCCTATATTAAGAACGTCCTTCGCAACACACAACCCATTTTATGAGTGTGATTGTAGGTGTGGGTGTGTGGTTGGCAAAAATGTAGCTCAAAATGTAAAGTATGTAATAAAAAAACAATAGATTTAACTTTGTGACCTTTTTGGTTCAAAAATTAATAACACAACATTCATTAATAGTTATAATATATGAAACTAAGCACAAATAGCTTTAAACTTTGCATACTCACATAGTTTTGTGTAAAAAATACAAAGCGTGAACATTTAATAATAGTTAATTTCAGTGCAAGATCTCCGGAAAGAAAAATCTATAAAAATTTAAATAGCAGTGCTTACCGGTTCGAGCCTCTCCCGCCGTAAAAATAAAAAAAAAAACTACAGTCAATCGTAAAATTAATATTCTCCTGAAAGTTGAAGGTTTAATTCTCAGGGTTAGAGACTGAAAATAGAGTTGCGAATTACTTAGAACTTCTAACCAGTCTTGCCTGACAGGACAAGTGCTTGCTACTCTTGTAAAGTAAATAAACATCCGTTCGCAATTCTGTCCAAATTTTTCGACAGAAACATTCCCGATTTTACAAGATACACTTAGATAAGATCAGATATTACATCGACCAAAACGTTTTTAAAATCATACTCGAGATGAGAGCAGTAGTCAGATGGATCCAAATAAAATCTATCGCCATCTCAAAAATTCAGAAACATCGAAATCGATGTCTATTAGAAATCCATATCTTGCCTCACGCGCTGAATATACATCGTATATTTTATGTAACTAACAAAATACAGGTTCATGTTTATTACATTTACCTGAGAATGTTTGCCGGTTTAACATATAATCGGTTCCAACTGTGCACAATTAATAGATCCAAAAGAAAGTCACAGTTAATAGAAGGCGAGTAAATTCATACGTGGACATAAATAATGCTATATACAGTTGTGCCTTTGCTTGCTATTTCTGATAGTGGAAGTTATAATTTTATATTTACTTAGTGGAAAAAAATACAAAAGAGGAACAAACTTTGAATTGATACATGTGATTATGTCCAGATTATTTTTAATTGATCATAATTATTCATAATGGATATGTAACTTTCTAATAAAAATGAATACTTCCTATATTTAAGATAATTTAAATAAACAAAGAAAATTAAATTATTAAACGCAAAATTTGACATGGTAAAGAAAATGTAAACTTGTTTCTATTTATTCAAACAATACATATACACGCTAAAACTATATGTGCGAAATGAACTGCCGGATTCTATATATAAGAAACCCAGTTTCGTTTTGAATTAAAATCTGAATAAAGACAGGTACGACTCACTATACACGCAAAAATTGTTAAATCTATGACGGGCGTTCCATACGTAATGCCACTTATTTTTTATCCCATCTGAGAAGATTACAGATTGCATTGTTATTATGAGTGAACTTATGCATTCGTGATCTGAAAGTCTCGCCCCTCCTTTTCTGATATTGAAGTTCTGAGATGAATAAAGCAACCACTGTCATGGACATGCGTCAGATGCAGAAATGAATCATTGAATTTATGGCAAAAGTGTACTGAAAATAGTCTTGACCATGTAAAAAAATAACTTCGGCCGCTTGTTTTAATAGTACAACTCACGTTTGTATAGCGATTTGACTTTTTCAGTAAATAATTGAAGGTGTTACTTTAGTCACTGCTTATGTCTGTTTCTGTATGTCTGTCTGTTTCTCTCCTGCATAGAAGCCGATGGGATTTGGTAAATTGTAATAGTTAAGAGGATGGCTTATCAAGATCTTGTTCACCTTGGACATAAAGACGAGCATATTGTTGAAAGCAGGAAAACGGAAACGAGTCCGCATTTTAACAAGACTATTTCGCTAATTGGAATATTAATTTAAAACGATTTGGTTTTGCTTTATAAAAGACAATGCCTTTCTAGAGATATATTCTATGTATCTTGCAGCACCAAAAAATGAGGCAGAATAAATCGGCAATTCACAATTTCTAACGGATCGCTGCCAATTACCGTGGATGGTGTATCGAACAAGATTAGTATTTACCTTCAATGTGGATTTCTTCAACCGATTTGAAATCTAATAACATAATCCCATTCCATTCACATAGATTTCTATTCTCTTCAGATACCAAAATATCATATCCGTTTTTCATTTATTTTTTTTGTTTCAACCCTTATATTCTTTCTCTATATCCCTTGAAAAGATTTTGTATGTGATATATTTTCGATCTATGTGCTGAATGTCAAAAATATATCAAACCAGATTTAATATTTTGCTAATGACTTTCCCTTGTTAAGATGAGCCTGCTTCGCAAATCCGTCGATCAAAGAAATTACTTTTAATTATATTGTTTGTTCAAATAACTTTATTATATTTTCTGAATGAAATTTAAATATAACAAACAATACATTTTAGTTTGCTCTATCTAATGTATTAAGCAGTTCTTATTTCGCTGAGATTATCTTATATAAAAATATTACCTCCCGCCATATTTTGTAAGACTTGATACCAGAAGATTAAATTATTTGTGATCTAAATTATTTCGCTATTCTGATATATATATATATATATATATATATATATATATATATATATATATATATATATATTAGAATTTTTGACACATGTCTAGGTAAACTACATCTAAAGTTTCAAGTGTTTAAACCCAAAATTGTCGGAGGAGATTAGTAGAAGACCAACTGTATTATTTTTGACTTCTAAGCATCCAAATTTCGCCCAAAATTTCCAATGTTAAGACCCTAAATGTGCTAAATAGTTTGATAGAGCCCGCAAAGGTCAAAATCCTTTGAACTTTGACCTCTCTCTATATATTATTTATGAGCAAATATTTTTATTCTCATTACATTTCACCTTTTAATATCAATATTTTAATTTTGGTAACCTCGATTTAACTAAAAAGAATATAGAAATAGATGACAAAAAGTCTATATCACAAATTTTAACACGTTTATCTAGACTTTTATTTCTTTTAGTATGCTATAATGTTAAATTCTTGCAACACTTATTTCATATATATATATATATATATGTGTGTGTGTGTGTGTGTGTGTGTGTGTGTGTGTGTGTGTGTGTGTGTGTGTGTGACAGAGAGGGAGCGCGGTAAATATGATGGGGCAAAGAGATCGGTCGAATTCGATGCTGCTACTTTGACTGATAGATATTTTTTGCTTTCGCTATCAAAAATACAGCTTTTATTTTCGAACTTTATATTTACTTTACACATATAATATACTAGCCTGGGTGCCCGTCGTTGCCCGTCGTTGCCCGTCGTTGCCCGGGTGTTAAGAGGTGTGTGCTGAGCTAAAAATATGTTGTAGTAGACTGGCAGTCTCGAACCCGTACCACGAAAGAGGAAAATAACATGAAAAGAAAACGTGCCGTCTTTGCTGTTGCGCCCCTCTCCAAACTGGAAGTAACGTAGGTTTAAATTAAGGCTAGAAAATCGAGAGGATTACTTTTGAAAATATCGGCGAAAAAAGCGAGCCCTTCTTGTAGAAAATTGCCTAGATTGGGTGACAAACATCATGTTTTTAGCCAATTTTCGTCCTCCGAAAGGTCGAGCTTCAATATGATACTGATCTCGTGAAAATCCATCGCCTCTGTCGAAAGTTTTCTTTAAAATTATTATTTAATTAAATTTTTACCCCAAACAAGGCACATTGCCACTTTGATGTAGGGGGCTACTATCAGGGGCAACAACTACTGGGGTACAATGTAGGGATTTGGGCAGCAAGATGTCGGTTCACGTTACACTTGAACTTCTGTACATCAGTACAGTTGGGGAAGCAGGGACCTGAAATGGAATTCCAAAGTCTAGCGGTTCTGGGGAAGAAACTACTGGAGTAGAAATATCTTTTACATCTAGGTATCTCGACTGTGTGGGGGGATTTTGTGCCTGTCGGGTTTGTCGAGAGAGTTTACGTCGTGGGGGCACAAGTGCTTGCAGTTCGTAAGAGCATTCTCCATTACAATACTTGTAGAACACGCAGAGGGATACAACATTTTGTCGATGGGGTAGAGGCTAAAGCTTAGATGCCAATTCAGGGCCTATCATATTGGCGACTCTCTTTTGAACCTTGTCTAGGAGCGAGAGACTAGTAGCAGATGCACCAGCCCAAATATGACAGCAATACTCCATACATGGGCGAATGGTGGCCTTATAGAGGTACATGATACTTTCGGTTGTTAGTAGTTTTCTAGTACGGTAGAGAGAGACTACCTTCTTTGTAGCGGCCCGTGCAATGCTTTCAATGTAATTGTTCCACATCATATTTCCTGTGAACGTTAGCTCAAGTAGTTTGAAAGATGTATTCCCAGATAAAGAGTCGTTGCCTATTGCTATTTGTGGTAGAGAAGGTTTCTTGTAGTTATTGAAGGAAACTAGTTTAGTCTTGGCGGCATTGAACGTGCCCAGCCATTTTTGTTCCCATTCAACTACAGATTGGAAGTCATACTCTAGTGTTTCTTCCATATCTTTGGATATGTGTTCATTTGTTTTCCTTTTGTGCCTGTTATAGAGTGTGGTGTTATCAGCATATATACCCATCTCGGAGGCAATTTTTTTGGGAAGGTCATTTATGAATATTAGGAACAACAGAGGTCCAATAATCGACCCTTGAGGCACTCCCACATTTATATCATATTGTTTTGATGTACGACCGTCGAGGACAACCTGGATTTTTCTCTTATCTAAGAAGGATTTAATTATGTTTAGTATTCTACCAGTGATACCGTATGATCTAATGTTTCTGAGGAGACCCTCATGCCATACCCTATCAAAAGCCTTAGATATATCAAGAGCTACTGCTCTGTCCTCCCGGCTTTGTCCAGTGAATGGTATATACGTTCTGAGATTACAGTTAGGATGTCTGTTGTGGAAAGGGCTTGTCTAAATCCATATTGTTGGTCAGTCAGAAGTTTAGCATCTGTAAGGGGATAGACTAGAGCATGGCTAATTAAGGTCTCAAATATTTTGGCAAAAATTGGGAGGAAGCTAATGGGGCGATAATTTAATGGGTCAGTTCTTTTGCCAGAATTCTTGAATACTGGTACGAGAGAAGAAGTTTACCAACAGCCCGGAAAGCAAGATTGGTAATGGCATTTGTTGTAGAGTGTGGAGAGAAATGGAGCTACTTCGGCTAAGCACATTTTTAATAGCACAGCTTGGATGAGTCGGGTCCAAATGATTTTGAAGTGTCAAGGTTTTTTATGATAGCATGCACCTGAGTAGGTGTGATTTTCAGATTGTCTAGCTAGGCGTCTGCAAAGGAAAGTCAGGTAGGTGGTGATTGAGAGGGTTCAGTGTGGAGTTTGAGGTAAACTGACTGGCAAGCATGTTAGCTTTCTCGGTAGCTGAACAAACAACCTGGTGATTGTTGGTTAGTGGGGGAATTGTTGATTGCCCATTATTTACTACACTGTTGTTGATTTTCCAGAAGTCACGAGTTCCTAATTTTTGTGCTTCGATGCGTTTTTAGTGGTTTCAGCTATCGCTATTTCTTTCTTAACGTTACTTCTAGCTTCTATTTTTCTGTTTGAACTGGACTTATGTCGGTTAAATCTGCTGTATGCTTGCTGCCTTTTAGGCAGACATACATACATACATATATACATACATGTACACAGACAGCAGAGATTTATATTATAGACCGGCCTGAGTGCCCGGCGTTGCCCGGGTGTTTGGAGGTATGTGTTGAGCAAAAAAGAAAAACTGGTAGTAGGCAGGCAGGCAGGCTCGAACCCGTACGGCGAAAAAAGCAAACACTGAAAAACAAACGCCGATGCCTTTCCTGTTGCGCCCATCGCCAAACGGGAGTGACGTAGGCAAGCCCGTTCACCAGCAGATATCTTAACTGTAGTTTCTGAACGTATATACCGTTCACTGGACAAAACAGGGGAGGGCAGAGCGGTAGCCTTTGATTTATCTAAGGCTTTTGACAGGGTATGGCACGATGGTCTTCTAAGGAAAATTAGATCATATGGAATCACTGGAAGAATTTATAATGTAATTAAATCCTTCTTAAGTAAGAGAAAAATCAAAGTTGTCCTCGACGTTCGTACATCTAAACAATATGACATAAATGCGGGAGTACCTTAGGGGTCTATCCTTGGACCTCTATTATTCCTGATATTCATAAATGACCTCCCTGATTAAATCTTTTCGGAGATGGGTATATTTGGCGATGACACCACTCTCTATAACACATATGAGGGGAAAACAAATGAACACATATCCAAGGAAATTGCAAAAACACTAGAGGATGACCTCCAATCTGTAGTGGAATGCGGACAAAAATGGATGGTCACATTCAATGCTGCTAAGACTAAGCTTGTTTCATTCAATAACTACAAGAAACCTTCTCTACCACCAATAGCAATGGCCAAGAACATTTTGCCTGAAAGTACTTCTTTTAAACTCCTCGGCCTAACATTTACAGGGAATATGAACTGGAATAGATACATTGAGAGCATTGCCAAGGCAAGGAAGCTCCCTCTACCGTGCTAGAAAAATACTTACGCCTTACAGTATCCTGTACCTCTATAAGGCAACCATTCGACCACGTATGGAGTACTGTTGTCACATCTGGGCTGGTGCATCTGCTGCTTGTCTCTCGCTCCTGGACAGGGTTCAAAAGAGAGTCGCCAACCTGATAGGTCCTGATTTGTCATCTAGGCTTCAGCCTCTGCCCAATCGATGAGATGTTGCATTCCTCTGCCTGTTCTAGAAATACTTTAATGGTCAATGCTCTGACGAACTGCAAACACTTGTACCTCCCCGACGTAACTGCCCTCGACAAACCCGACAAGCTACTAAGTCTCATCCCTTTACAGTAGAGATCTCGAGGTGCAAGAAAGCCTTTTACTCCAATAGTTTCTTCCCCAGAACTGCGGGTCTTTGGAACCCCCTTCCGGGATTCTGCTTTCCCAACTGCACTGATATGCAGAAGTTCAAGTGTAATGTAAACAAACATCTTTCTACTCATCTCCTTTCATAATGACCCTGCTAATTAAGTCCCTGATAGTAGCCCCCTGCTTCAAAGTGTCACTGTGCCTTGTTTGGGGTGAAAATTGAATTAAAAAAAAACGGCCAAACAGTCGAAAAAAATGGATGATTTTCAAAAATATCGGCGAAAAAAGCCACCCCTCCCTATAGAAAACTGCCCAGTGTAGTGTGAAAGTATTATTTTTTAGCCAATTTTTCGATATTTGTGGTCCGAATGGTCGAGCTCAAAAATTATATCGAATTCGTGAAAATCCGCCACCTCTGTCGAAAGTGTTAGGCAGATCACACACATACATACATGCACACACACATAGATATACCCATACATTTAAACAGACAGGTGAGATTGCATGATAGATTATAGGCGAATTCCATGGAAAACGTTTTATGTTTAGTTTTTTTAAAAGATATTTGTGTCAGCATTTGGTGAAAATGACACTTCTTTTAATAACTACATCTTACCATATTAGAAATTACCATGTGTTGATTTCACACCATCAAATTGTTTTACAACTGTTAAACTCTCTTGTTTAAAATAACCATTCTGACCGCTAATATTTATTGTTTGCAGCATTTTTTTTCTTCAGAGAAGTAAAGCATATTTAAGATAATTTTCCAAGAAAAAGACAGACACTTGCTGAAAGTGGAAACTAATTTCTGCAACAGCAGCTGTTTTTTGCCTGCTTTGATCCCCCTCCAAAAAAGTATAAAAACAAAAACATACTAATTTCGTTTATTAAAAAGAAAAAAGAAAATAAAAGAGAAAGAAAACATTGGTGATTCTAATCTCGTAAAAACGATTTCCACATTAATTTTTTTGTATGAGAGAAAACGAATCTACATTCATCAAATTTTGTTCGCACATCGTTCATTAGATAATTATTTCATTTCAATGAAAATACATTATTAGAAACGAGTGAGAATAAACAAAACTATTCAAGAAAAAAACGATGATATAAACTATATTATTATGTGGGCGTTTTCTTAATGTGTCATGTCCTAACATTTTATTTGTATATTTGAATTGATATAAATGTTAATATATAACTTCTTTTTTGTGTCAAATCGTATCTAACAATACATAGCTTTTAATCATGGTGGGTGTCGTAATTTGCAAATTGCTGATGAAATCACTTAGCTTTTCCCATATTTCTTTTGACCTCGTATGCTTTTTCATTTTCTTTGTCAATCTTGTTTCCGCCACTTTCTTTTCTGCTTTTTGAATTATTTATCAGCAGATGCTTTCAAACTATAAGAGAAGATTGTAAGATAGAATCATAAACATAATAGAATATACACATTAGTATTATTAAACATTTAGCCAGCGAGCAAGAGATTGCAACAGAGAGAGAATTAGAAAAAAAGAGAGAAAGCGAGGATTATATAGCGACTAGAAAGTTCAATGATGGGATCATTTAAAAAATGTTTGCAAATTCATTTTTTCAGAATGCAAAAAGACTAGCACGAGCTCAATCGATGATGTAACTATTAGTGTTTCTGATTTTATTTCTAAAAGAATAATATATGATGGTTGGTCAGAAAAAAGTCTAAAAAATTGATGATATACGAAGATGGTAACATAAATACAATTAGCCTTTTCTGCTCACGAATTTATTTGCTGCATATTTACCAACATTCTCAATGGATTTTACCAGCGAAAAACGGAGATGTGTATGGGCGTCCAGAGTGTGCTTTGTAGTAAGTAAAGCTCAGAAAGTTAAAAATCTACGAAGACGGGAGTGGTGCCATTAAAAGAAAAGACTACCTTATTCTTCTACATAGTTACAACTATTCTCCGGGCACTTTTTCCCAGAAATTTAATAACGCATCTCTGTTCTGGCATAGGTCCGTGTCAGATGTGGCTTTCTTAGAATCTCACACTTTTATTCTCTGCCACAGATGATGGAACATTCAGACAATGAATGCATGATTCCATTTATCATAAAAAATGTAAAGTCATCTTGATCAAAAGAAAAAAAATAGAAGTTATTATTCTTGGTATTCTCTTCGTACATTATGCTGTTATAGAGAAAAGATGATTGTAATCCTCTTATGCTTAAATTAGGAGAACGTTCCGTTCGTAAAAACAATATAAAATACATATTACCTATGGGATTATACTCATTTTCTTGCGCGACTTGTTGCTGTATCTTGCAAACAATCTAATTATGCATCGTCAACATACTTAATCTGCTTATGTACTGAGATGGCAAAGAGCTAGGGAATCGAACGTGCAGTAAACTTGAATAAGTAGCTGTGAAAACTAATTATTTCTTTACTTCGCCATCTTTCTTTATTCTTCCTATTTCTCCTCATTTCCCATCTCTTCCTCTCTCCTTTCTCTCTCTCTCTCTCTCTCTCTCTTTCTCTATGCCTCTCTCTGGTATAATTAGCACAGCACATTTACTTTGAAGTCTTGGTAATGCATTGAGTAACGGAAAATGAACGTTTCGAAAGAACACTCGTACATCTCAACTAATTCTCGTAAATGCATGGCATTTTCCTTACGACTAAATTTATACGCTTCAGGAAGAAATACACGTTTCACTTCTCTATAATTCCATATAACCGTCTCATTTTAAAGAAGAAATTCGGACTAATTTTTCCAACAACGAGAAAACTTAACACTTGCAAAAGCATAATATTACATATTGCCCGGCCGCAAAACACGCATATATATATTATATGTTAATTAATACAGAAACTGAGATATGTGCATACGAGCACTAGGTTATTTTTATTAGCACTTCACTTCTTGTAAGTAATATTGAGAAAACTTGAAGCACTTACCTGCGACTCTCAGGAAGAGTAGAAGCAGAAATATTTTGTATGGGTGATGACTCTTTTTAAATTGGTAGTTGTTACGTTTAAATTATTTGATTGGTTTACTGGATTTTGAGAATGATGGAGTCCAGAGGAACTTGAATATTTAATTGACAACTTTTAATTCTAATTCACTAAATCTTATGCCATATGAAAATAAAATTTCAAGGGTAGCTTTTCTCACTGGGTTATAAAATACAAATATAGACATTCATTAAATAAAGATGCGTATGATATCAACATTTACAAAAAAAAAGTGAAAATAAAAATATATAAAAATAAACTTACCTTCTGTGTAATAGGGCAGGTACATACTATGTGCTTTAACAATTTTCTCTTTTGCATGTAACATTTTTAGTCGCGTGCAAGCGACTCTATAAGTCACTCCGTCGGTCGATCTGTCGGTCTGTCCGTAACACTTTTGTGCTTGGCCTTGTGAAAGAGCAAATGTATTTAAAGTTGGGTGAGAATTCTTTATATAATACATATATTTATTAACTTAACAGAAAGTAGTTTTTTTTGTTGTATTTAATGGTAACGCTGGATTCGAAAATTTTGTTGTATCATTACTGCTTTTAAAAACAGTTCTTTTATACTTATATTTAGAAAAACTATCTGCAAGAAATATATTTTATAATATTGTAAGAAATTAAATAAAGAAAATTATAAATAAATGGGCAAATATAAAAAACAGCACTTATACACTTATTGTATATATGCGAAAGAATGTGATTATTTAGAAAGTTATTTTATACACGTAGATGGAAGGGTGTTTCATAACTATTCTCTACTTTCACATGACAATTTAATAGGAAAAGATAAAATAAAACTTAAATTTAATTGAAAATTTTATTTAAAAATATCGTGGCAGAATAAGACCATAAAGATAAAAGAAAAAATGGTGTTTATGCGCTTATTTTATCGTACTAATTTTTAATAGTATTTCAAGTTTTCCGTAAAATCTAATTGTAAGGTGAAATTACATAATAGTTACATTCAACCTCTCTTTATGATGTTAAGAATTGGTTTTTAAATAATGGCGTTATTTTTAGGATGATATCATAAGTTCATGAGTACCAAATAATACTTGTTTCACTTATTTAACAGGATAAAATCACGACAAAGAATCCACATAAAAAACAATAATTAAATATCACATGTATATGAAAAATTTCCTTTCTTTTTCCCTATTTTAGTTTGCTAAGACTTTAAATGTGAAACATTTAATTATTTGTATATTTGCAGTAAGCTCTCGATAAAACACATGTAAAGAATGTAAACAGACCGATAGGGAGGCGCTGTAAATGAAGAAAATTACCGATTTACTATATACAGCTATATCAACAAACGAAACATTTATTGCATATATTTTACATCATAATTGAATACATTGAATTATTTTTATGATTAAATTCATTTGCTAAAAAAACATAAAGTTATAGAAAAAATATTTTTAGTTATTATTGGTTAGGTTATTAAACAACTTACTGTACATAGAAGTGGTCGTAATTCCAAAATCGACCTACTCTCAGATACACCCGACATGAACTTGAAAGGATGACCAGCTTCTGCCAAAAAGTATTAATCAGCACATATATATATATATATATATGTGTGTGTGTGTGTGTGTGTGTGTGTGTGTTGTGCGGTTGTGAGTGTGTATGTGGGTGTCCGTTTGCTCTAATCTAATCTTCTGATTTTACCACACTTTCCGTTTTAAACTTGTTCCGTTTGGAACTTGTTTTCATAAGGGCAGTGTGTATCGGCGGTCTAATAGAATTACGAGGAATTAATGACTCGAACAATTCTAGAAATAATACACTGCCACCTATAATAATTTTAATCATAAATAGTGCTAATTTAAATAGTTGTTTATTGAAATGGTTACATCCAAACAGTTACACTAAGGATTAGTCTGTAGTTATTATTCTGTCTAGAAATTAAGTTTTAATGTTGAATCAACACAGATACTAATTTCCACACAGTATCCGAATACATACTGCCATTAAACTACCTTAATTGTCTGGTAGAATTTAAATGTTTCAGACACAATGTTTTTTTTTATCTCTATGTGTTACTAGTAAATTACAAATGTGAGGTAATTGTATGTTCTGATTTATGTGTCGTGAAGTAATTCGGTTTCAGTATTTGAAATAACGCACACTGCAAAAGACTTTGGATGAAATGAAATCAATGCATGCCATCACTTTACATTGTAAAATGCTGCAATCCTGAATTACAGCATACTCGAAATATGTCGAAACAGCTTCAAGAACTGGGTTATAGCATTCTGATGCGGTATCTGTTACCATTGAATTTGCTATTTCATAAGATTAATGAATAGCCAAAAGGGCAATATTGAAACCTAATATTCTTTACTGTATTTTAAGTGTCGGGACCTAGTATTCTTTACCGATTCTTAAGTCTTGTACCTAATGTTCTTTAACATTTTTTAAGTATTGAAACCTAGTAATCTTTACCATTTTTAAGTGTCCAACCCTAGCATTCTTAACCATTTTTAAGTGGCGAACCCTAATATTCTTTACCATTTGCAAATTAATACTTGGTATGGCAGATGAATAGGTTGGTTACATACATATTCCCTAAAACAGAAACACGTCGGTGCCCAAAGATGAAGAATACAAGCCTAATGTCTAGCAGAGCCTAAATAATATTTGAAACTAAAAATATCAAACTTATTTCAGTCTAATTATAGATTCATAAAACCCCGCAAGGAGCTTATGGCAGACGAAGAACTTGCAAGGTTTAGGAAATAGTTCGACAAATCTTACACCGGAAAAATATGATAAAATTCAATATAAAGAGAAATAAATAGATCGCGTTTAAATCAGCGATTCTTTATTAAGTTTATATTTCGTAAAAAAAACAGGTACTTAGCTTCAACAACGATCATATATGTATATAAAATTATTTACTTACATATATTTTAAACTCATAATCACACACACACGCACCCCTCTCTCTCTCTCTCTCTCTCTCTCTCTATATATATATATATATATATATATATATATATATATATATATATATATATATATATATATATATATATATATATATATGTATATTCTTTTTCTTGGCTGCATGGTGAAATTCTGCGTGCGAGAGTGTTGTTAGTAGTCCGTGGGTCTTAGGGACAGCTCGATATTTAAAAATAAAAAAAACAGCCATCAGATCTTTGTTTCTTGCTTTCATAAAGTATCCATTTATATTCGTAATTATTTTCAACTTACACACAACGTTTCAAGTGCAGGTAAAGAAGGAACTATTTTCTTTACATATATACATATATATATATATATATACATATATATATGCATATATATGTATTATTGCCTGATTTAATCACATAAATAAACATACGAAGATATAATGTTATGCGTAAATTTTTCACTATGTTTATCAACAGTGCTCAGTACATAGGTAGAGCTCGGTAGTAAGTTATAAAAATATTTAAAAAAATAATTGTACGTTTCTACAGTTGGAAATCGTGGATTTCTATCCCTCGATATCCGAAGAACCTTTCAAATATTGCCCTGGAGTTTACCAAGGTATATACCGATATATTCTCGGAAGAAATCGACGTATTAAAAATTGTAGAAAACCAATTCTAGTAACGGTGGAGAGGTACGTCTTAAGACTTGTTGAATTTCATTTTTATCTTACCTCATACAACTGAGTGGTCGGAAGATCCCAGAGGAGATAGAAAGGAACATGACCATAGCTCAGGGGAAGTTGTGAGAAAAGGTATAGAAGGATTTCATACTGACAGGTAGTACCGGGAACACGGGGAGGTTCGTGAACAATCTGAGTGAGATCATATGCAATGGAGAAGTTATGAAAGAAACTCCCCTCATTATCTCTCTTATTTGAACGGGTCAGCGATTCCACATTGCGGCCATTGAAGTAACCACAGATGTGAATGTTAACCGAAGAATGAGAAGACAGGATGTGGTCAATTTTCTCAGATATGCTCTTAAAGATTGTAGCTCAACTGTTGTGGGGGACGATAGAGGACAAATATAAATGCAGTGGTTTAAGCAAGAGGAACTCGGAAGCATATATATATACGGTAAATTAGTGTCTTCTCTGCAATTATTCTTACCACACGCAATATTCCATGCCCATGCCGATTTTTGGAGTCAGATTAGATATTAAGTTAGAATATCCATTAATTATGTACTCATCTAGGGAAGTGGTCGGCGTATGCCAGTTTCGCTTAGGAACAGTATGTCCGGTTTCATCTCCTGCAATCTGGTTTCAACCTATTTCGTGCCGCTTTCTGATCACATTTCAATCTGCGGCTGATTTCTAGATTGGATAAATCAGAAAGATTGAGATTAATGAGCTCCTGGATATCACTAACAGAAAGTAGTGTCATATAGTGGCTCGTTGTAATATAGATATATAATAAGCTCGATAGGTAATGATTTCTTAGAGCTATTTAAATATCGAATGAAATGATTCATAATTTTGAATTGAAAATCAGTTTCAAAAGGAAAAGCAAACAAAATCAATAGTTTTTACGATCGTTTCGGAAACGATGTTTATTTTATTTATCAACATGAAAATTAGTAATCTATTTTCTTTATTATTTTTTAAAATATTTCCAAGTGTATGTGCCTTAATACAACACTGCTAGTTTATTTTGTTGTCTTTAACATCCCTTTCAATTTTTGCTGATGTGGAGAATTTGTTTAAATATAAAAAAATATTTTCATCAAATTATTTCTCAAGGCATATTGTCTATTTCAATAAAACATCCTTTCCGAAATGATTATACAAACTCTTGATGTTGTTTGGTTTCCCTTTTGAAACTGATTGTCAATTCAAAATTCTAAACCATTTTACTCAATATATATATATATATATATATATATATATATATATATATATATATATATATATATAACTACTTCATTTACTCACATAAAATTAATATACGAAAGTATAGATTTATGCGTAAACTTTAAGTATTTACTTCAAAAGTGCTCAATACGTAGGTAGAGCTAGTTAGTAATTTATAAAATATACATGGCGATTAAGCTACACTGAATATTCCTCGTTTCATCCGCTATAGGATTCGTCAGGCTTATGCGCGAATTCTGTGGTTGTTTCTCGTTTTTATATGTGTTGAGTATTTTAGTTAGCGAATCAGAATTCTAGTATCCACCGCGCCCAATTGGCTGATAGGAAGGGGCGCGGTGGATACTAGAAAGCTGATTGGCTAACTAAAATCCTCAACATATATAAAAACGAGAAACACCCACTGAATTCGCGCATAAGCCTGACGAATCCTATAGTGGATGAAACGCCGAATATTCAATGTAGCTTAATCGCTATATATATTTTATAAATTACTATATATATATATATATATATATATATATATAATCGTACAATACATAGATTTTACATGTCTTGAAATAAAAATTAGTTTCAAGACATTTATGATAATAAAATGACAAGCCGTAATCTCTGAAATTTTATATATTACCAGGACATTTTTTAAATATTTTACAAACATCTCGAATTCTTTAAAACCATCTAAGCAAAGTATGCAAACAGATAGAAATTACCACAGAATTTAAGTCAGTTTTATTTCTAATGAAAATTTTATTAAAGATAAAAAAGAGGTGTTCATTTTCTACTGGGGAATTTAAATTCGGAAAAGTTCAAGCTGTTGTGCGAAAAGACAAAATCAAAATAGACAATTAAACCAAAAGAGCAGAAAGCGTGCATAACTTTTTAAAATAACGTGTGAATTTGCTATTCCTCTTTGTTTGGCTGAGATATTTATTCACGTGACGCTTTTTCTTGTTCCATAGAAAAATAATAATCCACATTCATGAAATTACATCAGAATGTTTTAAGAATTGATTCTAATATTTTGTTGCGAACATATGTTCATTATTCATACAGATTTACTAGGGAGAGAGGAGTTTATGCACGTTTTTTGTATAATGTAAACTTGCCTTATTTTTGCACATTTGTTTTTTAAAGATATTGCTTTACTTTGCCATGGGCTACCGACCCAGCTGTTCGAGTGATATTATATATCATTACCAAATACTTTATGAAAATAAAATGAATTAACCCCAGTCCATGAATAATTCCATTTTTCATTGGAAAACCCCCAGAATCAATGGTTTACGGATTGATTATATACATTACTTATGCAGGACTTTCTTTTAATATTTTTTTATTAAATTATTGACGAACTTCTTTTATATGTCTTTTTATTGCTTCATGGTTGCTTTAAATATTTCTGCGTAAAATTTGTTTGTTTCAATTTTATAGGGAGTGAAAGCACATTATTTTGCGTGAATTTCTGCACTTGTAATGGGGAGTACTTTAATTACCAGTCTAAAAAACAAAGCAAAAACAATTCAATCTAAGATAAAGCGCAATATAATTCATAGTTTCATTTGTTTTTGAGGGGTTAATTTATTTAAACGTATCTGTTTTGGCGTTTTGCTCTCTTATCAGCAAACAACGCCGGTACGGGCCTTGCTAGTATGAAAAATTTACGTAAAAGTTACCGGTAATGAGCGTGTAATAATTGAATGTGAATGTTTAATTTGTAAAATATGAAATTGTCCCGAAACAATGTTGACTGTGAATTAACGTAGGGTATTATAAATTTGAGTTGAAGCGATTTTTCCAGATATCAGCTAGATTTGTGGCCTTACTGGAATCATAATGTTTAAACAATTACATTACGAATAAATGAGACACTCCTCGTTGTTAACCCGATCAATAAGATAAGTTTTTCTTTACGCAGAACTGACCTGATTCCTTAACATAAAAAGCAATTGATGTGAATTATCCTGGATGTCCAGACCCCAATTTCCCCAATTCTAAAATAATGCATTACTATTTATCCAGAATATATTTCATTGACACGTGTCAGTGTATACACTTACTGTTACATGATTGTGGCTGCCCCCTTTTCATGTAGGTATAAAAATAGAGAAATTACTTAAAATGAAAATAAAATGAGAGAAAGCAGAAATCGAACCTTGGACATAAGTTTTAATTAACAATAGGTTTAAATGGAATGTCCAGTAAATTGTTAATTCGGATGAAATAAATAATAAATAAACTATTCAATTGTTAGAAATAATGTGGATAATAAAATATGGGTTAAATAAATTAGATATGTAGGTTGAATTCTTTTGTGAAAATAACAAAGAAAAAATAGGTTATTGGGAAATCATAACGTCGGAAACGTGCAAAGTCGCGCATGTTGGTGACACGTAGATTTTGCTCACGTGGCCGGACATGCATGGATGTCTCAATATAGTAAGTTAGAGAGTCAGTGAGAAACTCAGAGAGGGTCTGGGAATTCTAACGTCTAGGAAGCGAGACGATCACTTTGAAACTAAAATGTGAAGCTTTGAATTCTTGATGAGAAAACCACGGCCGGTCGTGAAGAAAAAACCCATCATGTGTTTTGATAAAACGTCGTTTTGTGTTTGTGATTCTACCAAAAAGTTAAAGTGAATTGTTATTATATGTCTGTGTTATAAAATGTCTTGACATACACATCTCATATCCACAATGTTAATCTACATCTCATATCTACACTAAGACCGTTTGAACACTATCTCCTCACTCAAAGAGCTTCTTCTTCTTCCATAAACACAATTAAGGAATGAACATTTAAAATATAGGAATCGTTATAAACGAACAACCTCTCTTACAACAACATCTCTCTCTAAGACTCGAATCTTTACTAATGAGAACTCACGTAACATACGCGCACAGTGGTATTGTCTAATACTACTACTAATAATAATAACCATATAACATTACTACACTTACTGATCACACAGCTCGTCTGTAATACTCCAATATTCAGAAACATATATCAATCGGAGAAAACTTATCTACGTTGAACAAACATAGACAATAAGAGAAGCAAAATAACATTACTTATTAATACTACTATTTAAATAATCTCTTGTCATTCATAACATTCATGTTTACCTCTTGTCATTCATGACAGGATATGAATAGACGTAAAATTCAGAACAAAACACATCATTATAATTAATGTATTCATTAAAAATTAATCTATCTAAAGAATATAATCATTTTTCTGGTGTATATCGGTTTACTTCCGATCGATCAGCTCAGCATATTTTGCTGTTGTAACGTTACGTTTGAGACTTTATGAGAAACAAGGAAGCTCTTTTAAAGCAGAAATTCGATAGAATTAACTAAACGTAATAATAAAATAATTTCTCTGATTTATTATAATCGGTTCACTTTAGGTCGATTATCTTCTCGCCTTAAGAGTCTCTAAATATCACGCTGGGCATTAAAATAACTGTTGTGGTGGCACACATTCATTTGCATATGTGCATATTAATTACACACAAATAGGAAGACTCAGTTAGTCTGAGTGTGTGTTCACCAAAAGCTACCGAAGGCCGCCGAGAGCAGATATGTTTCTCCAGCAAAGACTCTCTTATTTGACACCATTATGTAAATATCCTGTAAATATACTTTTACTAATACACTTCTTATTTGATCTTCCTTTGTTTGTTGAATCGTCATTTGTATTGCTTTCTACGTTACTTGTTTCAACCTGCAAACTTAACAACAGCGATGGCAAACAAAGAAAGATTTTCCGAAAGCAGAATGAAAAGAGCAGAAGAAAAGTAAAAAGAGAGATAAATTTAGCAAAGAAATATGAATTATTCGACCTGTTATTCTGTATGTTTGTGATTGCGCTTCATTTGTACGGTCTTTTGTAAGAGTATACATCCCATGCCGTCATTTCACAAAGATCTCATGTAACAATTGCTGCACTCTGCATGATATATCTTTGCCATTTATACACAGCCTATTCGTCCAGATCTGTTTATCCTTTGTCGTCGTCGTCGTCGTCGTCGTCGTCGTCGTCGTCGTCGTCGTCGTCGTCGTCATCATCATCATCATCCCCCCTGCGTTCCGTATCCGTCTGCTCCGAAATTTACAAGTGTCCGATTCCGGTTCGGAGCTGTGGCGAAACGGCTAACTTTAACGAACGTTCTCCTTCTGATTAACGGAACTCACATATTAAAAGCTTTGTTATTATATTTGAAAGTTATAACCGCAATTCCTAGTTTGCATTTCATATATTAAATGAGAAAAGTGATTAAAATATTCCATAGCTTTACTATAGTACGAAACAGTTTATCTTCTACATAATCTGTATATTCATAAAAGCATGCGTGAGGACACTTCTATAATTATATACTCTACGAATTTCTGACCTAAATACGTGAAATCTTGTATATAGGGTATTCAGGCGTGTGGACATCTTTTTAATCTGTTATTATCGAAAAGAAAGGCTGCTAAGGATTTTAGAAAATAATACTCGGAGGTCATCTGATTTTTATCTGATTGTCATCTGCTTCACAATTGCGCACGCGCAGTCGTGAAATATGACAGTCTCCTTATGTTAAAAATAAATATGCTTGAAAACACGTATTAAGACGGGTTTAAGCTGGTATTTTGATTATCGTACTTGTCTCACATTCTTTAGACTCTGGTTTCGATCTCAACTCGAGTATTTTTTTACTAACAAGAAAAGATCAGTTTAAAAAAAACGTAATTATCGCATGAACATGACTTCGTTTCCTTCCGTTGCTTTTACTTAATTTTTAAAAACGAAATTTAGCCTTCCATTTAATACCTAGGGTATTTCTATTTATAATAAATAAGAAATCTGCATTAATTAAAATATAATATTTATGCGTATTTTACGACCGAGCAAAGCTGGGCGGCCTGCTTGCATATATATGTAAAAATGAGAATGTTTGTAATTATATGCGTGGGGACACGTCTAAACCTTTATTCTCAACAAATTTTTATCTACATACTTGGGATTTTGTATAGAGTGTATATATATATTTGGAATACTTTTGAATCTATTTTCATTCAGAATAAGAGCTACTAAAGAGTCAAAATTGAAAAGAAAATAGCGGAGGAACATATAGACTATATATTCTCAACTTTCGCCAGTTGATAAAGTTACAATAGAAACTGCAAAAGTCGAAAATTAAAAAAAAAACAAAAAACAATTACTACCGTATTCAAGATGATGTTGATGCTGGCACATTTCACGCTTTGTACTCTAACTGTCAAATTATTACATGCAAACGACGAAATTATCATTCTTAAAGTACGCCTGAAAGCACCGTGTGAAACAGTGGCTGCCGAAAGTAAAAAAGGCCGATGCACATGACAGCGTAACGTCACTTCCTGATTAACTTGTAGGTATAGGCAGTTTCCGATATTCAACCAAGTGGTCAGGGTAACAGGCATAAAAATATGGCTACAGATTGTCCATGGCTACCAATATGTGTTACCGGTTGTCCATATATGTTCTAAAGAGAAATAGCAATTCTCCATTTGGATAATAATAATTATTATAATTGCACATTGGGATAATTTTAATCTAACAAAACATAGTAAGTGAACTCGTTTTTGAACCTTTAATTTCTATCAGAAAAAGTCAAATATTTCATTTTTTTTACTGCAAAACAATCAATTTTTATATAATATTTTTCAGTCTGTTCTTTTAATAATAAATAAAACTTTTCACTGAGTATTTCCAAATATTTGACAGTTAGCATTTTTCATGACAGTATTTTTTTACGATCGGTGAATTTTCAATATTTTAGAACCGGTCGTAATTTATTTCTTTAAAATATATTTAAAACTTAAAGTTTTTGTTGTTTATAACAGTTTAACTGTAAATAATTTATATGACGGGTTTGTTTTACTAAACACTTAGATACGAAAAAGTTATCGAAAAACAAATATATAACAAATAAAATATATCGATAAACATTGTATGAGTTTCAAACTGATTACACGTTTTAAAGTAAATTAAACCACTAAAAACCTCTCCAGTTTGGTAGAAGAGTAACTTATCTTGCCTTTGATAACATTTATTTGTTATATATTTGTTTTTTGATAACTTTTTCGAATCTATGTGTACAGTAATACAAACCCAAAATTTAATTTAACTTGGAAATAATATTTAAAATACACGTGCGTACACTGCACAAGCACCCTTATTATTATCATAATAATAATGATAGTAATAATAATAATAAAAACTGGTGTAGATGGCATAGACTTGCGCCACACCAACTAGTTGTGAAGGGTTAGGAAGGATGGAAAGACCGAGGTGGGAGAGTACTAACCAAATCTCCACTGGAAGTGTGCAGTTCAAATCTGGTACCTTAGGGAGACATTTTGTCATCCAAACCTCAGAAAATATTAATGTCCGATGCCAATGAGAAATCAGTTACAATGACTGTTGTGATAACATGCAATCATCTGCACAAGTGGTCAAGAGGTGGAGAACACTGGAAATCTGGGGAGACCTGCTGTCACTTAGTCTGCAGGGAACACCACAGGGTACTGCCAGTAAGCAATCACTGATGATGTCCTGTGAGACAACTGTTACGCTACACATTTTGATGAAAAACATTGGGGAAAATGGATATAGCAGAACAGAAAACCAAAACTTTAAATATAATTTCTGTATTGAAAGTAATAGTTATTTAAATATTTCAACATATAATCTAGTGGGCAAAATCTAGGTTTCCATTAAAGGGGCACGCTTGATAGGAACAAAAATAATCTCAGTCATGAAAGATTTCTCTTCCACCGACCCAAGACAGAAAAAGTAAATTGTAACATCAAAACCGATACTACACTGTGATTTTGTTCCGAAGGCCAAAAAATATTTGTGTTTAATGTTTCTTTAATTATTTTTACGGAATTCATAATTCAGTTTTATCAGTATTACATTTTATATTGCTTTAAAAAAAATATTTTACAAAGATAATATTGATATATTATATTGAATAAAGTTCAGTTTCAGTATTAACTGAACTGTGTTCCTTTTTCTTTTAAAAAAAGAAACGTTTATTGCTCTATTTCAAATGACCCTCATATAGCACTGATGGTCTTACAGTCTGACAAATCTTACCTATATTGCCTGCAGACATTTTTCACTTAACAGGCCTTCTTCTTACTCTCGGTGGCCGTGGTGAAACATTTCGAAACAAACAATCCAGAACAGCAGATGTCGGACCTCAAAGCATCGTGAAAACCGTAGCCCACCTCCCCAAAAATGTATCGTTGAAAAACATGTAGCCGTTAGTTGACGAAAACACAGGTTTTGACACATCTGCTAAATAAGCACTAACAAACCGGCAAATGAAGCACTGCAAAATGTCACAATGGATAGTAGTAAGTGCGGACTTTCGGCACCTCCAAAATATTTTTTTATTTATTTTTATTACACAGTGATCACCACTTATCAAGGCCCGGAAGCCACTCAGGGATAAGGGTTATTGCAAGTACATTACGTTAGTGTGGAGATTTGATGAAGGGGGCGGTTCATTAGGAATTTCTTAACATTGGACTTGAAGACATCCAAGTTGTAGTCCGGTGGGAAGTAGGCAGACGGAATAGAGTTCCACAGGCGTGCAGTTCTAAGAAAGAAGCTTTGTTCATGGAATCCACGTTTGGATTTAGGCACAGATAAAGAGTGGGGGAAATTTTTCACAGTGGATTCGGCTAGACGGGTGTTTGTCGTGAAAGATTGGCGAGGGGGGACCAGAGATTGGAGTTCAGACGAGCACCTGCAATGGAAATAACGATAAAAAAGGATAGGGTCGCAACGTCTCTTCTGTGGGAGAGAGGTTGCAGGGTAGAAAAAAGGGCATCCCCCACTAAGCCACAAAGTCTATTTTGTACTCTGTCAAGGCAGGGTAGGCTGTTTTTTGCAGCTCCTGCCCAGATATGGCAACAGTATTCCATCCTTGGAATAGAATCTTCTTCTTATCACAAATTCCTACTCACGCAACATCAGTCTTACACCATATTGATTATATATTCGCCTTATTTCGGATACTAATATACTTCAGAACGGACAACTGCCTGGCATAACTGGGATTTCAAGTTAAGCCCCCAGAAAGATGACACAGCTATTAACCCTTGCCAATACTTATATAGAAGGATTTATATGCATTCTAAAATATCAATCAATCTTGCCCAAATTAAGAGTCGGGGCTGGAAGCAGACATTTTATTTATTCCTTTTGGGCTATCGAACAATACCACACTTTATCACTGGTTGTTTATACTTTTTTTTATCGGACTATAAAAACTCGTCTGCCATATTTGATTACATCTATAGCTGGGGTCTATAGCCTTAAGGACCGTAAGACCTAAGCCCAAAACAATACAACAATACGCTGACAGATATGCGTACGTGAAATACAATGATCTAAGTGTGGCTTAGACAGTTATAATTCAAAGGCTCTCACACCCTAGCAACCTAACCTAATGACTGTAACAAAGTAAAGAGACCCATCATTATCAACACACATAATGGCAACCAACCTACACTGAACATAGGTTTCTTAAAAAAATCCCTATACAACAAATAAACCCCGTATTCAACCTATCTATTTATTCCTCATCCGAAAATAAAAATAATCAACATGTGACAACATTACCAAAACCTAAAGACAACCGAATACAATAAACGGTAAATCTTAAGGGTTCAGGTCGGACAAAACAGCCATCCAAAAGATTTGATTAATACTATCCTCCTAAAATACGTCTGCACATAATTATTCATAATTGTAATTTTGTTTATATGTTAATAGACATGTCTCGTTACATAAGGTTTCACAAATCGGCGGTGATTCTTCAACCATTACATATTTTTTAAAGAACTTTTTCGGACATTTAAAGAAAGGAAAGCATTGTAATATTCTAAGCAATAAAAATGTCACGAGACTTGTGGTGCATGATAACATCTGGGTGTCAATCTAGGAAATATGTAAACATGAAAGCGACGTTCGTTCTCTCTCTCTCTCTCTCCCTCTCTCTCTTTAATCAACGTCCATCCTGTTATGTCACCGCGGTTTTAATCGATATTAAGCGAGTATCGTTTACATCTTATAATAAACATCACAGACTACATTCACCCTGTAAGCCAAATTAAAGAGAACGCCTACGATCATCAGATAATCTTTAAACTTGCCTTTGTCACCTCTGACAAAGCATTTGAGCTCATCGAATTTTCCACTATGAAAACGGATCAATACCAAGGATTTATGATGGCGCTTCAGCTACTTTACAGCCTCAAACAGGATAGTAAACATATCAATACAGAAAATGGTATTAGAAAACAGGATAACAGTTCAATACTCTGTAATAAATTCATATAAAGGTGTTACTGGAACAATTAATTGAAATCAAAAGAAGAAAATCGTAATATTTCGGAATATTAGAATCGGTACAGGAAAAGTAAGCCTAATTTATGATTCTAAACACGGTTCTATTAAATATTTTTCTAAACTATTTTTTATTGATTGTACAAATGAACAATATTTATTTTTTCATTTATACATTATTTTTAGATGTGTTTACTGATTATAAGATGCTTTAACTGTGGTGCCTTCTTCAATGTATAGGAAATAAAATGTTTAAAAATCGGATTCAAATTCTGATAAGAATATATACTCTTCCATTAGCTTGACAAGTAGAAATCTCGCACAACATCTTCGTATAAATCACGATTAGTTACTATCAACTCCTACACAATTTTAGTTGCATATCTTCTACGCTAAAATTCTAAACCGATGATAATCGTTGGTTCTATATATGATGTATTTACTAGACAATTCATCTTTAGTACTGACGCAATTGAAACAGAAACATTCTGCTTGGACGCGCGCATGTCTTATTTAAAAATCCTACTGTTGATTTTATACGACGGACGCATTTTTGTGCAGTGATAAACTTCTTAAATAAATTTGTGGCGTTAAGTTTTCGATGATTATCGGAGTCATTCGAATACAAAACGTATCTAAAACACATGAGGTACATTTGTGTATTTTTTTGTAAAAATCGGCCTTGTTGATTTGGAGTATATAGAGAACGAACTCACAGCACACAGATAAAGTTCATTTCATATTATAATAGAGGTACTCAAACGGATAAAATGTACTACTAAATTCCATATGAAAGAAGGTATTTATATTCTACATCCTGGGTAAATTCTATTCTATTTATTTACATAAATAATGGCTACAACACGAAACCTGCGAAAATAATAATTGTATGCTTTATTTCACTTTAATCACATATTTATTGAATTATTTTAATCGATATAACATTTGTATTTTCTCGTTTATTCTTTACCTTGATGGACTTTAACTAAATTAGTAGACATTCTCTGACTCAAAAGGATGCTATTCAATAAAATTCATTGCAAAAAAATATTTAATGAATAAAATCAGCCGACGACTGGCCCTAATTTAATTTCATGTCATTTACTAATAATACTTTAATTAAGAAATTTACATGACGGTCAAAGAGAAAACAAACGGAGAGGAAATGGTACACACTATTACATATTAACCATTTTTTAATTCGTGAAATCTGTGTTATATGGTAACATTCAATTTATTTGGAAATAAGAGACAACTATTTTAAATGTTTATATTCCTATATTGTTGCTATAGGTAACGTTTTTCTCTTAAAACAAACAATATTACAAATAACAGAAGGCTTTTGTTTAATACAACTTTTGATTTTTACTAATTTGTAATTAACATTTTTTATTTTACATCGAACCATCATCGAATGTGGAAGCAAATGGAGGAAATTGGCGACGAAGATAAAACACGATAGCAGATGAGGACAATATTTTAGACAATGCTTAGCCGGGGTGTTTTTTTTTTTATTACACTTTCACCCCAAACAAGGCACATTGCCACTTTGGTGTAGGGGGCTACTATCAAGGGAAACATCTACTGGGGTACTATGTAGGGATTTGGGCAGCAAGATGTTGGTTCACGTTGCACTTGAACTTTTGCATGTCAGTACAGTTGGGGAAGCAGTGACCTGGAATGGAATTCCAAAGCCTAGCAGTTCTGGGGAAGAAACTACTGGAGTAGAAAGATCTTTTACATCTAGGGATCTCTACAGTGTGGGGGTGGGATTTTGCAGCTTGTCGGGTCTGTCGAGGGTGTTCACGTCGTGGGGGCACAAGTGATTGCAGTTCAGCAGAGCATTCACCATTAAAATACTTGTAAAACAGGCAGAGGGATGCAACGTTTCGACAATGGGACAGAGGCTGAAACTTAGATGCCAGTTTAGGGCCTATCAGATTTTCGACTCTCTTTAGAACCCTGTCAAGGAGCGAGAGACTAGTAGCCGATGAACCAGCCCAAATATGACAGCAATACTCCATACATGGGCGAATGGTGGCCTTATAGAGGTACAGGACACTTTCGGGTGTTAGAATTTTCTAGCACGGTAGAGAGAGCCCACCTTCCTTGGAGCGGCCCCTGCAATGCCCTCGATGTAGTTGTTCCAACTCATGTTTCCTGTGAACGTTAGGCCAAGAAGCTTGAAAGACGTACTCTCAGATAAAGAGTCGTTGGCCATTGCTATAGGTGGTAGAGAAGATTTCTTGCAATTATTGAAGGAAACCAGTTTTGTCTTGGTGGCATTGAACGTGACCATCTATTTTTGTCCCCATTCCACTACTGATTGGAGGTCATCCTCAAGTGTTTCTGCCATTACTTTAGATATATGTTCATTTGTTTTCCTGTCGTGCCTGCTATAGAGTGTGGTGTCATCAGCATATATACCCATCTCAGAGGCAATTTTGTCGGGGAGGTCATTTATGAATATCAGGAACAGCAGAGGTCCAAGGATAGATCCCTGTGGCACTCCCGCATTTATATCATATTGTTTAGATGTACGACCGTCGAGGACAACTTGGATTTTTCTCTTATCTAAGAAGGATTTAATTATGTTAAGTATTCTACCAGTGATACCGTATGATCTAATCTTCCTGAGGAAACCTTCATGCCATACCCTGTCAAAAGCCTTAGATATATCTAGAGCTACCGCCCTTCCTTCTCCCGCTTTATCCAGTGAATGGTATATGCGTTCAGAGATTACAGTGAGGATGTCTGCCGTGAAACGGGCTTGTCTAAATCCTTATTGTTGGTCGATCAGACTGTCTTTGGGAAATATTTCTGAAGATTGCGCATTTGTATTATTAATGTCGGCCAGAGTAATAATGGCATAATTATAGCGTAGTAAATAGAAGATTCCGTATAATTATTAAATAAATGGTTTTCAAAATCTTATATACTGTTCACTAAAAACCCGTTCAATTACTTAACTCGACCGATTTTAGTGCAATTCCTTCTTTGACGCCATAAAATGGTACTTCAGTTGTGTGGGTTAATAAAGCATTTTCAGTATCTTTTTTAATTATTTAAATTTTAATATAAGACAGTTTATTATTTATGATATTAATGCCTTATTAATGATTACACCGACTGATTTTTGAGAGATACATACGTGAAAAAAACTTTCTAAATCCGAATTTACAATGATTTTATTGTTCAGTTGTTTTGTACTTAGGATTACTTAAACTCTATCGTATTTATCATTACTAATAATTCTTGTTCCTAACACTAATTATTGGTTAGATAGCGGCCGATAAGAGCCAATAAGTTTATTAGGAGATTTTTTTAGAGTCCCGATGTAAGATATTTTTTTACCCAAGGGGATAATTAGCTTTATATTTTTTAGTGTTCTTTATAAATCATCTCCAATTATTAAGTTAGAAATAAACGATTTGTGCATTATTGACAGTATTACATCTTTAATTGTTTAATAAGATTGTTTCTGTTATATTTTGTGTTGTCAGAAAAATTGTTTAGAGTTAAGTGTAATAGATATGTTTTTTTAATTTCTTTTACGATGGTTTCCTCTGTGGATTAAAAGTTACTAATCAATAAGTGTGCTGCTTTTTATCATGCCGACTTTCTATGGCATCTGTTTTGCGTAGATCGCAAAAGTCGGAAGGTGTTGTGCATTTTTTTTTGTTTTTTTTTAGCTGTTTCTAGTAGTGTTATATTCGAACATAGAAATGGAGTAGAATGTAGTAATTAAGTTCGTGAATTAGGAAGAATTCTTATTTCTCTCCCCCTCTTTTTCTCGCTCTGTGTATGTCTGTCTGTCTGCCTGTATTGCTCTCTCTATATACACACACACCCACACACACATACACACACACACACATATATATATATATGTGACGAAAGCGATGAGGCGGTTCTATTTAGTAATTTAGAGTATGCCTGCAGTGTTTTACGTAAATACCCATATAATTTAACTTCTCTCCGTTGCGTACAGCTGAAGTAAGAATAAGGATTGCGTAAAGGCTTCTCGTAAAAATCTAATAGAAAATACGACTTTCGATTTCCGTTTCAACAATACGCATTATTTCGATCCGGAATTACAGTTGCCGAAACGCCAATACTGTTTCCTCGAAAATGTTAACAGCCCCCCCCCCATATAATCTAAATTATAACTAACACATACACTTCCTATATCATAAAAGCACACCAAAGCAATATGGAGCATTGCCAGTACGAAATGGTTTACCACATTCTATACAATATAGGGTTTATTAAAACATAACGTAAAGTTTTCAAACACACATAACAATTCATAAAGAAGATTCAATTCAAAAAGTTTGATTGTTACAAGAAATATGTTATAATCATTAATAATAATAATAATAATGATTTAAACACAGAAAACTCTTCTAAAATGTATCGACTTAATAATATACTATAATCATTTTAACACAGAGAACTCTTCTAAAATGGTCGACTTAATAATAAATTTAATAAAAATTCTTATAGATAGAACGAGAATTTATTTCACAAACAACCACAAAAATAAGAGTTTTACACTAGATAATTTTATGTTTACCAACACTGTTCGTCATTTAATTCATTTTCTATCGCCAACCTACGCCAAATAGCGTGTTGTGTGCAGTAATTATGACAACAGTTTTCACGTGGCTGCAGTTCATTAATACTATTCAATTGCTGCTCTAATGTCAATCAATGTATATTTAGAGTATCATCATAATTCATCAAAAGTATTGCATTCAAAAGATATATGAATATAAACTAAGAAACTTGCCAAAGTGGTTTTTGTATAGATGAAAAAATCCTCTCCAATCTCTCCCATGCTGACACTTTCTCAGGGGCATGATGGATATGATGAACGGCAGTGGTGATAGCACTGCCTCTTTGTATGTTAATTTCTGCTATGTGTTGTCCATCAGTTTTTATTTCCAGTCCCCGTGTTCTCATAGCATTCTCAATCACGTTGATGATCCTGCTTTTTATTTCATACATGTTAAGCATTTTATTATCCATGCTTGAGGGATCCAGTCGTACGCCTTTTTGGAGTCGATCCATATCATGGCATAATTCTTTTTTCTTCTTTTTACCTCTTTTAGGATCGTTGGATCTATGTATAGCAGATCATTTTTCCTTTCTGCCATCGTTTCTGTCTCTCGGGGAGACGTTAACGATTATTCAGGGAGTGGTACATTTTTTCCCTCAGTTGTGCTGTTAGTATTCTTCACATAGTGGGTAAGAACGTTATAGGCTTATAGTTTCTGGGGGCAGTTCCCTTTTCTGTGTCTTCTGTATTAGTTTGGCTCTACCTTTTATCCAAGCTGAATTGTTCCTCATGTTTTGGGCTGGTCTTTCGTGTAGTGTTGTGGATTTTTAAACCAGTACGCATGTATTCCGTCGTGTCCTGGTGCTCTACAGTTTGCCATTTTTCCTATGGTGTCCTTTAGGGTTTCCTGACTTATTTAATTTACTGTTCCTTCTTCGATTTGTTGTAACTCTTTTTTCATGTTATTCAGCACTGCGGAATTTCTGTTGTAATTCTGTCGTTCTATCCATATCTTACTCCAATAGAGTTTTGTTTCTGTCGGGTTTGTCGTTTTTATTATTATATATAAAAAAAATAAAACGCAAATATAATGTGAACGTATAGAAAGAATATCCTGGTTATTATTATTATTATTATTATTATTATTATTATTATTATTATTATTATTACCGTTGTTTTTGGTGGTGTGTGTGGGTTATTGTGGTTATTATTTTAGTTAATTTTGTTCTTTTCATATTTTTGTACACAGTGATAACCATTTATCAAGGCCCGGAAGCCACTCAGGGATAAGGGTTATTGCAAGTACATTACGTTAGTGTGGAGATTTGATGAAGTGTTTACTTAAGGGGGCGGTTCATTAGGAATTTGTTAACATTGGACTTGAAGACATCCAAGTTGTAGTCCAGTGGGAAGCAGGCAGACGGAAAAGAGTTCCACAGGCGTGCAGTTCTAACAAAGAAGCTTTGTTCATGGAATCCGCGTTTTGATTTAGGCACATATAGAGTGGGGGAAATTTTTCACAGTGGATTCAGCTAGACGGGTGTTTTTCGTGAAAGATTGGCGAGGGGGGACCAGAGATTGGAGTTCAGACGAGCACCGGTCATGGAAATAACGATAAAACAAGGATAGGCACGCAACGTCTCTTCTGTGGGAGAGAGGTTGCAGGGTAGAGAAAAGGGCATCCCCCACTAAGCCACGAAGTATATTTTGTACTCTGTCAAGGCAGGATAGGTTGTTTTTGGCCGCTCATGCCCAGATATGGCAACAGTATTCAATCCTTGGACATACATCGATTTTATTAATGCTATTTTGCTAATATTTTTATAATATAAATATTTTACTTCTGTACACTATTCCTAATTTTAGTTTTTTGTTATTTTATTTATTATTATTATTTTAGTAGTTTTTTTAGATGTTAGAGTAGTAGTATTAAATAAGTATTAGTGGTACTATTAGCATATATTTGGTATATATTACTTTTATGGCTATTTTTATTGTTGGCTGTATTACTGTTACACTTGGTGTTATGCTTATTATTTATCTTATTTTTATTGTTATTATTATTACTCTTGGTATTGTTGTTATTTCATTTCTTTATATTATCTCTGGTATTTTTGGTATTTTATTAGTTGATGTAATTAGTATTACTTTTATCACTATGATTTTGCCAGCATCAATGTGAGTATTGCCTCAATAGTATCATTGGTATATATATATATTATATTTGTCTCACTATTATATTTATCTATTGTTATTACTCCTTTATCGATAATATTAGTACTATCATTAGGATTATTTTAGAATTACTTTTTTTGTTTTGACAAGCGAGTCACCATTTATCAAGACTCAAAAGCCACTCGAGTAAAAGTTTTAAAAAGTATATGATTGTTACGGGGATAACGGCGTTGTGAAAGTTAGTGGTGAAAATATGGTAGAAATGGATTATTTAGAGGTGACTCAATAAGAACTTGTACAGATGGAACCTGAAGACGATCGTATTGTATTCAGTTAGAAAGCAGGCCAGCGGAACAGAATTCCACAGACAGTTCTAGGAAAGAAGTTTCGTTGTAAAAGTTGTGCAAGGTAGACGATATATTGATATTCAGATAAACACTTGCCATCAAATAACGATAGAGTACCTATTTACTATGCCTCCCCACGGGACAGAGTTAGTCACCAGGGTCGTTTTTTAACGTGGAGAAAAGGTATTTCTCCTCCACCGAAAGAGAATAAGAAATAGAAGTGCAGTATCTGCCGGAACAGATACTACACTTTGATCTTGTCCCGATAGCGATAGAGTAGAAAGAAACTCGAATTGGCATAATCTACAAGGTTTGTCCCGATAACGATAGAGTAGAAAGAAACTCGAATTGGCATAATCTACAAGGTTTCGAGGCCAGTATTGAATTTTAACAAGGCAGGATAAGGTGTCCGAGCATCTCCCGCCCACAAATGGCAACAATACTTGATTTTAGGACTTATTTCACTTTTCTACAGGTAAAGGATTGCGTATGGAGTTAGATACTTTCTGATGAGGTAAAATAATGCAACCATTTTACGGAAACCTTGGCAGCGGATTTAATGTAAAGTCCTCAATTCTAGGAAAGTAGTTTACGTTAAACCAAGAAGCTTGTCGAAAGAAAGGACCTTTTTAGACGAGGGCTATTCATATACATTGGGTCCAAGTGGGAATCAGATCGTTTACGATGAAAAGATAAACGCTTGGTTTTGGATGCATTAAAATAATCTCCATTGCACCATCGGAGACGAAAGACCCAGAGAGATTATCGTCATTGTTGGCCTTTGAACAGTAGCCAAAGATCGTAGTGTTATTTGCATATACATATATACCAACGAATGAAGTTACAATGCAAATTGGAACATCGTTGATGAAGATAAAAGGAGAGAGTTGGGTCTTGGATAGAACTGTGAAGCACGCAAGTGTTGATACTTTAAGCTCATCAACGACTACTTGTAAAAATAATCGCATAGAAATAATTCCATGATTGTGAAGATATTTCCAGATATTTTATGGATGGACATTTATTTAAGTAGATCTTTATGCCAAACCCTATCGAATGCATGGGGTATGAGAAAAACACTCTATTCTTGAATTCACTGATCTTATTGAGATAACAGTCAATAAATCAGCTGAAGATTTCAAGAACAGAAACCATATTGCTTGTAACTGAGTAAGTTGCTTTTGCTGAAGTAGTTGACAATTTCTCTATTTAACACAAATTCAAGCAACTTATTCTTGACACACACAAGAGTAATTGATCTGTACGAAGATGCAGTATTTTTAAAATATTAGGGAATAATAATAAAGTTTTCCAATGTGTATTCAAGCATTTCTCTTTCACACATCGATTGAATAAGTTTTCATAAATTTGTGCTGGTTTCGCTTGGAACCTAATAATTACTATACTTGGAATATTGTCAGGATCAGTTACTGTGCTGAGTGTTGCGATATCACGAATATCTCACTCAAATCTATTCCTGGTTTTGATAGGGAATTACTGCAACGTTCTTGGTAATTTATTTGGCTTGGCCAGATGCTGACGAAATCACCTAAAGATCGTTCATGATAGTCGCGATAGGGAGAACGCTTTTATGAAGGTCCCTCGTTATTCGCTAAACCTGATAGAAACCAAGTCCTTGTATTTTGGACTTGATGGACAACATACGACACTCTTGCGTTTTCTAAAAAAGGATGCAATGATTCATGCTTGTTCCATACTCGAATTTGCTTTCAAATCATCTATTAAGTTTAAAGTAATGAAAGTAGTAGTTTTTGTGTACGTTAAGGATTGTATGAAAGACGACTTTTCCGGGTTTTTTTTGTTGTACTTTTTCGGAGAATATGTAGGTAGTTATGACGATAGAATGCTAATGAGTTTAGTCAGATATTAAAGTAGACGCATTCTTTATAAATATAGTGTGTAGAGGGGAGTTCCGAGATAAATATCAGCATACTATAGCAATCAGCCATTGAGTATTATTGCACTGTTTGATCCAAAGGGATATTTGCAGTTTAAAGGCACAGATGCTCATCTGACATGCCTTTGCCTTGACGTAGGCACATATTCCATGCTTATGGCGATCGTTAGGGTCTTGTTTGAATATGAAGTTAGAATAACTATTGATGGTGAAAACAGCTAAAGAAGCAGATAAATTCATACCAGTTTTACACATTCTCGGCAGATCAAGATACATCCCCTACAATTAGATTTCAACCTCTTTAAGTTTGGAACGTAAACCTCTGATGTTCGAGAAGGAGATCTCGTAATGGAAGTCGGTTTGTGAAATTGTGTTCATGGGGGTTTTCTTGAAATTTTGTTAGTTAGGTTGTGGAGCTTGTGGAAGAGGTCATCTGAGTTATTAAAAGAAAGTCAGAGGGACAGCAAAAGTAAGAGAATCTGGACGAAATAATCATTGATAAAGGAAGATTTTGGACATGATTAAAAAGAGCAAGCCGTGATATTTACCACTACTATTTCATCGAGATGCCCTACAAAACACATCTGCATATCCCAAACATGCATTTTTGTGTTAATATTACTGACATCACTATCATGTCGTATTATTCATTATAATATCTGGTTTAGACTTGGGCATTGGAATTTCGTCACTTGAATTCCCGGGCAACGCCAGGATACGGGTTGATTGTTATTAATTTAGACTTAATGAAACTATGTCCGATCTCTCGTATAATATGATGAAAGTCTTAAAAGCAATGCATTTTGCAATATACAAAGAAACAATCATTGTGCATGATTGTAAACTACTATGCACGCACTTATACGTATTTAACAGATTAAATACCCCTAAAATGTCGCATTATTAATTAAAAATAGGTTTGATAATTATTAGATACTTATTCATACCCTCGTCTATGTTCGCTATCACGAAAACACTGCAATAGTCAACAAGTAATATCGATTATAGAAACCTATCTACGCTAGAAAAATTAGGAACAATTGACAGAAACGAAATAAAATATGTACTTAATGATTAATATGAAATATCCTTTAAAATATAGATAAACTGTTCCATGTATGTACTTGATAAATAATGATTTTATCTTTTGTTTGCCAATTACTCCTTATGACTGATTTCTTCATTCTGAATGATATAATCATCACTCTGATGTATTATAACTCGATCACTTCCGATCGAACAGCTTCTCTTCTCGGCTGTTATGTCGGCACAGTTAGGTTTTGACTTCTATACATATCACGTCTCTATATTTAAATAGCTTTGGTAAACAAGAAAGTTGCGGAAAACGCAGAAACGCGTGCGAAATAAAATAAAGAAGGGGAATAAACTGCGCAGAAGAGTATGGATAATTCGAATTAATGCCCCGTTGTTTTGCAATTGCATCTCGACTGTATGCATTTTGTTAGACAGTTTATCACCTGTGTGATCTCTCTGAAACGATTCTAGAAGTTATGAGATGACATTTGTATCATGTTTCACTATTGATCATTGTCATTTATGTGCAACCTGTCCGTTCCGATCAATATCAATTCGTGCCATCATTATCGAACGCGTTTCGTATGCATCCTGTGAAAATCTATAGATGCCAAAGTCTAGTTCTTTACTATGTTTATGAGTCGAACTTGATTTATATTTTTCTTATAAACGAGTCGCACTGTGCTATAAGTAAAACAACATTATTATTGCAGTTACCATTTACACTACGGCGTAACGGATAAGGAAATAAAAAGCGAAAATCAGTTCGAAATTTCAATCGTCTATTCAATCGTTAGCGTGCACACTGCCACGCAGCCTGTGGCGAAGTGGATAGAGACCTTCAATGTCTAAAATTCCAGGTGAGCATTGTCTGATAATAGTCGTTTCAATTCTACCCAAAGCCAGCCAGATGATTATTGGGCCAAAACCTGGTTAGACGACAACAACTATGGAAGGCCGTAATAATATAAGACATAGTTTAGGATTTAGCATTCTTGTCCTGTCGCGGTTAACAACCTAACGAAGGCCAGAGGAATAGTTGGCCGAAACGTCGTGAAGAAATATGTATAAAAAGATGAATCCACAAACACATAAATGAAAGATAATGTCGCTCAGTTTATTTGCAATTAATGCCATCGTGCTAATGCCCGCAGCTATCGTAACAAGTATAAACGATAGTAAAAAAAATCGTGATATTTTTAGTTCAGATAATTTAAGAATGAGCTAGAAATCTATAGGAGATGACGTAATAATGAAGCGTTTTTCTAGGTATCGGCGAACGAACATCCCAATAATAGGTCGTTCCTTTTAGTGGCATTAGTTGTTAGGGAAGTGAACCACAACCTAAGATTTACAGATAAACCACACAGTGACTCAAATACTATCTTTTAGGCGAGTAAATATCATGCTTAAATTCATGTCTAATAAGAGTCACAATTCTGGCTCCTGACTTTATGGGATGTTGCTAAACATTTTCAATCTGAAATTTGATAAAGTTCTAATATGGGATTACGGGAGAATGCCAACTGTTACTCCAATCTTTAAAAACTGTTGACAAAGAAAGCAACTTTCAAGAATGGAAGAGTAAGTCTAAGCTACATTACCTCTATTGTTATAAATATAAAATTGTGGCCACTTCATAACTACGAATGCTATTTCATCACAGCGTGAAACCGTACTCAGATGATTGTGTGTAAAGAATTAATGCTTTTGGGTTAATAATTATGGATGAGTAGATGAATAAAGACCCTCGCGTCTTTATAGACAATAAATGTACAGTTTGATGTGAGAGTGCGAAATTTTACACAAAATTATTCGTGAGGAAGTGAAGATGTAGAACATTTGCGCAAAGTTTGTCCTAATGAACCAGTCCATAACTCTCAATCGTGTAAAAAGCAATTAACCTAAGATGAACATAAATCTTTACGCTCCCCATAGTCCGGACCTTGTTTTCTGTGGCTTGTGGTTATTCCCTAAGCCCAAGGAACATCTTAGATGCTATTTTCATGAGAAAATAAGGATGTAGAAAGGGTGGGATGAGGGTCATTGACACGCTTAGATCAGAGAACTCCCATGGGACCTTCACCAAGTTGTTGGAATTGAACAATGAGTGCATCGCTGCCGGAGAAGATTACTTGTTTCATAATATTCTTACTCCACAGAAGGAACAGTGCAACTTGGATGAAGGGGGCTACGATCAGAGAAATAAATATATACTATGTAGGAAATTGAGTAGCAAGATGTCTGTTAACCTTACACTTGAACATCTGTATGCGAGTACTGTTGAGTAATCAGGAACTCAGAAGGGGGCTTCCAAAGTCAAGTAGCTCTGGGGGAGAAACTGTTAGAGTAGAAAGCTTTCTTACATCTAAGGATCTTTACTGTGTAGAGATGAGATTTGATGCTTGTTGAATTTGCCGGAAGAAAATGTGAGGTTTTCTAATTATTCGGAAAATCCTCCATTAAAATACTTGTAAAACTGGCAACATTTCGTCGAGGGGACAGACGGTAAGGCGTAGATGACAATTCAGGACATTTAAGGTTGGCGACTCTCTTTCGAAACCTGTCCAGGAGGGACAGACTAGTAGCAGATGCACCAGCCCAGATTTGTCAATACATGGGCGAATGGTAGCCTTGTAGAGGTAACGAATAATTTCAGGTGTAATTAACTGTTTAGCACAGTAAGGAGAGCCCACCTTCTTCGTAGCAGCCTTGCCGATATTCTCGATATATCTGTTCCAATTCATGTTCTCTATGAAACCGAAAAGTTTGGCACGCGTACTTTCAGGTAATGTATCTGTAGCCAAAGCTATTGGTGGTTGAGAATGTTTCTTTTAATTATTAAAGGAAAGGAACTCAATCTTGGCAGCATTGAATGTGGCCATCCATTTTTGACCGCATCCTACTACAGAGTGGAGATCCTCTTCTCGGGTTTCTTCTATTGCCTTTTGTATGTGTTAATTCGTTTTCCTCTCGTGCCTGTTATAGGGTGTGATCTCGTCAACTAATCTACGCATCTCATAGTCTATTTTATCAAGGAGGTAATCTATGAATATTATGAATATTAAATGTTGTGGGGTACAAACCACCCCTATTTGAAAACTAAGTGGAAGCAACAAGTTCTATGAATACCATTAGTTTCAGAGACCAGATGGAGATATTCATACCATGTTTTACCGCATGCTACGAACACGTTCCTCTCATACCACTTTAGAGGTTCCTGCATTCTTTATGATAAATACATATTATATTTATACACTTTATACCACTTGTGGTTTCTTTCATTTGTGACCCCTAGCAAGGGGCTACAAGAATAGGCTGACAGGGAGTATGATACCACTTCCAGGGTCAATCTACAACAATTGCTTAGAAAAACTGGATTACGAATATTCGGGAAGGACTTACTTAAAATAAAACGGTTATTGGAAAACAACATTTACGACCAAAGATAGATTTAAAAAAGAACACACGCCGAAATTTGAAATATTTGTTCGTACACTTGGAGAAATTCGAAATTTCAACATTATTTCTTTTCAAAAGTTCGGTAAAGAACGGGGAAAACTACTTGTCAACGTTTGGAGAAAATACATTCGATCGTAAAAATCCACAAATACGGGATAAAGACGACTTTGTAAAAGAAGAACAAAAATTGTTGCCGAAAAAAGATTCTACAAAGACGTCTTCAAAAGCGTTATCTTGCTGTTAAAAAAGCTACAAGTACGAGTTAAAACAGAACCCATAAAAAAATTGTGTTGAGAATTACTATTGCTGAATCAATGATAAAAAGTTTTCGGTGAGTAAAAATAAGGCATCTTTATAAATACAAGTAATATTGAAAAAAGTGACGTTCTAAAAAGCATGTCTCACTAATACCTTATGATTAAAAGACATGAAAGAAAATATAGTAGGAAAAAATAAAACAATCAGGAACACAGATAGGAAATAGTCAGTATCGCCCACCTCTAGAAGAGAGGAATTTCTTGGCTGTAATAGCCGTAGAGAAAAAAGAAGCAGAAAAAAAGAACAATCCAATCGCCAGAACCACCTACACACTATCTGCCGGACACACCTCACTGCTTTCCAGCGTCCTGCCTGTTATAGTGGCCGGGAATTATCCATTTGCATAATCGCACGAGAGTCGACACAATTCTACAAGAATTGCATGGGGTCAATGCTAATAAAACCCCATGGACGCCATCTTGGAACTCTCTCTTCCGCTCAGCCTGAAACACATCAGCCGTATCCGATGTAAGCTCTCTATTTCCCTTATTTCGGTTATTGCTAATTCTGCTACAAGAACATAGTTTATAAGTTATGGTATTAATCTAAACCTCACTCTCCATCTTTTTCTATAAAAAATATGTTAAAATGGAATCGTACTCGTCGTCCTTATTCATAAACAAACTTATCACTCGAAAAATTGATAATGAGGATCTGCTCTACCACATCCTTTGTTCTCAGAATCCCACTTTTACTTAGAAATCGGCCCACTTTTTCAATTCTAAAAACGCATAAATCAGTGTTCATTAAATTTAAAATTTTATTAACTTACGATTGCTTTTATTTTCTTTCTTTAATTGCCTCGCTACATAATTGGTCCACGGACTTAGTTGCATTTGGACCTTAGAATTCACGTTCGCTCGTTCGTTCCCCAAATTCTCAATAACTAATCATTACATTTTTCTGAAATTTTGCATGAAATTACAACTGTGAAAGAGAGAAAATGCAACATACTAGGCAAAAAGAAAACAAACAAAAAAACAATCAGGAACACAGATAGGAAACAATCAATATCGCCCATCTCTAGAAGAGAGGAATTTCTTGGCTGTAATAGCCGTAGGGAAAAAAGAAGCAGAAAAAAATTCACTTCTGGCAGACACGTGGTTCGTTACAAAGAACAATCCAATCGCCAGAACCACCTACACACAATCTGCCGGACACACGTCATTGCTTTCCAGCGTCCTACCTTTATAGCGGCCGGGATTGTGCATTTGCATAATCGCGTGAAAGTAGACCCGATTCTACGAGAATTGCATGAGGTCAACGTTAATAAAAACCCATGGATGCCATCTTGTAACTCTCTCTTTCGCTCAGCCTGAAACACAACAGACGTATCATTGGTAAGCTCTCTATTTCCCCTCATTTCGGTTATGGCTAATTCTGCTACAAGGCACTGAGACAAGAAAAAAACTCACGCAAATACAGTAAGTAAATGAAAATATATTTTATTTTATTGGCTAAAGCGAGTACGAGTAGAATTAAAATATTTCGGATTTGAATCTGATAAAAATAAACATTTCTCTGATCGACAGACTGCACGTCGAAGAGAGAGAAAAACACAATTTCGCTCAGCACGACACAAATAAAGTGTTTACCAGAAAATATGATATTCTCTTTTCGCACAGAAATTGAAAATATAGCCAATATTAAATAAATACTAAAAAATATCTTTCACAGATAAATGACTACTTCTTTGTAAGGGAAAAAGGAAAATAAATTTGGAGGATAAAAAAGGAATTAAACCCAGTACCTACTCGCAACGAAAATTGAAAAAAGGCAAACGCAATCTACTACTTTCTGCATAAACACAGACACTGAATTATTTTCGCAGGAGAATTGCTACACGAGATAATAAATAAATGAAAGAAATATCGATTACATAACCATGTACGAATTTTATAAATGATTTTTTCTGTAAAGTTGGTGCTATAGGAAAATAAATCAACGAATTGTGATGTTTCTGAAAAAAACTAATTTTAGCATATAATGTAATTATAAATTTTTCAAGGAACAAAATGGACGCTTTTGCAAAACAGATGTTGAAAATGGTGGAATTCCTAGAAAGTCAACAATTAAAACTTGAAAGAAGGTTCCGATATGAAAGTTAAGCAATACAGAAACAAAAAAACGAGAAGCAACTGACAATAAAAAGATTGATGAAAAGCAGTTAAATTTAATATAATACTTCGAGGAAAAATAGGAAAGAGAACAGAAAAGATTTGAAATAACAAATATTGGAATTAAAAAAAATTAGATTTAGAGAAATAAAACCAGTTTGATAAAAAATCGTTTCGATAAGTTTTAATAGATAAGGACAGCAAAGGAGACACTATCACGTCTTTTTTCCCCCAAAATGCGATCTAGTCAACTATTGATTCAGTTTACTATGCTACTGAGGATGACCTAACGTCTGAGGAATATTGCAGAAGATTTGTAGACCTTATCAAAGTTTATAGCGGGTCAAAAGAAAGTTCGTTTATTTCTACGGAGTTTGATGCATCCGAATATAACAAATTCATGGACTATTTTACCAAGAAAAACCAATGAATTTTCGTTTGACGAGGCAAGTAAAGTGATAATGGAGTAATATTGTCCAATGAAAAGCCTTTTACATAAAGGATGGGTGTGCATTAAGCTTACACATAAAGAGAGTCAGGACTAAACGACTTTTGCATCTATAGTTAATAAGCAGTGTGGCGATTTCAAGTTATCTTCATAAATTGTGGACAATTTCAAATGCGTAATATTCACACAAGGGTTTATAGCCACAAAAGACGCCGATATAAGATGTCGTGCACTAAAAAATCGGAATTAGAACATTTTCTGACGCTTCTAAAACTGACGGAAGATGGTCAGCGGTTCTTGGCAGTGAAGCACGAATCCCGAAACATAGAGGAAGCAGGTATCGCCTACATTAAAAGAGATGCTAAATAAAAGGACACTCGCATGCCAGCAATTACTAATCAAGAGTAAAAAAAAGAACCTTTCACAAAATTATCGGGATATACAGCATCCTAGGACTCCTTGTAGCAAATGTGGAGGCCTTCATAGGTACAATGCATGTCATTACCAAAGGAAAATAACGTGTTACATAGGCAAGCGAGCAGGGCATAAGGCCTCCTATTGCAGAGTAAAAGTAGCAAAAGTATCTACAAAAACTGCAAAAATAGACCCTTCACCAATAGAAAACATAAGGAAATATGTTACAGTAAGAATAAGAAATAGAGAAGCGAAACTGCAACTCGATTAAGGATCGGATTTATCGATTATAAATTTTCACACGTGGAAGTGAATAGGAAAGCCCAAGAAGACAAAGACGAATAAAGTCGCCAGATCGACAACTGGTGAAACAATAAATTTGGGGGGTGAGGTAGTTACTAATGTGTTACTTAAAAGAACAACTAAAAAGCAAATAGTGTTCATTCTAAGGAACGCAAAAAATTAATTCGGGACAGATTGCATTGCTGAATTTGAATTATGGGACTCGCCAAAGAGTGATTTTTGTCACAAGTTCCAAAACCTAACGGCCTGGGCTAAAAAACTCAAGAAGGATCTCAACAAATTTTCCCACATATTTTTTTCTGAAAAGCTTGAATGCTGCAAAAAAAGACAATAAAAGCGAGGTTCTAATTGCTGAATGAAGACAAAACCAATATTCAAAAAGTCACCATTCACCCTAAGGTTAAAAAATTGAAGAAAAATTAGTTAACATTGGGATACTGACCCCTATTAATCATAGTGAGTGGGCAGCCTCCACTATATACGTGGAAAACATCGAAAGAGATTAGAGTATGCGCAGATTTCTCTATCGGGTTTAATGCAGCGCTCAAGGACCATAACTATCCGCTACCAAACCCAGACGACGTATTTGCTTGGTTTAATGGCGGATATTTTTCCAAAATAGACTTAAGCGAGGCCTACCTTCAAATATCAGTAGAGTAAAATAGCTCGAAACATCTGTGTATCTCAACGCACAAAGAACTTTTTAAATTAAATAGATTAACATTTGGTATAACAGTAGCTCATGCCATTTTCCAAGTAATTGATATTTTGATAAGCGGTTTTGATTTATCAATAAGCTATCTGGACGATATTGTAACGCATAGTCAAATGTTGACAACATAGAGATCATGTATTTCAAGTGTTTGACAGAATAAAAGAATACGGCTTCACATTGGAGGAAGTAAAATGCGTTTTAAAAAAAATAAATTAAATACCTGGGCATATAAAAAATAAGGACGAAAGAAAACTCGTCCCTGATAAGACCACAGCTATCAAAACAAGTTAGAGACTCATAATGAAACTACATTAGAGTTCTTTAGGGTTCGAGAACTATTATTAAACGTTCATTAAGAATTCGCATGAATTGCGCGCCAAGTATTGAAAGCGGTATTAGCGAAACTATGTCAACAGATAAGAATATCTGTTGATTTTAGTGTGTCAAGTTATTAACGAGGTTGAAAATAAAACACTATATATCCATAACTTGTTTATTGAAATAATATTCAAAAATTAAATGAACTAGGTAAAATCCTTAGACCACAATAACTACTTGGCAATTTCTACCTTGACATAATTTGTAGGGCATATGCGGTCCTTTTTTATGAATGACTCGTAAAAGATGATGATCCGCAGAATTTGTCAAATTTTTTATTTTTCGAGAGCATCCAACAACTCATCTTTGCTCTTAAATTGACGTCCACTTCCATAGAGGCGTCGCTTCATAATACTTTAAAAGTTCCAATTTGGTTCAAATCTGGTGAATTTGCAGGCGCAGAACCCCCGTTGTTGCAAATACTCTTTGCTTTTGTTTGCTGCATGTGAGGGAGCATTATCCAGCATAAAAATAATGGTTCTTCTGAACGCCAACCTTTGCTCGCGATATCAATGAAGCGTTTGGCTCAGAAACAGCTACCGAAAGTACAGCACAAATGTCATTTACAAATTGTCCGTGGCAACGATGAGAATCTTGAAGATTATAAGCGTAATGGTCGGCCGTCAGATGTTGACAACAATCAATCAGGAGCGTTGATGAAAGTCAATCGACAATTATCAGTAAATAACTTGCTTCTAAATTATACGTAATGTATACGACGATTTACACCCACTTGGGGGAGATTAAAAAAAAAGAAAAAAATGATAAATGGGTGCCTCATGAATTAAAAAACATTGATAAGAAACACCGTTATGAAGTGTAATCCTCTTTTCCTTTACGCAACAGGAACGCCTCGTTTCTCAATCAGGTTGTTATTTTCGATGAAATGTAGCGTTTTTACGACAGCCAGCGACGCTCAGCTCATTTGATTAGACGCCGACGAAGCTCCAAAACACGTTTCGAAACCAGAGTTATACCAAACGAAGGCCATGCTAACTGATTGGTGGTTCGCTATCGGTTTCATCCATTAGTTTTTGAGAAGCAAGAGGGCGGAGAATTACAACCACCATATGGATTTATCAGAAATATCGACAAAAACATTGTATATTTGTATATAAGTCAAGAGACTCGGCCCAATTGTCTTCCACGACAATGCCCGACCGCACGTCGGTAACCGACTGTGTATGATTTGAACGAATTTGGGATATGAACTTCTGCTTCATACGAATTAATATCTACACCTCTCTCCACCGACTACCACTTTTTTTCAAGCATCTCAACAATTTTCTGCCGGAGAAATGCTTCAAAAACCTAAGCAATATGAAATATACCTACTAGCGACTTCATCACTACCAGAATGCTATATTTTTTTTCCTAGCAACTAAGAAATATTTAGCTGACGTGGCCCCCTACGGTGAAATCAAGTGTATTCGCTCTGACAACGGTACAGAATTCCCCAATAAAGACTTTGAACTTTTACTAATTAACCATCATATCAGGTATGAAACATCAGCTCCTAGATCGCCACACAAAAAGGGACTGCTGAACGTCCATAGCGGACACTTTTTGAAATGTTAAGATGCCTACTCATTGAATCAAAACTCCCTAAAAACATCTGGACGTATGCACTTATGGCGGCAGCCTATATACGCAACAGGTGCTTTAACAAAACACTATCTAAAACTCCATATGAATTTTTCTGCGGTAAACAAAACAAATTTAAGCAGAATGCATATATTTGGTTCAACTTGCTTCGCATATATAGAGAAAAAGAGTAAATTGAATATTAAAGCCGACAGAGGTATATTTCTTGGATGCGATAAAAACAGTCCATCCAATTTAATATTTTCCCCCAAAAAAATAAAATAAAAAGAATCCGGTGTGTAAAATTCAAAGACACGTTTAATTTTACAGACGAAACCCCATCATATGAAGAGGATGAAATTATATTACCTCAAATAATTAGAACAAACTAAAACAATAAAAATGACGGAGACGAGAGTGTCCATGATGATGATGATGATGATGATGCTGATGATGATGATGATGGCGACGATGATGATACAGTCGAGAGATATCCCAAAAGAAATAGAAGACAACCCGATTTTTTGTGGTCGACAATATAAAGGATTATCAAATCGACTATTGCTATTAAATGGAAAATGCGCCAAAAAGCTTCAACGAAGCAATTAATTCAGAACATTGTGATGAATGGAAAATTGCAATGAAAAAAGAAATAGATGCCTTTACCGAAAATGATACCTATACGGTAGTGCCTCTCCCAAGAGATAAACATGTTATTTCTACCAGATGGGTCTTTACAAAAAAGAGTACAGCATAAGGCGTAGAAAAGTACAAATCAAGATTTGTTGCTAAGGGGTGCTCTCAGATTTACGGTAAAGAATACTTTTCTACGTTTTCACCGACCACAAACCTAACGACAATCAGAATTTGAATGCAAGCCGCATCACAATATGACGTAAACATCCATCAAATGGACGTAAAAAATGCTTATTTGAATGCCCCAATAGACTGTGAAATTTATATTACCCCTCCAGAGGGATTTATAATGAAAAATAAAAATAGCGTGTGGCGACTTAACAAGTCATTATATGGTCTAAAGCAGAGTGCTCAGTGTTGGAACACAGTATTCCATGATTATATTATTAAACAACAATTTAGACAATGCGCTGTAGACCCCTGTTTATATATCCAACACAGAGACGATGAACTACTGATTTTGGTTTTGTGGGTCGATGATATTTTAATCGCATCAAATTGTAACATAATGTTAACTGATGTTAAGAACAAATTAAGTAAAAGATTCAAAATGACCGATCTTGGCAAAATATCCTGGTTTCTGGGGATAGAATTTACTCAAAGCAAAGTACTTCTTACGATGACTCAATCGAGATACATCGACAAACTACTATTAAACTTTGGAATGGGAGAGTGCAAGAAACGCTCTACACCGGTCGAAAATGATATTAATAAAAATATACACACAGAATCGGAAATAATAAATGACACACAATATCGCGAAATTATAGGTAGTCTTATATATTTAATGACTGCAACCAGGCCCGACACATGCTATACATTAACAAAACTGTCACAAAAAGTATCAAGACCGACAAAGAAGGATTTAAACAGAGCTAAACAAGTCCTACGTTATTCAAAAGGAACCAAACAACAGAAGTTAGTATTTAGAAAATCAAGAAATCCCCCAAATTAGGATTTTCGGATTCAGACTGGGCAAACGACGAAGATCGCAAGAGTGTATCTGGATATTGTTTCCGACTCAGAAAATGAGCCTATTATTTCATGGAAATCTAAAAAGCAACAGATTGTATCTCTCTATACGTGTGAAGCAGAATTTATCGCGATCACCCATACGACCCAGGAAGAACTCTACCTTAAAAATATCCTGAACACTATTTTGGAGCCAGAATTGATTACAAGCCCCGTAGTAATTAATTGTGATAATCAAGCAAGTAGAGTCTTAGCACCGAACACGATAATCAACCAAAGATCTAAGATTATAGATATAAAATACCATTTCATAAAAAAAAAACGAGATAAAAAAAGGAATCCATTATCTTGAATTACATATCATCAGAACAAAATATCGCTGATGTATTTACGAAACCGGCGACAAGGATAAAGCTACAACGGTTTTTCTCCAAACTTGTTGGTGAATTCAACTGAATATTTTTTTTCTTTCACTGCCCTGTATGTATATAGATTTATATATATTAAAAATACAGACCAGCGAAGTTCCACTTATGAGAAGTCTCTTACTTTTTTGCATGAATATCAGCGGAAAACCCTAGGGGTAATGCTCAGAGTATATAGATTTCTATATATCAACAAAAAAATAGTCCTGGACAATACCTTAAACTGTATCCATTTTATTTGTATTAACACTTTAACTTACTAATGCGTAACTAATATTTTTGCTTAAAAAAATCTTTGTAATTTTCCTTTTTGACATTTGAACACAATTAAAAATGGCGTCTTTTTAAATGCTAAAATTCTAAGATCCAAATGATTTCTAATTTTTGTTATGTCTAAGTAAATATAAAAATATATATTTATTTTTGAGCAGAACAAACACAAGGGACTTCCCCATTATAAAAAAATAGGGAGGATGTTGCAATATTTTGGTGTTTTAATGGGGTATAATCCCACACAGTCGGACGATTCTATTTATAAACCATGCTGCTAAGAACTGACGAATCAAATTAATTCACGTTCTGCTACCAACCAATCAGAAACCAGAATTGCTTCATAAATATTAAATCTTTTCTGGAGCAATTTCACATGTTCTTTACCCGGTTTCGACACGGTAAGAATATTTTGTTCTGTGGAACTGTCTACTACAAACAAGTCACCTCCCAGGACTTGTGTGTAAAAGCGAACCATCTGAAACTTCTGAAACTCAAAATGGCTTACACGTCTAGACTGAGACAAACTCGCAACATCTCTTCTGTGAGGTAGATGTTGCAGGGAAGAGAAAATGACATCTCCTACGAGGCTACGAAGTCTATTTTGAACTTTATCAAGGCAGGACAAGTCATTTCTAACAGCTCCTTCCCAGATGCTGCAAGAGTACCCCATCCTTAGAGTACCTGGCTTTTATATAGATAGAGAATTACATCAGCAGTGAGGTATCTACTGGATCAATAGAAGGATCACCACATTTTACATCGGCCTTGGCAACAGATTTGATGTACGTGGTCCATTACAGATCAGGAGTAGATATCAAGCCCAGAAGCTTGTCAAAACCTGAAACCTCCCCAAAATGAAAGCCATTCATTTCAATTGATGCCAGATGGGGATCAGAGCGTTGATGATGTAAAGATAGAAGCTTGGTTTTAGATGCATTCAAAGTAACAAGCCACTCCTTTCCCCTATCGTACCACGTGCTCAATATTAGAGGAGAGAGAATCGGAGAGAACTTGTTCGTTTACGGTCTTAGGTGCGTTACCATAGATGGTAGCACCATCTATATAAATGTCTACGAATGATGAAAGGATGTGATTTGGAAAATCATTAATGTAGATCAGGAAGAGAGTTGGGTCCAGGTTGTACCCCGGAGAGACTCAAGCATTAATGCTGTAAACGTTTGATTTCTGTCCATAAACTACTACTCTTATGAACATATCAGAGAGAAATGATTTAATAACTGAGAAGACATTTCCAGCTATACCATAGCTGGAGATCTTGTGAAGTAAACCTTTATGCCATTCAGGCCTTCGACATGTCAAGTGAAATTGCCCTAGAAAGGTTTTCTTCGTCGAGGGATTCGCTAATCCTATGCGATATAACTGTAAGCACATCTTCTGTAGATCTAGCAGCACATTCTGGAGAGAACCAAAGCTGGCTGTAACATTTTCGAGGGTATGGAGCGGTCTATACCTACAATTAACCATTACGTCGGCTCTGATACTATAGAGGACACATCCTTTTTTTAACATGGAACGCAGAGGTGGTTCTGATATAAATGTACGGAAGCTATCCCAGTCAGCCATAGTGTATCGATGTACTGTGCGATGTAAAGGTACGTCTGAGGACTTATTACATTTCATTTTTATCTTAATTGATACAACAGTGTGATCAGAAGATCCAAGTGGAGGCAGAACAGAAAATGAACATAATTCCGGGCAAGTTGTAAGAAAAAGGTATAGGAGACTCGGCAAGTGGCCGCCAGTGTCGCGCACACGGGTGTGTTCGTGAACAATCAGAGTGAGCTCGTAAACAATGGAGAAATCGTGACAGAACCTCCCCTCACCATCGTTCTTGTTTGAGTGGGTAAACCATTCTATATTGTGAACATTGAAGTCGCCACATATATTCTTAGCAATAATTTGTTTTTTAATTATACACGAGGTAGTCATTTTTAACCTTCTTGCATTGATATTCTCGCAGAAAGTGAAAAATTAACTTTTTAGTAGGAAAAGTTACAGTAAGGTAAAATATAGCAGCAGAATATATTATGAACAAATATAGATGAATATAAAAATGTCATAGTTTACAACACAAACGATAAAATAATTTCGATTAAAATAAACATTCAAGTAAAAAACTTTCTTTTTAATATAAGGAGTTAACCTTATGTTTCGTCGAGCACAAAATGGAAAAATAAAGATTATTATATTATCTCATAGGAGTCAAAATGTTGAATATTTAACTGAATTTTCTTTGAAACATATTTGATTAAGATGTTTAATAATCCGAAGATTTTAATAATACTTTGCAAATTAAACCGATGTTTAAATAGTTCCATTCTTTAAAAATATAGGTACAATTCAAAACACAAAGAGCATATTGCCAGAAATATCAAAATATCTCACAGTTGTTGAAGTAATAGAAAACATTAAAATGTATGAATCTTTAATTGAAACGAGACTCCACACCTCTCACGTAACACTAAGACGATTTCATATTGTTTGAATCAAACTTGAACAATTGTGAATGCCTAATATTTGCATATATTAAAATTATCATACCCCAAATTGATGTATAAAATGTAAACAATATTTTCCAAAACAGTTACCACCAGAAAAACTACATGTACTTTCCAACAGAAAATCTTTGACAGTTTTTACTGCGTCTATAAATTCACCAAATCAAAACGTACTAAATTTGTTTCCGCAATAAAACACATTTTTGTGTATAGGCACACTTCATATGTCATATTTCATAGCCCACATGTTATATCATAAACATTCAATATCGTATCAGTTATATCATTATCATTTCAAACATATCAGTTTCATCATTAACATTTCATATCATACCAGTTATATCATTAATATGTCATATCACACCAGTTATATATTAATTATGTCATATTATAAAACTTATAAAAACATGTCATAATATATCAATTATATAATTATCATTTCATATTATATCAGATATATCATTATTATTTTATTACATATCAGTTATATCATAATATTTCATATCATACCAATTATAGCATTAACATTTCATGACATATCAGTAAAAGTTCAGCATTTCAGAGCATAGTATATCAGTTACATGATAAACATTTCCTATATAATCAGTTATATCATCAACATTTCATATCATATTAGTTTTTATTAACATTTCATATTATATCAGTTATATAATTACCATGTCATATCATATGAGTTAAATCATTAACATTCCATACCATATCTGTTATATCATTAACATTTTATAGCGTACCAGTTGATATCATTATCATTTCATATTATATCAGTTATATCATAACATTTAATAACATGTCGGTTATATTATTTCATTTCATATTAAAATAATTATATCATTAGTACTAGCATTATCATTTTATTTCACATAAGTAACATCATTAAACATTTATATTAATTCAGTAATAACATTATCATTTTATTTATACTAGTAGAATCATTATCTCATTTACACTTAATAGAACATCATTTACATTTCATTGCAAACTAGTTATATAATAAACATATTGTTGCATATAAATTCTTACATTAAAAGTCTATATAATATCAGTTTTATCAGTACCATTTACTGCATATCAGAAGAATCAGTAACATTTAATAGCATACCAGTTATATAAGTTTTCTTTCATATCATATCATATAATTTATATCTTGATAATATAATTGCATACTAGTTATTGTATCAACATTTTATATCGTATTAGTCATTATCTTATAATTTTATATAATATCAGTTAAATCATTTACATATCACAGTATATCAGTTATGTCATAAACAGTTTATAACGTATTAGTTATATAGTTACGATTTCATATCATATTAATTATTATCAGTTCATATCATATTAGCTATCATATCAGTTACAACGATCAAATCACATATACTATGTTTTGTAATTCTCATTTCATATTATATTAAGTGCATTATTACCATTTTATTTCATATCAGTTCTGCTATTAGAATTTAATATTATGTAAGTAATATCATTATCATTTCAAAGCAGATCAGTTATATCATTTACAGTTCATATCATGGAAGTGTGGCGTGACCGCCTCTGGGAACCGTAGAACTCCCAATTGTGGGAAGATTAAGACCCCCGGTGCACTGGATAAGGCCGGACAACTATGCTAGTATTAACTGTTAAGCATTATGACTGCCTGGGCAGCGGCGGGTAACCTGGCTGACAGAAGGAGTTAAGTTATGAATGTATTGTGTTTTGTAAAGCAGACATATACTTTTTATTGTTTGGGGAAAATGACAAGTCATGTCATTTTGAAAGCAAGAACGAAATTTCGTTCCTGGCCTGGCGAAACCCAACTCAAGGACGTGTGGCTTCTGAGTACAAGGCCAAACCTGAAAGTCAAAGTGTCGACTTCACTGAGCATGTGAATATAATTTAGTTGTGATCCCAGATTCTCGGGCTATGTAAGGCATCGGGAATGGCGTGCTGGTTGGTGATTGGTTTGGTGAATGATCCTACCTACCCTGTCACCTTCCAATATAAACGAATGCCCGCGCCAAAAATCTCAGATTGCGCTGGATCTGAAAAGAAGCGAACACTCACTAAAGAGATTCCCCCCTCGATCGCCGTCACCGTAGACCACGAGAAATAAGATTCTAAAGTGTTTTTGTAATGTAATCGTACTGAACAATTGTACATATGTGAACACACTTTGTAATATTTCGTTGAATTAACTTGAGTAGACTAGTGATATCAATTATTTGTCTTCGTTTTTTTGGCTTGAATCATATAAATAACTCTCCGAGGGAAGACGATCACGACTATTGCGACTTCGACGAAGTCATAGGTCACATAATTTATATCATTATCATTTCATACAATATAAGGTATAACATTATCATTTAATATAAGTTATAGCATAACAATTTCTATAACATCAGTTATATCATTATGATTGTATTATTTTATAGCATATCAGTTAAAGCATGACCCCATCATAAATTATAAGTTATATAATTATCACATAATAGTATATGCGTAATTTCATTATCCTTTCCTCTCATATCAGTTATATCATTTACATTTCGTTTCATATAAGTTATATCATTTACATTTCATTTCATATCAGTTATATCATTTACATTTCATTTCATATCATTTATATCATTTACATTTCATTGTATATCAGTTATATCATTTACATTTCATTTCATATAAGTTATATCATTTACATTTCGTTTCATATAAGTTATATCATTTACATTTCATTTCATATCATTTATCTCATTTACATTTCATTTCATATCAGTTATATCATTTACATTTCATTTCATATAAGTTATATCATTTACATTTCATTTTATATCAGTTATATCATTTACATTTCATTTCATATCAGTTATATCATTTACATTTAATTGTATATCAGTTATATCATTTACATTTCATTTCATATAAGTTATATCATTTACATTTCATTTTATATCAGTTATATCATTTACATTTCATTTCATATCATTTATATCATTTACATTTCATTTCATATCATTTATCTCATTTACATTTCATTTCATATCAGTTATATCATTTACATTTCATTTCATATCAGTTATATCATTTACACTTCATTTCATATCAGTTATATCATTTACATTTCATTTCATATCAGTCATAGTATTTACATTTAATTTCTTATCATTTATATCATTTACATTTCATTTCATATCAGTTATATCATTTACATTTCATTTCATATCAGTTATATCATTTACATTTCGTTTCATATAAGTTATATCATTTACATTTCATTTCATATCAGTTATATCATTTACATTTCATTTCATATCAGTTACATCATTTACACTTCATTTCATATCAGTTATATCATTTACATTTCATTTCATATCAGTTATATCATTTACATTTCATTTCATATCAGTCATAGCATTTACATTTCATTTCTTATCATTTATATCATTTACATTTCATTTCATATCAGTTATATCATTTACATTTCATTTCATATCAGTTATATCATTTACATTTCGTTTCATATAAGTTATATCATTTACATTTCATTTCATATCAGTTATATCATTTACATTTCATTTCATATCAGTTATATCATTTACATTTCATTTCATATCAGTTTTATCATTTACATTTCATTTCATATCAGTTATATCATTTACATTTCATTTCATATCAGTTTTATCATTTACATTTCATTTCATATCAGTTATATCATTTACATTTCATTTCATATCAGTTATATCATTTACATTTCATTTCATATCAGTTACATCATTTACATTTCATTTCATATCAGTTATATCATTTACATTTTATTTCATATCAGTTATATCATTTACATTTCATTTCATATCAGTCATAGCATTTACATTTCATTTCTTATCATTTATATCATTTACATTTCATTTCATATCAGTTATATCATTTACATTTCATTTCATATCAGTTATATCATTTACATTTCGTTTCATATAAGTTATATCATTTACATTTCATTTCATATCAGTTATATCATTTACATTTCATTTCATATCAGTTATATCATTTACATTTCATTTCATATCAGTTTTATCATTTACATTTCTCCTTTTGTACTCGATAGATTTCTACGACCAAAACCCAAATGTTTTGTTCATTTTTGGTTAAAACCTCTTCTTGAACATCCTTGATTAAACTTTGTAGCATAAACTTTTGCCAACTCTATTATTTATTTAAAATAAAGAAATGTGTACAAGATTAATTTCAAGCAACGCCAAATACCAGTTGAAGCAGCTAGCGATATGAAGGATTCGTTTATCGCATTGGAACACTACTGCACGCACAGCAAATGTTGGTTTAAGAAATCTAGTGGAGACAACGAGAATTTTGAAGATGATTAACATAGTACTCGTGTATCGGATGTTAACAACGATCCTTTGCGACTGCACTTTTCGTGGTAACATTTTTTAAATTACTTTCTTCACTTTGCACAGTTTTTGTAGAAAAGTTCAGGTCTTTACGGTGGCAATAACTATCATCTGTTACGTTATACGCAAGCACACACGTTTAACATGGAGACACTAACGACAGAATGCGTTGAAGACTCAGTCGCAAATGATACAAAGATAATGCGAAATTAATTTAACTCGCTGTATCAGGTTTTGAGAAAATAGCTTTATTCCCTATTCTCCAGTAACGCATCACTTTTTGCCTCGACTTTGACGTCAACAACGTTCCTTATAATCCTTTCGAGCTTGCTCCCCTCTCTGGGCAATCCTTCTACTTTATATAATCTTCTTCATTTTCCTTATTTTAACGTGCCTTCTCAAACAAATCCGAGTCTGAATACAGCCGCCATGCGCGTTACATTTCAATCAATATCGAAAATGTCTCGTTTTTTTCTCGTGTTTTTGACATTCCTACAGAAAATAAAATATAATTTACAAAGGTCGGTCTGAAAATAATGAATTCAAAATTTTTACTAAAAAATTGTTGAAACGCCGCGAAGACGCTCAATAAAAACGAGCGAATCTTTGTGTTCTAAGATTTATGTTTCATATATTTACAACCATTCTATATGCACTTTTGTTAGCGATGGGATTATTGCTGTCTCTGAAGGTTAGAAGATCGTTTTGTAACTTACATCTCTATCGCAACTCAAAGATCAACCAATTCATCTGGTAGTTCTGCTGGCATAAACGATATCGATCTTATAAATGATAAACAGGCGTCAATGAATGTTGATCGGTTCAATATTTTTTTCTGCACGAAGAATTTTAATGACTAATCTATGCTTCTTAGAGAGATTCATAACAAGGGTTGCTTTCTTAGAGTAACCACACCGTCAGAATCTACAACAGAGAGATAAAATTATCAGGTGAAGAATGTATATGTGCAGTCAATATAATCAAGCACTGTGCGGTCTCCTCTGACTCATTCAGATGAAAAAAGTCATTACGTTTTGAACGCATTGAAACAACTCTTTGTAGAGTAAATATAAATTTTAAAAATACAAAAGAATTTAAAATATTGAAATACAAAATACAAAAAAAAAAAAATGCAGACATTTTTTTCCGAAACGTAAAGACATTTCTTCGGCTAAAAAGATGAATAGTTAATTTTCCGCTTCGTCGAAGTATGCTAGCGTTGTATCCAGGCAAGATGGAAAAAATATTACGTCAAAATACATTCCGCCCACACACGATAAGAAACACTTTTCTAAAGTAAACGTCTTGATTTGCCTTCAGCAAGCTTTTACTTCCTTCAGTTGTAGTATTTCCACAAGAACAAATGTGTATTTTGTAGAAAAACAATATATATATATATATATATATATATATATATATATATATATATATATATATATATATATATATATATAACGGAGAATTCTCCAACTGATTTTGCGATATCGGACGTATATTAGCATCGCATTATATTAACATGGTTAACACTTCAATTAACTTTCAGTTGGAGCAAAAATAATGTTGTTTTGTATTTAAAGTTGAACGTCAAAAAATGGCATTATTTTTGTACCATTCTACCAACCCAATATAATGGGACAATAGTTGAAGCATAAATGACAGGTCGGGGCTGTTTTTGAACCCTGTCCTCGAGTGAAAGATTAGTAACAGTTGCCCCATACATATGTGATAACAATACTTAAGGCATGGGCAGATAGACATACAAGACACTTTCAGGGGTAATTAACTTTCTAGCACATTATAAAGATCCTATCTCCCTCGCAGCAATGGCGGCAAACCCCCTCAATCTTTCTGTTCATGTTCCCTTTGAACGTTAAGCCGAGGAGTACTTTCAGGTAATGCATTTTTAGCTATAGCTATTGGTAAATTATCCCGTTAGAAACGACGAGTTGATTCCATTTCCGTTTTATTACGTTTTTGTTGCCGGCCATCTACTAGTTGGCCAGTTGTATACAAATCTCAAGAGCGATAGAAGGCTTCTATTATGTCTGAAAGTGATACAATGTTCAACAAGCGATATCGCATATGCGTCGCTGTAAAACTCATGTTCTCTACTGATTCAAGTAATAACAACATGACCATTGCCAACACACTCAAATCCATCGCTAGATTGCCATGAATGTCATGGATGTTCGCTGTGTTATGAAAACAAAGTTTCCTGACACGGTTATGGTATGTAGTATTGTTTAATGTGAGAGCCCCATCTCGCCACCTCCCATCTTTAAAGTCAGCTTAAAAGTCAATATCAAGTGTACCTGGAGGATCTGAATAGTGTGGTGATCTTAGGGTGCAATCAGATGACCGCTGATAGACCACAGGTGTAGCAACAGAACTCGCTGCCGATGCACAAGTCCACAGAGACTCATGCTCAGCTTCAGAAGGAATGTTACGATATTGGTCCCTTCTTTCAATCGCCCACCTCCTCCCCCGACCTGAACTCGCTGGACAACTTTGTTTGGTCATACGTCGAGAACATCACCAATATTACCTCATACAACAAAACCCAGCCTGATCGCCGACTTCAGACGAATATTCCCCGAGTATCCGGCGCTTGTGGAAAAGGGCGTGCTTCTATTTCCGAACCCATATCGAGCCGGTGATTGAGACTTTATGTGACTACTTGAATAGATGTAAGCTCTACTTCATAATCTGGATTTATTTTCTCAAGACAAGTTTTAAGAGAAAGCTGTAGTGTTGTTTTCTTTAGGGAGAATCTATCTTTCCTCCTTGTAGACATAAGACATAACGATTACTGAAAAGAAAAGTAACCAATAGCATGTGATATAGTAGTGTAACCCGAAGAATAACTCTAATCAAAAGCACGAAATCTTTTTTATTTTGTGACAGCAGCAATCGTTAATCAAAATAACTGAAAAACGAAGTAAACATGCGGGACTCGACAAAATCTTAAAACTAATAAAGAGTATTTATATTATTTGTATTGTTAGAACTAATATAATCATTTTTGTTGTTTTTCTTTCAACATTTCGGCCGATATAACCTCCAACACAAAGATTAATTTTCAACGTTGAGGAATAAAAAATATTGTGAAAATACACCGAAGATGGTTGGAGGTTATGTTGACCGAAACATTTTAGGAATACTAACCAAGATGAGAACAATAGACGTACTATACAAATGCACATGTTCTAACGCGGGAATTCTATAGCAAACCACACTCTCCCCAATGGTTTACTTCTACTTGTGCAGCTGTCATTGCCCAAAGGCAGCATGCGTATCGCAGATTTAACCGACATAAGTCCAGTACAAACAGACAAAACATTATTAAAGAGTATAATGAGAATAGCTATAATACTAAGAAATATAAGATTATAAAAATAAGTAGAAAATCTTAGGAAATTAGAAATAAACAGATTTAAACTATACTACACACTGCACGTATTTTAATAGTGAAAATCGTTAGACATTTACTAACATGCAGAAATTAACAAACATAAATAACGAACACTAAAGCGATCACAGATAAGTTTAAGTAGAAATAAAATAAATTCATTTCAAGAAAATTGCAACAAGCGAATGAAACGGGATCTGATAGAAATCAAACAAAATATATGTTCACAAAAAAATCATACATATGTCGTGACATCAGAATCTGAATGTTTTACGAAAAATTACTATGAAGAGTAAATGCAAATCGAAAGACAAGGGAGAGAAACCAATGATCAAAGGGCGAATACTTATACTCTGCGAAGACATTGTAATTAAAATAATATAAATTGATATTAAGCATTAAACAAATGGACTTCTTTTTTCAATAATGTTCTTTGTTTTTACAAAAGACACGAATAAACAGAATATAAGAGTTAAGAATGTTTCTGAAAAAAAAGGAGACGGGAAAACGCAAACGCTCTTTCAAATATAGATAACATTATTGGCTAATACTCTCCAACTCTTAAACGCGAAGAACTAATGTAGATTATTATTCAAAATATGAAATTGATATTTAACATAAACTTGAAAGTTTCAGAAAATCCAAAACAGAGAGAGAGAGAGAGAGAGAGAGAGGGAGGGAGAGAGAGGGGAAGAGAGAGATTTCCACTATCCACCAACAATCTCCATGCACTTTTCCAAGCTATGAACGATGGCTGTTCACGGGCGTCCAGGGGCGGTTTTTCATCCAAACATCGTTTCGAAAGTAAAGACCTTCATATTGTAACCCAATAGGTTGGTACCAGTAAAACGAGCAATGTTTTGTGCTTTAGAATTTATTTTCTACACAGTCACTAACATTCTGAATGAACGTTTGCAGGTCTTGAACAATGAGACTGCATGGGCGCCCTAAGCGCTATTTGTTATACAAGTGTCTTTCCAAATATAACGTCTGCTACTTTTTAACTCAATAAGAAATCCGAAGACGGAGATAGTACCATTACATGAACGACCTTTTATACCTCAGATATTATTGTCCATATTTTTACTATTATTTTCAATGCACTTTTGGCCGGAATTGAACGACGCATACCTTCTTATGGCACATCCCATAACAGGGTGTGTTTTCTTAGAATATCACACTGTCAATATTCGCACCGGAGAAATGGACATTTCAGGTCATTAATGCATAGGATACTCATCGTAACGATGCAATTTGCAAACCCACTCTGATTAATTCAAGCAGAATATAAATAGGAGACGTTACCTTTTGAATGCATATCAATCGTTCATGTTTAGTTTGTAGGTCGCAAGTATTACCGCCTAATATGTTACTCTTCCAAAGTAGCTTAACTACGTTGTACATTTCTGAAACAGCCTTTTAGTATGATATTGTTAATGTGTGCATCCGTGAATGTCAGTCTACGTTCTTGCAGTTAACGTTCTCGTCTGCGCATTTATCTCAATATATAAGTTTGCGTATGTGCATAACGTGAATATGTATATATGCAAATACAAGTAAAACAGTTTAATACTAAAGTCCTGAAAGCTACAGCTTTGTAATATATTCTTGATAAAATTCCATTGGAAACAAAATAGTAAAACCAAGAATCAATATGTCTTTTTTTTTAGTTTTCATTTTTGTAATATTTCTTTCGTTCAAAACAAATAATGAATGTATATTTTCCTTTCGCTTTATCTGATTGAAGCATAGAAAATATGACTTTCAGTTTTAATACGTGGGTGTGTCGATAGATAACAACTCACACTTCAAAAAGAAGTGATTTTATTGCAGACACAATTCTTTAAATATGCAAACGAATATCGTATTGCTACGTCTGTGTGTCTACTTGTTTAAAACTGATAACGATGAATGGTTAAAGAATGTACGCATGTTCTTGGGACTCTGATTGAAAGATTTTAATATTTCAATTACAGAGACAACTATTCGCATAAGTAGTGATATTTTCACAACATATTGTCCGATGTGACATACGATCTTCTTCAAATATATTTTTTAAACTAGGTATGACAAAAAAGAACTGAAATATATTTTCTTATGGAATAAAATAGTGTTGAGTAAGAAATTACTTATACATTCCTAAGTTGGCAAGTTAACTAAATCGCTGGCGGAAGTAGTTTCTTCCGTAAAAACGTGCAAATAACAAAAATATAAAATAGTAGTAATTTAATAAGGATCAAACTATTCAATCTATATGTAAAACATACACTTCAACATTGAAATTAGCAACGTGCTAATATTCCACATAATATCTAGAGCGATCATCAATTCGACTGTATTCTTAAGAAAAAAAAAATAGTGCTAAAACCGAAATGAAAGCTATAAGTAAAATCCATTCCTTGATTTAATAGGACACACTAATTTCTTTTAAAAGAAATAATTTTCAATTTAATATTACTAATGTAGCAATATATATAATACGTTTAACGAAATTCCTTAGCAAATAACATGTTAACTAATATGATATCTTGACAAATGTTTCAAATTAAAAAAGCTCAGGAAAGGAACCATCCAGAAAATAGCCAATTGTCACTATGAAGTACAAACTAATGCTTCCGTAGATAAACGTTCATTTTTCGAAAAGGTATATAGGTAGAAAGATATATATATATACAGGCTGACCACAAAGTCACCAATGCTAATTAAAAAAGTTAAAAAATTAAAAAGTTACTACTATAATTTTTTTAATATTTCAACTTTTTTTATTAACATTGGTGCGTGACTTTGTGGCCATCCTGTATATATTAGGTTGATGCAAATATGATATCGTTTTTTGACGTTCAACTTCATGCCAGAAAACATTTTTGCACCAACTTTATATAAAATAGTGCTCAATATTGTTGTGCAGCAATGATGCATATATATATTTTTGTTACAATTTTATCTGCTTTGTTTCATATGTTCCGATTACCGAATCGTGTAAACGATCCGATAATTTCGTCAGACTTATATATATATATATATATATATATATATATATATATATATATATATATATATATATATATATATATATATATATATATATCTGATAATGAGAAAAAAGATTAGAAAAAAGTACAAAAACTCCAATTAAAAAACAGCATGTTAGTCATTGCAAATAACGCCTCTCCCAAACCGTATTGCTAACTCAAGCTCCTCATAACATATATTGAACGACTACCCACTCTCCCTTCCCCTATATCTCTATCTCCATAACTTCCTGTCGTAATTTAACGCCGCTGTTTAAATTTACTGCTTATCCCTTTTCTTTTCATTTTTATTTCTTATGCCTTTCTTTCTCCGTCTATTTATCGTTCTGCTTTCACCCCCCTCTCTCTCTCATCTTGTTTCTATTCATATATGTGTCTGGTGTTATATTTTACGCCCCTCGCAACCTATTATCTCTCAATAACTTTAAAATTGACTGCTGCTGTTTTTAGATTAGAGTTATTGCACTTTTTCTAATCTTTTTTCCTCGTTCTAATAAATATTTCTGTGAAGCCTTGATAATTCTAATCGTTACCACCATTCGGTAATCGAACATGTGTACTAAGCAAATAAAACACACACATATATATATATATATATATACATACATATATATATATATATATATATATATATATATATATATACGAGCAAACAGTTAATAAAACATGTTAAAACACTTTGAAATGAGTTAAAAGCATATTTAATATGAACAGGAAACACTATATAAGTGGATAGTCCTTAATCCGCGGAGTTACGAAGAAATACTTTCCTTCTCATCAGAGGGTAGGAATCAGCAAAATGCGGGATTGGATTTTGCATGCAAAAGTATTTGATGAAACAACAAGTAAGTCAAAGATCTTACTTGAAAACAAAAAACGTGAAGCAGAGGGAATATGGTGAAGAAAAAGGTGATTACACGTGAATGGATAGTCTGGTGGAAGATAAATAATCCAGTGACGGTAAAATCCAAATATATAACTTCAAGAAAGTTAATTGAATTTCCATTTGCACAAGTAAAATCCAAGGAAATCCCATAATGTGTCCATAATAATCCAAAGGCAGAAATCCATGGAAAAATTTAAAAAATGTGATCAAGGGAAAAAGAAAAAAGGAAAAAAATTCCAATAATATAAATAAAAGAAAAATAAGATATGCTTTTCACTCTACTCCCGAGATATAAATGAGAAAGATCAAGTAAGAAAAAGAAGAGAAAAATGGTGATAGAGTTAAATATAAAATAGAGAAACAAATGTCAAAATGACCCAGGCAGGAAATGTTAAAGGTGCGAAAAAATATATAGGGCAAAATAATATAGATCAACTGAAATGTACATTTAAAAAAATGTCAGCAAGAGTTGTTAGAAGAAACTAAATGGAAAATAAATAAATAAATCAATACATACATAGAAAATAAATAATAAATAAACAATAAAAAAATAATAAAAAATAACTATAAAATAAAAAATAAAAACTATTTAAGGGGAGAGAATGGCCGGTATCTGCAAATTCAGGAAAACGCAATAAAAAAGTAAGTAAAAGCATATAGTAAAATATAAGTAAATATACATACAAGATATAAAAGTGTGGGTTTATTGATATATTAGATGGATAAGAAAGTTTAAGGAATACAGCAGAAAATGCAGATAAAACATGCAAATAAACACCGGCCATGCAAAGAAGAGATTAAGAATTAAAATAAAGGATTATTAAATTATAAATTATTAATAAGTTTGTAGAAAAACGATAAAGTTAAAGAAAACAGTTTTTATATCTATATAAAAGGTAAAATAATAACTATGTAATTTCAAAATTGCTATAATTAAATTTGGACTTATGTTTACAGAAAGATATCAGTTCAGTTTTAGAATGTATTATATTGTTACTTTGAGGGGAAGTAATTATAGTTATAGCTTCGGTTGTGCAGAGGCGACATGACTTAGAGCTTGGAGTATAAGACTTAACCTCTTTTATGATAGTCCATTTGATTGAGAAGGGCGTATTGTTAGAGTTAAGTTTTTTAATTAAAGTTGTTAGAGAAGGTCCTTGGTTATTATTAGAATTATGGTTGTTAAAAGAAGAAATGTGGTTTGATATTCTTTTCTTGATTAATGTTGAAGTAGCGCCGATATATATATATATATATATATATATATATATATATATATATATATATATATATATATATATATATATATATATGCACTTTATAAAAAATCGGGGTCTGGTAATTATATAAATTTGCTGATTTGTATTAGTGACATGGTTTGAAGTTTGTTCATAGTGTTCAACAAGTGATGGGGCAATATTTGTATGAGAACTATTTTGGAGGGGATAATGAGTATTGTTAGTGTTAGGATCGCTGTTAGGAGAAATATCATTATTATTATTATTAGTATTATTACTAGTTGTATGATTGTAGATGGAGGGGCTGCTCGAGTAATGTATTGGATTAGTAACTATATCAGATGGAGGATGGGAAGAAGAATAACTTGAAGACGAAATATTAGTGTCTGTTATGGGAGAATTGCATGGGAGCTCAGTAATAGTGCAAAAATATATAACATCTTTATGGATGCAATCATTATTGAGTGGGAACTGATGTTTGTTATTACAATTACAGATAGTTTTTGGTTTAATTGGGCTAGGGATTTTTGGGGCTGATTTAATGTTTTGTTATTAGATGTTAAGATTCTTTGTGATAAATTAGGCATTGTTGAACAAGAAATCCCGATTGAATTTTTATTGAAAATAAAACTATATTTGTGTGGGTATTTGAAAGAGTTTTGTACAATGTTGAAGAATTCCTTAGGTATATTAGTTTTGACAATTATCCTAAATTTAGGATGAAACCAAATATTTTTCTTTCTCCTGATGCGACTGGGCGGTTTAGAGGTATTGCGATTAGTATTTTAGTTTGGATTATTAATGCAGACTAGTTCATTGTTATTGATAGCGGCAGATCTTGTTATTTGAACTGGTTTCTTACGAGTCATATTGTGTGTAATTACAGATTTAAGGCGGACTTCAGGAGGAGCATACTTGTTGTATTTAATCTTTTCCTTGTGTCCTGAGTTCATTAAGGCAGTATTGAAGAAAGTAGCATTTTGATTAAAAGTTTTTTATCAGCAGAAAGAGCAGAAATTCTTCTAGAGACGGATGGTACTATAGATTTTATAATTGAGTTGGGGTGATTAGAAGATTTATGGACGTATAAAAGCGTAAGATTGGGTTTATGATAGGGGCTATGAGTTTCGGTGTTAAGATTCAGTGTAACGTCTAGAGAATTTGAAGTTTTTTTGTTTGATTCGATAATTATAGAAAGGCCAAAGTAATTGAAGAATTATGCAATTTTAAAATTGTTTTGTTGTACTCTCTTGGTCTGGTTGTTGTAGTAAAAAGGGCATCGTCTGTATAAAGACCCGCTTGGATATGTTTAAAGTGGTAATTAAGTTCTTTCAGTAAGAAGAGTTCCACTAAATCGGTAACTTCTGCAGAGTCAGAAGCACCCATCAAGATGTCAAAATTATCAGGGGTATCCTTTCTAGTCAAAAGCTTATTGTTAAATTGTATAAGGGACTTTCTCGCTAGGAGAATTAATTTTATTTCTAAATTAGTTAAGTCAGAATTTCATTAAGCAAACATAAGAGCCTTATTTAAAAGGATCGGAGAAATTGAGTGATAATAATTTTGGATGTCAAATGTAATGAAGTTAAGGAGGTGTTTATTTTTAAGGGAGACAAACCAATTAATTACGGAATCTGAATTCAGTCGAAGAGGGAAATGTACTTTTTCTTTAATAGAAGGGATGATTCTATCTAAGATATTTTTACTTACAGCTCCTAAGTCAGAGTTAGATGGGCAGATCAATCTAATTGAAGGGGTTGTCATAGAAATTAGGTTTATGATATTTGAGGGTGAATCTAGGAGTATCCGGAGAAATTATTTCAGTGAAGTTATGAATATTCATAGAAGTCAGTAAAATTTTAGCTTCAGAATTAATGGAATCTAAAGTCTTGGGAGGGACTATTTTATAAGATGTATTAAGTTCTTTATACAAGAGTTTTTTTATATGTAGGATAGTCAAGTTTATAATAATTTTTGTGTCTTATCAGCAGGAACGAATATGTGCTTGTTATTTTTAACTTTTTCGGAAAAATTATTTATTTTTCGTGTAACAGGATTATAATGGTATTTTTGTTTCTTAAATTTATTTTTTTACGAAATTTAACATGTAATTCTCAAACTCCTCGTGGTTAGGGTTGCATTTTAAAACAGATCCTTTGTTCTATAAAATGCATGCCCATTCGCTGATAGGAAGGGGTGCGGTGGATACTAGAAAGCTGATTGGCTAACTAAAATCCTCAACAGAAGAGGACCATATAAAAACGATAAACAACCACAGAATTCGCGCATAAGCCTGACGAATCCTAGAGTGGATGAAACACCGAATATTCAGTTTAGCTTAATCGCCATATATATTTTATAAATTACTAACTAGCTCTACCTACGTATTGATCACTTTTGAAGTAAATACTTAAAGTTTACGCATAAAACCATGCTTTCGTATATTAATTTTATGTGAGTAAATGAAGTAGTTATACTTAGCTCCTGAAACAATCGAGCACTCTAAAAAGAATTTATTTCACTACATTAAAAATAGATATGGAAAGAGTTAATTTCGAAACATCGCTAAAAACATCCGCACACCCAGCAAGCATAGCTATATTATTAAATTAATCCGAAAAACAGATGAACTAATACGCTGAATGCGATGGCGAGCAAATGTCCTCCTTAAAAATGAAAACGTAAACAAAAAAAGAATCCTATTGTTTTAAAAACCTTAAAAATGCGAAAACAATAGACCTTTTGATAAACTTTGAAAATGACCTTTTAAACGTTATTAAAAACTTAGAATTCCAGAATCAACGTAACAATTTCCAATGGAAACTACACAACATCATTAGAAACATGAACAACTCTAATAAAATATTTATAAAAGCAGATAAATCAAGGAACTTTTATAAAATAGATAAGCAAGAATATAACAAACTAATCGCAGAAATCAGTACAAAAAACTACAAAAAACTACAAAAAACTGGACACAAACGAAAGCGACAACGTAGATATAATAAATACTGAAAGTAAACAAATTCCCGATAAAATAAAAATCAGCGATAAAGTTGGCAAATTGAAACCTAGAGAGGCGTACATTCTGCTTAAAGACCACAAATGGGACTTTAATAATAATCCAAACACCCGCCTGATAAACCCAACTAAACCAGAAATAGATAGAATAAGCTAAACTATACTTTCTAGAGTAAACAAGAAATCAAACAAGAACTAAACCAGTGGGCAAATACTACCGAAAGAATCACCTGGTTTAAAAATATAGAAAATAAAGATAAATTTATACAGTTTGGCATCATAGACTTTTATCCCTCGATATCCGAAGAACTTTTTAACATTGCCCTAGAATTTGCCGAGGTATACACTGATATATCCACGAAAGTAATCAACATCATTAAAAATGTAGAAAATCAGTTCTAATAAATAACAATAACCAATGGATAAAAACTAAAATGAAAAATTCGTTCAATTTGGCGATGGGTGCAAGGGATTCTGAAGAGGCATCAGATCTTGTGGGATTATTCATTCTATATACCCTCACAAGCATATTCGATACTATGGGTATCGGCCTATATAAAGATGACGGACTAGCTATAATAAAAAACTCCAACAAAGTCAAGGGAGAAAACTAAGAAAATCATACACAAGGAAATGAAAAAATTAGGCCTAAAAGCAGACGTATCAGCTAACATAAAAATAACAAACTTCCTGGACGTCACGTTAAACTTAGATAAAAACACATATGACACATACTTAGAAGATAACGATACTCCAATTTACGTAAACCCTAAGTCCAATCACCCACCATCAATTATAAAACACATTCCAAACTCGATCGTAAGTAGACCCAGTAATAACTCAAGCGATGAAAATGCATTTAACAGGTCAACCAATATCTACGAAACAGCTCTACAAATTAGTGGATATAAAAATATCGATATCAAATATAAGCAACAAAACACCAATAATTATAATACAATTAAAATAGAAGAAAAAGAACTATAATCTGGTATACGGCCCCATACAATCAAATGTTAAAAACAAAACTTGACAAGAAATTTCTAGATCTTATTGAAAAACACTTTCCCACAACCAACCCCTTACACAAAATCTTCAATAAAAATACCTTGAAGTTATCTTACAGTTGTTGCGAAAATTGAGAGGTGATAATTAAAGCACATAACAACAAAATACTAAATAAAAACAATGTAAACAACAACAAAATAAACAATAACACCATGACAAAAGTAAAACTAACACTAGCAGAAATAATAATAATAATAATAATAATAATAACAACAACAACAAACCAACCCCGGACAGGAGCAACCGTACCATAAATAAATATACTAATAACGAACAATATAAATGCAACTGTATACACCACACACTTTGCCAAGTTCAAAATAAATGTCTAACAAAAAGCGTAGTCTATCAGGCAACAATATTTCCGAAAGAAAGTCCGAATATCAAGAAATATTACGTAGGCATGACTTCTTTAGATTCCAAAACCCGGTACTATTACCACAAAGGTGCATTCAACAATAAAAAAAACGTATAAAAACAACACTAGCGGATAAATACTGGGCACTCAAAGAAAGCCAACATTCGAATGGATAATAATAAGACAAGCTACCATGTGTAGGCATTTAGACGACCCATGTAAGTTATGCCTTCATGAAAAATTTGCTATCCTGTACTTTAAAGAACCCCCAAATCTATTTAACTGTAGAAGAGAAATAGCAAATAACTTTGTTCACAAAATAAAACTTACTCTAGGATAGCGATACAAAATAGTTTAAAAACTCAAAAAACAATAGAAAATAAACAAATAAATAAATTAAATAAACATGAATATACATAAACGATCACATATATATATATATATATATGTGCATATATGTATGTACACATATGCATATTTATATAAAAAAAGAAAAGAAAAATAGAAAATGTCTGCCTTAAACCACTAAACTAGTTTTAAAGCAGATCATTTGTTCGATAAAATGCATTCCCATTGGCTGATAGGAAGCGGCGCGGTGTATACTAGAAAGCTGATTGGCTAACTAAAATCCTCAACAGAAGAGGACCATATAAAAACGATAAACAACCACAGAATTCGCGCATAAGCCTGACAAACCCTAGATTGGATGAAACGAATATTCAGTGTAGCTTTATCGGCACATATTTTATAAATTACTTTATATATATATATATATATATATATATATATATATATATAAAGAAATTTTCTATTAAGCATGAGAAAATTAAAAAAAAACATAAGTAATATGAAAACTTGAGAATAAATCACTATTAAATTTAGTAAATGATAAAAGTCTTATTATTATTGCTGGTAGAGCAAAATGTACATAACTATTATTTAAGTATAAATAAAAGATAAATAATAATAATAATAAAAATAATAATAATAATAATAATAATAATAATAATAAAAATAATAATAATAAATAATAATAATTAATATTATTATTAAACTCACTATTATTTTTATTATTATTGTTATTATTATTATTATTATCGTTAATATTGTTATTATTATTATTATTATTATTATTATTATTATTATTATTTGTTTACTACAGGATAATTAACTATAATGTTAAAATCCACGAAAATGCAATACCTGTAAATCCCTATATCCACCTTCTTTCCTTTTTGTATATGAAAAAAGTTTTCACTTACTTGTAAGATAGATACAAACAACAAAATATTAGAAGTGAGCTGTCTATTGTTTGCAAACACTAAAACCCCCACCTTCTTAGCAACTTCACACTGTACTGAAGAACTTTTCATTTAACAACGTCCCCCTGAAGCAATTTACTTTACCTTTACTCCATTATTTCTAATAATAATGTCCGATTATCCTTTACTCATTATTAATCGCATTTTGAAATATTAGTTATTTATTTTCTAGCTCATTAGTAATAATAATAGTTTCTTTCCTTTATTCTATAAGTAGTAATTATTACTAAAATACGCATCCATTTGCTCCATAAGTAATATTATGTATTAACGATAATATTGGCTATTTACCCTTTCTCTTATTGATTATATTTATTGAATAATAGTAGTGTATTAAATTGCGTTCCATCAGCAATATATAGAGTTAATCACTTTATTCTTTTACTAAAAACTCTGAAATAACAGTTTTCTCCTTTGTCCAATGAATAATAATAATGATAATACTTTTCATTCTTTTATAATAATAATAATAATAATAATAATAATAATAATAATAATAATAATAATAATAATAATAATTCCACAGGGGACTCATTCATATGTAATATATTGATGTTGACATTCTGCAGATGTTTAGTGTAAATGAATGTGATCTGATATTATTGTAGCTTCTATTGTTAAAATTGCAAAAGTATCTACCTAAGCTAGTATGAACACCTAGTAAAGACCGGTCGTAAAGTACGCTTAAATATGATGTTTTAATTCTTGCAGATTTCGTATATATTATTATAGAGTTAATTTTCTTTCTGTTTTAATATGTTATAAAGGTGCGATTTCAAAGATAAAAATATATCAATATTATTTGGGTACGTTAGTTTGAATCGAAACCGAAATTAAAACATATGAAAAAATATATGCATATATGTATTCACATAAATGTCATTCCTCTTGGGCAAGTAGATCACTTTCCATATCTCGATAGCATTATATCAGAAAAAAATCTCAATTGAGAATGAAATAGAAAGCCGAATTAGCTTTGCCTATGGAGCTTTCAGTAACCTGACGAAGCACGTCTTCAAAAATAAACATCTATCAATAAAAACTCAATTCCTAATATCTACTCACACTATAACGTTATCCTGTACCTAAACTAACATAAAGTTTAAAAAATGGAACAGCCTAAAGGTAAAAATCTTAATCCGCACTAACGCCTTTCTAACAAGCCTGCTCACATCAGATATATAACCTCTACAAACTAACCCTGTAATATTAACTAACCACGCGGGGTCGCAGAAATATGGAGTAGGATCCAGGCGCGGAGCAAACCCTCTCAGGTCTGATGGACCATGTAGATTTTCCCAGATCACCCGTCTAGGATAAGTAAAACTCTGAAACTAAACAAAAAGGGGAGGGGCCTCTCCAGTCTTTGATTACAACCTTCCTAGAGCTGGTTACTCAAAAAAAAAATTACCGATCTGCAAACCTACATTGCTTAAGAAGTAGATAGGCTCTGTCTATCGCCCAGCTTCCATACTCATTCTTTGCCTATTAGCCAGGCGCAGAGACACTATACGAGTGAATCTACAAAACACTTAGTGGTAGATCTTGTTTCTTGTCTCGGGCAATGAACGCCGTTTCCCCACTCCCGACACATTCCACCCCTAAAAACTGGGAACTTGGGAGTGCTTGAGTACCACACATGCCTGTGCAATTAGATTGGGGTGACCTTCTTCTGATGGGTTGAGGGTACCGGATTGACAGTTCCTTGCTGCTGTTTCCGACTGGTAGTACAGAAGCCCTAACTCTTTGGTAGCGCTTAGAGCGCTAAATACCGCGAAACAAGAACCAACTCAAGGCCACCCTAAAACCACTGGATTTGACCTTCACATCCGGGAAATAACAGCTCAGAATCGGTGCCTATGACGCCAACCCATCATACAGGGTACCAAAGGATACGAATCGAAAGAAGACTGGGGGAGATGAAGAGGAAGGCAAGAAAAATCGTGCTGAACAACCCCGCTACCTGCCAAGCATTGCTTGCCTTCCCTGCCACGCAAATTCCATGCTCATATTGGTCTGAGAAGCCAACTACGATCCAAACACTAAGGGAAGAGGAAACTGAAATGATCGGATACTAGAAATCGGCGACGACGGTTTATATATATATATATATATATATATATATATATATATATATATATATATATATATATATATATATATATTTATATATATATATATTCATATATATATTAATATATATATATATATTTATATATTTATATATATATATATATTTATATATATATAATAAAAGGGATATCCATTTATCTAGTGTTTCCTTTTCTGATTAAATATGTTTTCAACTCATTTCAAAGTGTTTTTTAACATATTTTATTAACTGCTCATATATATATATATATATATATATATATATATATATATATATATATATATATATATATATATATATATATATATATATATATTATTCCTTATTGGAATTTTTATTGTTGAGATGAGCATTGTATGTTGATTTTATTTTATTTCGGACTATTAGTCTCATCTTATCTTTTTATTGGTGCACAACGTTTCGGCCAACTTCCTCTGGCCTTCGTCAGGTGGTAACCGCGACGGATAGGAACTTCGAATCTCCTAACTGCATTCTCAGCCATCACTGCCATCCGTAGTTGTTGTCGTCTCACCACATTTTTGACCAATTACCTCTGGCACTCTTTGGGTGGGATTGAAACCGCTATCTTCAGACAATGTTCATCCGGAACCGTAGAGATTCAACGTCTCTATCAACTGCGCCACGGGCCCCGCATATATATATATATTCAGGCAAACATTATTAAAAACAACAGATATACCTTGCTTAATGATTCTTTTTTTCATTTATCGATCTTTCGTAAGATTTTTTTAACTTCAAGATGGAAGGTATTTACAAATGTTCCATGGTTTACACGAGCGCTTTCGATTCTTTCTTTAATCATCATCAGGTGGAGATAAAATATTTAAAATAGAAGTAAAATATATAGTTACGAATGATAAAAAGAGTCAATGAAAAGTCGATTAAAATATACATTTACGAGTGATAAAAAAAACTCGATTAAAAATTAGGATGATAAAAGGCAATTTTAGTAAAACCAGTCGTATACTGGTTATGCTAAACATTTCAGCACATTATTGCTACTTTCAAAATTAATGCTATTTATTGATGGGTGCTGGGTTTTTATATATAGTGCTTCAAGTATTTTTATTTTTTTACAATTACTTTCTCGTTGCAAAATCCTTGTGTTGTCCACGATGACCTTTCTAAGATTAGAGGGGGGGGCAGCTATGTTGATTTGTTAAATGCTGGTATATTGAGCTCGTACTGTTCAAATGCATCGTTAATCGACGGGACAATGTTGTTTTTGTATGTCCAATATATGCGTTTTTATTTTCGGAGTAACACTCTCCTAAGGGGCATTGAAATTAGTACACAATATTGGTTTGCTCCAACATTTTTGTCGCCGGCGAGGAGTTATTGTAAACGATGAGGTTCTGGGTTCGATACTTCTTATAGTATTTAATAAATCTAATCTTATAGAGGTGTTGTATATCTATGTATGATGGTTTAAATTATTTTTTCTTCCGCTCTAAAATTTGGTGTCATTTGGTTTTTGTAAAATATGTCTATGTATGATTAACGATGCATTTGAACAGTACTAGCTCAATACTTCAGTTTTTATTTCTTAATGTGGTTTTATGTTTTTGTCAGTTGTTCCTATAGTATACAATTCTTATATCTTTCAATTAGTTATATATAATTTTGCAATACTTCCTCGTAAAATACTTTTTTATTGGGTCTGGTGGTGAAATTTGAAGAACTACAATCCGATGCATTCGACTGATAAATAAAATATTTAAAGAGAAAAAGCGATTAAGGATCACGTGATGGTTATTTTGACTCATGAGTCGAATGTTATTTTGTTTAATGGTAGACTTGGCATCTCTCGAAATATTTACTCATCAACTAGAATACACTATCGGATCATCCTTTTTCGAATGAAGATAGATTACCGCATATAAAAACGGCATCGTGTAAAATTCTGACCATATTGAGAGACAACCAAATATAGACAGAACAATAAATTGCAACGGGGTAAAATATTAAAAGATTATTAAAAAAGCCCCCCAAAAAACAACAAAAAACTAACAAAAATCAGCAAATCTATTATGCCAATTAGCAAACAATTTCAAATTAAATTAAAATGGATTGCATTGAATGTTTAAAAAATAAGCAGTTTATTTTTACGTCAGATCCTTCGTATTTGTTTATTTTATACTATTTGTATATTTTTATTTGCATATTTTATATAGGTTTCTGTTTATTGTATTTTATTTTACATTTCAAATTAGAAATCTCTTTAATATGGAGTATCAATTCTGAAATCCTGTTTGTTATTTTCGTGAAAAAGAGAAATATTTTTAAACTTTGGCGTGTTAGTTTTGCGAGAGATGCATTTCCCGCACATTAGAAACAATCATTGTGATTAGCTCTGTACGCGATTGGAGACAGCAAATAAGGAACGGTATTATAAGTGTAAAATAATTAACTATCGAGTAATTGCAAATGCTAATGTATTATATAGTCTATAGAAAGTATAGTAACGTAAATTCTGTATAGAAAACAAAAATAATTTTGATTTATTTTCCTTAATAAGTAACACGTACAGTGAAGCACTATCTTTTCTGTTCTTGCGAAACAGTGTCCAAATGAGGCTATTGAATTGTTAAATCATATGTTCAAACACGAAAGTTCTATATCAACCTCCATTTTCCTCAACTGTTTACTGCTACTTATGCATCTGACATATATATGAGGCAGCGAGCCTTGCACAGACTTATCAGACGTAAGTACAAATAGACAAATTTACAGAAGCTAGAAATAAGTGTAAGAGCAAAATACGGTCAAATAAGTTACAGAAGACTGAAATGATCACACATCGCATTGAGCCGCATGATTTCTGGAAAATTTATAACAGTGTAGTAAATAATGGAGAAACAACAACTGTCCAACTAACCAACAACCATGATGTCATTATCCAAGTATGCTAACCTGTTAGTCCGATGGTTTTCCATCCAACTTCACAAACCCAGCAAGCCAGTCTCTTACAAATGTCTCTACCCAGGCAGAAATCTCACTCAAAAATATATGTAAATCCACTATCCCGATGTTTGTGATATCATAAAAAAATAAACTCTACGAAAGTGTGTAGTTGTGAACTTATCTCTGTTATATTACGGGCCCAGTTCTCTCCATACTCTTTCAATAAACTCCTCATGAAATATTGCTTTTATTAACTGCTGTGACACTATGTTTTAAGTATTTTAGCAAACGAAGTGACACACTTAATTATCGACCCAAATCCCCTTCCTCTGTTCGCTAAAGTTATTAGGTCCTTAACCTACTAAGCACTAAACAACAAATTCATGGATAATAAAGTTCTTTCTGGCCGACATTATGGATTTAGGCAAGTCGTGCAACTTCAGATATTCTAACTTTTTCTATGAACGCATATATTCCAACTGTTATCTTTTAACGTATATACTGTTCGCTGGATTAAGCAGAGAATGCTAAAGCAGTAGCCCTAGATATACTTAAGGCCATTTACAAGGTTTGGCATGATGACGCTCTCATTAAAATGTAATCATATTATTTATTGGATACAGGATAGTCAAATCCTTCTTAGATAAGAGAAAAAATCAAGCTGTTCTCGATGATCGCACGTTAAAATAACACGAAATAAATGCGTGTGTGCTAGAAGAGTCGATCCTCGGACATTTATTATTCATGATATTCATAAATTACCTCTCTGATAAAATTGTTCTCAACACGGATATATTTGCTGATGACACAACGCCCTGTAACAGACATAAAGAGAAAAGGAAGGAATACAGATAGTATATATATATATATATATATATATTTGGATGATTAGAGGAAAACTTTCAATCTGTAGTAAAAAAGTAATAAAGAACGCAAGAGAGTTGTATGCTCAGTTCGTCAAGTCCAAAGTAGCTGAGCAGCGGCTTGGTTCCCACCAGTTTTGGCAAATTGCAAACAGAATCCTGAACAGAAGCCTGTGATCTATCCCAACTATCATCAATTGACCTGAGTTAATCTCGTCAGCATTAGACAAAGCCAAACTCTTTGCGGAGAACTTTGCAGCCAATTCTACCCTTTGCGAATAAGGCCGCCAACCCCTACTATCTCCTCCTGTATCAGAAAAAACACTATGTGATATACAAATATCTGTACGTGATGTTGCCAACTAATAAAAAACCTTGCTCCCAGTAAAGCAACCGACCCTGACGGTATTCCAATTATAGTACTTAAAAAAAACTTCAACCAGAACTAGCACCCATACTTACAAAACTGTTTAAACGTTGTCTTAAGGAGAATTGCTTCCCATCACCCTGGAAAATCTCATCAGTATGCCTTGTATTAAAGAATTCAGGTGATCGTTCATCCCTCTCTCAGTACAGGCCAATACGCCTCCTGTGCGTCATGAGTAAGTTGCTGAAATCTGTGTAAAATAGAGAAGTAATCAACCATCTCAGCAAAAATAACCTTCTTAGTGACACACAATATGGTTTCCTTTCTGCTAGATCTACATCAGATGTGCTTACAGTTATATCTCATAGACTTAGCGAATTTCTCGACAGAGGAAACCTTTCTAGGGCAATTGCTCTTGACATATCAAAGGCCTTTGATAGGGTATGGCATAAAGGTTTACTTCACAAGATCTCCAGCTATGGTATAGCTGAAAATGTCTTCTCAATTATTAAATCATTTCTCTCTGATAGGTTCATAAGAGTAGTAGTTGATAGGCAAAAATCAGAAGCTCACAGCATAAATGCTGAAGTCCCTCAGGGGTCCATCCTGGGCCCAACTCTTTTCCTGATCTACATTAATGATTTTCCAAATCACATCCTTACATCATTCGTAGACATTTTTGTTGACGACACTACCATCTATGGTAGCACATCTAAGGCAGTAAACGACCAAGTTCTCTTCGATTCTCTCTCCTCTGATCTTGATCACGTTGTACAATGGGGAAAGGAGTGGCTGGTTAGATCTAATGCGTCTAAAACCAAGCTTCTATCTTTACATCATCAACGTTCTGATCCCCATCTGGCATCAATTAAAATAAATGGCTCACGTCTTGGGGAGGCCTCAAGTTTTGACATGCTTCTAGGCTTGACCTTTACTCCTGATCTTAAATGGAATACGTACATCAAATCTGTTGCCAAGGCCGCTGGAAAAATGGTCGTGTCCTTCTATCGATCACGTAGATATCTCACTGCTGATGCAATTCTCTATTTATATGAGAGCCAGATACGTCCAAGGATGGAATACTGTTGCCACATATGGGCAGGAGCTGCTAGAAAAGACTTGTCCTGCTTTGATAGGGTTAAAAATAGACTTCGTGGCAAGGTGGGGATGTCCTTTTCTCTTCCCTGCAACCTCTATTTCACAGAAGAGATGTTGCGAATTTGTCTCTGCTTTATCGTTATTTTCATGGAAAGTGTTCGACTGAGCTTCAATCCATGGTCCTCCCTCTCCAAACCTTCACAAGAAACACTAGACTAGCTGAAAACATTATCAATAATTTCCCCCACTCTTTATCTGTGGCTAAACCTAAACATAGATTCCATAATCAAAGCTTATTTCTTATAACTGCACGCCCGTGGAATTGTCTTCCGTTTTCCTGCTTTCCAGCTGTCTATAATATGGCTGTCTTCAAGTCCGACGTGAACAAGTTTCTGATGAGCCGTTCCACTTTAGTTAACAAATTTTCCGAACTTCCATTACTATCGATTATTATATTGTCCTTTTGACTACTGTACACTCTTAAACCCTTATCCTTGAGTGGCCTATCGTCCTTGATAAGTGGTGACCCCTATGTAAAAAAATGTGCATGTAAACGGATAGTTATATTCAATGTTTAAAAGCTTACCTTCTTTTTCTTACAATTACAAATATCCTATCCAACGTTGATTTCCATGGCTAATAATGCATAACCCAAAACCTCTTTGTTCAAATAACTTGGATTTACATTCACGGGCTACATGAATACGAAAAAATACTTTGAGGACAATGAGAACATCGCCAAACTTGCTAGATAGATATATACAAAAAGAAAGATGGGGTAAGAGACTGAGAAAGAGAGGGCGGGAGAAAGAAAAAGATATAAAAGAGAAAGTGTGAGAGAGAGACAGAGAGTAGACAGAGAGAGGCATTTTTCTTTACGTTAACCGGCGTTAACTGATGGAAATTTCCGTCTCTAAAAACACTTTGCTTATATCGGAATTTATTAGCTGTCTGCCATTATACATTGCAAAAAAACAAAAACATTTTATTGATAAGATACGTAAGGTCGATATTATATTAAAAACGTTTTTAGTATCGTTGTTGTTTATCCGTTGCGTCTGTGTAGTAATTTATTGTTATGAGGATAAGGAACAGAATAACATAAAAAAATAATGTGTCCGCTAAATAATTGGGGTTAATTATTAATAAGGCGTTGATTTTGAAAGAAACTTGCCCCGGAAGAAATAAACAGTATAAGGTCGCGGTAAACTACTTAAAATAAATAAATAAATATGATATAATAATCTTTGCAATCATATAATCAGAAATACATAAATATCCATTTTATTTTAAGGTTTCTTTTTTATCAGAATAAGTCCATGGCTGTAGTACTGTGTAAATGGTTTAATTTATTTTAAGTTTTGTCGACTGATGTAATCGGACTAATCTGAGGTGTTCTTAATTAAATCCGATCCAATAATATGAATTATATCTTGCAGTAATTTTGAAGTCAAACACGGTTTTATAAACCTAAAAGTTTATTGGCTAAATGGTAGTTACAGAAGTACACGCCATGTTCCTTGGAACGTAACTGCTTCGAATCGCAACCTGAACATTAAATGAAACGATATTTATAATGTCTGGTTTACTGCAATATTTCTGAAATGGCTAGACTAACTTACTGCATAGAAGTATATCTGAGATATTAATATGTAATCTTGGCATAGTTTTTCCAGCGTCTAAATAATTTTCACGGTGTTGTTTGCACTCGACGTGCTCAGCTAAATTTTAATCGATTTTATTGTATAATTTTGAACAATAAATTTTGTTAATTAACATAAAATCTTCCTCAATATTGGATAAGACTAATCAGTCGACTAAATAAGATAATATATCTAAATAAAGCCAATATGTGAAATAAACATTATACCAACCAGGATTCTGTCATGAGTTAAACTTTGAAGTTGATCCCACATACTTGACCATTTTCTAGAGAAACATAATGTTCATCCTAATATATGCACAACTAAAAGCAAATTTATATTTTGGCGGTCGTAGTCATCAGTCGACATCATTTAGGTCAATTGTTAAAAATTAGTTAGTGCAACTTGCTCTTCTCTTGCTTTTGTTGGTCTTTATGATGTCCATGTGTGCAGGTAGGTAATTTCTATAGTGTTTTTCCAAAAACCTTCCATTTTTAAAATATACTAAATAAAAATTGAGTCATTGCGATTTTTAAATTTAGTGCCAACAATATCCGGAATATTCCCTTCCTATAAGTATAAAAATATGTTGATGCCATTCAAAATTTGTACTCATCATTTTTTTTATATCTATCAGTCAAGTGACAATTGTATCATCCCATTAATCTTTATTCTCGAGTAAATTTCGATCCTTATAATTGTAACACCTTAATTATATAAACATATATACGTATAGATACACGGATTACGTGGATTGCCATGTTCATTGAGCAGGTGATATATATCGCTTATTCTGTATCAGTACCTCGAAAACTGTCCCGATACACAAGAGTATTATGAACTAATCACAAAAAACATCACTAAAAACTACAAAAATATGTACGAGTTAATGCAACTACATAAATATAATAAATGCTGAAGTAAACAAATCACAGATATATTAAAAATTAGCGACAAAATTAGGTAATAAAATTCCAGGGATTCCTACATTTTATTTAAAGACAAAATATTAGTTTTAACAATAATCAAAGCACTCGTTTAAATAATCCAACCAAGCACCTAATAAGTAGAATTAGTCAAACACTCTTGAAAAAGCTAATAAAGAAGTAATTGTCAGAGAGAAATAGCGACAGCTAAGACTTAATACAGTGAAACCATCAGAAAACGCATCGAAGCACAGCAATTAGGAATCTGTGATTTCTGGAAAACCTACAACAGTGTAGTAAATAATTGGCAGTAAACGATTCCGCCACTACCAAAAAATCGTGAGGTTGTTTGCACGGCAACTGAGAAGGCTAACCTACTTGCCAGTCGGTTTACCTCCACATTGAACCCGGTACACCACTCCCTCCCTGACTTTCCTTTACGGAAAGACGCCGCGCTAGATAATTTGAAAATAATCCCTTTTCAGGTGCATGGTATCATAAAAAAATGAACAACTCAAAAGCATGTTGACCGGATCACATCCCGGCTGTGCCATTAAAAAAATGATCCGCTGAAATTGCTCCAGTTCTCTCCAAACTATTCAGTAAATGCTTTAACAAATCTTACTTTTCTGACTGTTGGAAAACCTCTTCTGTGGTACCAATTTTCAAGAATTCTGTCGAAAGGACTGCCCAATTAAATTATCGCCCCATTAGCTATCTCTTGATTTTCGCCAAAATATGTGAGTCATTAATTAATTAATCAAGCTCTAGTCCATCACCTTACATCTGCTAAACTCTTGGTCGACAAAAAATATGGATTTAGGCAAGCACATTCCACAGCAGACATCCTAACTGTAATCTATGAACGTATGTGCATTTCGCAAGACAAAACACGGTGAGAGTAGAGCGGTAGCCCTCGATATATCTAAGGCTTTTGAGAGGGTGTTGCACGATGGTCTTTTAAGGAAAATTAGATCATATGGTACCACTGGAAGAATACATGTAATTAAATCCTTCTTGAGTAAGAGAAAAATCTAGGGTGTTCGATGGTTGTACATCTAAATAATATATAAATGCGGGAGTACCTCAGGAGTCTATGCTTGGACCTTTATTATTCCTGATATTCATAAATGACCTCCCTGATAAAATTTTTCTGAGATCGGTATATTTGCTTATGGAACCACTCTCTATAACAGGCACGAGGGGAAAACAAATGAAAACATATCCAAGGAAATGGCAGAAACACTAGAGGATGGCCTCAAATCTGTAGTGGGGCAAAAATGGATGGTCGCATTCAATGCTGCCAAGATTAAGCTTTTCTCCTTCAAAAATTACAGGACAGCTCTACAAACAATAGCAATTGCCAAGAAAACAGTATCCGAAAGTACTTCCATTAAACTTCTTGGCCTAATGTTTACAGGGAACATGAACTGGAAGAGATACATTGAGAACATTGCTAAGGCTTCTACGAGGAATGTGGGCTCTTTCTACCGTGCTAGAAAACGACTTACGCCTGAAAGTATCTTATACTTCTATAAGTCCACCAATCTCCCATGTATAGAGTATTGTTGGCACACTTGGGCTAGTCATCTACTACTTGTCTCTCATTACTGGACAGGGTTCAACAGAGAGTTGCTAACCTGATAGGTCTTGAAATGTCATCTATGCTTCAGCCTCTGCCCCATTGACGAAATGTTGCATCCATTTGCCTGTTCTACAATTACTTTAATGGTGAATGCTCTGACGACCTATAAGCACGTGTACCCCCTCAACGTGAATACCCCCGATTGACCCGAAAAGCATCCAAATCCCACCCCTTCATAGTAGAGATTCCTAGGTGTGAGAGGCCTTCTACTCCAATAGTTTCTTCCCCAGAACTACTAGACTTTGGAACTCCCTTCCGGGATTTTGCCTTCCCAACTGTACTGCCATGCAGAAGTTCAAGTGTAATATTAACAGACATCTTGCTGCTCATCTCTCTTCATAATACCCCTGCAACTTATGTTCCCGATAGTAGCCCCCTACTTTAAAGTGGCAGTATGCCTTGTTTGGGGTGAAAATTGAATAATAATTAAAAAAAACATCTGAAATTAAATAAAATTATCGCTGGGTTTAAAAATATTGAAAGCAAAAACAAATGCATCTTGTTACAATTTGAATCCTAGAATACTATTCATCTATACTTAAAGAACTCTTTAACACTCCCCTCGAATTTGCTGTATATCCTCATATCTTAATATGCAAGTCACATCATTAAAAATGTAAAAGATTTATATTGATCAATACTAACAACCAATGGGCTTGAAAGTAAATGGCGGACCAAATTGTTTTGGCTATGGATGACTTGCTTCTGCAGCGTAATCGAATAGGGATATTCATTTCATATACACTCACAAATTTATTTGATAATGCCGATATCAACATATATAATGATGATGGATTAGTGGTAATAAGAGACTCGAACAAAATCAATAGGGAAAATAATGCAGAGGCAAATGAAAAAGATAGACCTAAAAGTATAATTTATTAGATGTAAGTCTACACCTAAAACAAATACTCATCTGATATTCTTAAAAGATAAACTCAAAGTTCAACTTTCTCATCAATCATAAAACCAATTCCTGATTCTATCAAGAGTAGAGTTTCCAAAATTTCTATTGTTTGATAATTAAATCACATAATAACAAATTATTAAACGCCGGCAATAAACAAGAAAATAATAACAAGATTAATAAAAAAAGTGACTAACCTAACAATAAAAAACTAACAGAGGATAAAATATGATTACTAGAAATAGTAATGACGTAATTGACAATAGAAATAAAAACATTCGCAATGAGAATACAAATGTAACTGTAGAACACGGCCACTTTGTCCTCTACAAAATAAATGCTCAACCAGAAGTAGCGCTGACAAGGAAACAATATTTGCTAAAAAAAAACAACAAAAAAAAAAAACAAAAAAAAAAAACAAATAACGAAAAATATTACTATGAATGACCTCCCTGAATTTTAAACGCAGCTATTATGTTCACAGAAGTACATTCAGGCACGCATAAACGCCAAATGAAAACAGCGCGAGCGAAAAAATTAATGCGATCGCAAGGAAAGTGGATGATGCATTATTCTGGACTGTAATGTTGTACGGCGGGCCAGTACACGTAGACTATATTTGAATGAGAAATTATCTTAATTGTCTATAGTTCTGTGATGAGGTGAGTTTATTATGGATTTCGTTTTTCGGACTCACTTCCTCATCTTTTTTTTTCACTACGTTTCAACCGTATAATCCTTTAACCTTTTTCAGGTGTATGTCGAACTCGGGAACTGTTATTTTTTTGAATTTTGAACCAAACCCTTTATTGTTACAAGGGTACCATGTTCTCGCTCCATTCCGAAGAAAGAATTCGAAACATCATGGCGGTATTTATACGTGAGTCAACTCTAAGAAGACACCTAGTCAAAACGTAGCCACCAATGGAGGGGAATCAGACCACGAACTGCATATATTCCATCCCATGCAGCTGCAGCAAGGTTTACAAGGGCGAAAAATGCCGCCCTCTTAAAGTAAGGGTGGAGGAACATCGAAAAGCAGTGACTAAAGGGGAGACGGAAAAGTCGGGTATAGCCTACCATGTATGGAAGGAAAAGGGTGACCATCACCCTCTCTGGGATGAAGTTAAAATAATAAACAGTGAGCCCCACTGGAAAGTGCGAAACCCGAAAGAAACAGCACACATGATAGAACATAACAACCTCCTGAGCAAACCGAATATAGAACTGAAGACAATTTGGGAACCTCTAATCATAAGTGAGAACCCAGAATAACAACTTAGGTTTAACAGTCCAAAAATTGGTACATCATGGCCGAGGCGTCTAAGACGTTGGAACAGACATTGCAGGTCTCTAAGCTAAAGCAGTGGCAGTGACAACACGATGGCAGCGACAGCGATAGGTTCAGCAGCAACAGAATTAAGCGGTAGCAGCAGGGACGACCTGAATGGAACGAGAACATGGCACCCCCGTTTGGGTAAATTGCAAGTGTGTAATAGCGAATATATGCATCCATGAAATTAACTTAATCTTATAGTGACAATACCATTAATTTATGATAATAACAACAAAAATACTAAACATGAGAATTAGAATTATAGCAATAAATAATACACAAATACTTAAACAAATATATTAATATAAAATAGAATATATTTGAAACAAATGCTGGTGTTTTTCAATAAATAAACTAGAAAGTACAAGTAAATAACTAAAGTTTATCAGTAAAATAAAGAGACTCATAATGTGACAAAGTGAACATAGAAATAGACAAAATGTTTACAAGAAAGAAACTTCCCTGATGAGGAAATCAACCCAGAATCACTTCAGATTAAAGTAATAGACGTTTAAGCTCTAAAACTAGAATATAGTTGTAAACGCACGCCCGCTCATAACCTCAATTGTATTTTATTTTCTCTCTCATCTTTTTCAAGGCTTTTTTATATATATGAAAGAAAACTTGATTTTCGTTTCAGTGTTGCTTTCTTTTTCGGTTTGATGAGGTGGGTATCATTAAATTTAGATGTCAGTGAAAGATGTATGCACAGAAATAATAATGTTTGTATAATAAACATTATATATATACATACATATATATATATATATATATATATATATATATATATATATATATATATATAATAACAATTAAAAAGGAAAGGCTGAGTTTTTCGTATCCATAATAAAAAAAGAATGCCAGAGGGAAAATATTTGATGGAGGTTGAGAAGAAAATGAAGTAAGTCAAAAAAGGGGGTAAAGTCGGCCGACAGGGTTTCGCCCTCACTTTTCGCAGCCGAATCGAATTTGTATATGAAAACGAATTTAAACGGGGTGAACGACTAAAAAAAATCAAACTATCGGAATACAGAAAAAAATGGCGGAACGACTAAAATAAATCTATCGCTATGATAATTGTACAATGGATGGGAAACGTCTTAGAGACTAATCACGTCCAAACCCAAAATAAAATTTATCTGTTAACAGAGGGAATATCTTTTCAAACGGGGGTTAAGTCTCCAAGATGAAATAACAAGTTAGCGTGACCAAGGATAGAAAATGAGTCACTGTTGAAATTCATTGCACTTCACAGATTTTTTAACAAAAGCTCCGTTACAACAGAACAGTTCGTATTGCTCAAAATGTCCGTTGGTCGGTAGATTCCTGTCCATATTTTACTGGGTACATGTTGTTGGACGCGACCATCTAACCTAAAGGTTGTTCTGCCAACGTAGTACATTGGAGGTAAAATAGCAATGTTCAACAGCTGAGGTAATCTGTTCGGCGAATTTTTCACCTATTGTCTTTAACAAAGGTAAACGAATCTAAATTGGACGTTTAGTCGCCATCTTAGTTTTTATTTGGGAAAAATATTTAGTTTCCTTTTTATGACAGAGTTAATCCCATAAAAAGGGTACTCATTATTGGACAACGTATTGGTAATAGTTTTTTGTTCTTCACCCAAATTAGATTTTGAACAACTCATAACATGACGATGTATAAAAGTCCAAATCAAATTATACTTTCATTTGTAAATGAATCTCAACGCATATGCAGCCCCTTAAAACGTTTTTTTACAAGGTCATCACCACTTATCAAGACCCGGAAGCCACTCAGGGATAAGGGGCATTGCATGTACATTACGTTAGGGTGGGGGTTTAATAAAAATGTCTACCTAAGGGGGCGGTTCATCAGCAATTTGTTTACGTTGGACTTAAAGACATCCAGGTTGTAGTCAAATGGGAAGCAGCCAGACAGAACAGAGTTCCACAGGCGTGCACTTCTAAGAAAGAAGCTTTGTTCATGGAATCTACGTTTTGATTTAGGCACAGATAAAGAGTGGGGAAAGTTTTTGACAGTGGTTTCAGATAGACGGGTGTTTCTCGTAAAAGATTTGCGAGGGGGGATTAGAGATTGGAGCTCAGACGAGCACCTGCCATGGAAATAACGATAAAACAAGGACAGGCTCGCAACGTCTCTTCTGCGGGAGAGTGGTCACAGGGAAGAGAAAAGGGCATCACCCACTAGGCCACGAAGTCTATTTTGTGCTCTGTCAAGGCAGGATAGACTGTTTTTTTATCAGCTCCTGCCCAGATATGGCAGCAGTATTCCATCTTATAGATGTATTAAACATAACCAGCCACCTCTTCATCCACTGAACCACGCGCTCGAGATCAGAGGAAAGAGAATCAGAGAGAACTTTGTCATTTACAGCCTTTGATGTTTTGCCGTAGATGGTCGTGTCATCAGCATAGATGTCAACAAATGATTCAAATATGTGTTTAGGGAGATCATTGATGTTGGTTTACGGTAAAATAATGTTAGATAATTTAATGGAGTTTTCGTTATTAATACATGAAGGAAGGCTAAATTAGAATTGCTTTCTCTCTCGTAGGTATATTTGTGGAAGAAAATGTTGTTTGCCTTTGTTAGATTATTAAATAGATAAAGTAGACTACCGCTTTTATACGTTCAGATAACAATTGCTCTTCATAAAACCCCCCACGACTCTACCCCATTATTTATCTATTTTTTTTCTCCAACTCCATCGAATGTTTTGTCTCCGCCCTTTTTAATAGCAATAATAAAGTCTTGGTTACCCTAAAAAACAATTATATATATATATATATATATATATATATATATATATATATATATATATATATATATATATATATATATATATATACTTAATGAAAACAAAGGGATATAGTGTTTACCTGGTACCCTCCAAACTAATATAAATAACAGTATTTATATATTGAAAAACTTGATTGTCACACACACACACACACATATATAACTATATATATATATATATATATATATATATATATATATATATTGTATTGATATTGAAAATTTATTCAAGTTTAAAAAAAACAAACTTATAAACCTATAAGTAAGTTATACAAACTGTAAATTATTAGACAAGGAGACAAATAAAACAATACAAAACTTATTCTACTACCTACTGGGAAGTGTTTATGTATTTTTATATATAAGAACATATTTCCAAGTTTTGTGTTAACTATTAGCTTTGAGGGGGTGAACCAGATTATTATTTTTACTTCTTTTATTACATCTAGGCGTATTTATATTGTTTTTATTGTATTTAATGTGAGTATATTTGTATCCGCTATATTTTAGTGCATTGCAATAAATATTCTTGTATATACACTCCTTGATATATATATATATATATATATATATATTTATATATATATAAATATATATATATATATATATATATATATATATATACACACAATGAGATACGGTTTCAATATGTCAACACCGCGATATAAACTCTCTCAATAGATGTTCTTTACAATATACGAGATCGTACACACACTGATATATACTCACAACGTAACAGTAGTTTTTCCTAATATTTTATCATTAGGTTTCCATATTATTTTTGATTGAGGTTATAAAAATGACTAGTTTTATTATCTTTGACATGAAGGCTAGTTGATTTATTGATATTTTTAACAATATTGTAGAGTTAGCTGTGGAAGAAGGTTTTGTTACTGTGGAATTCAATGTTTCTAGCTAGCTCATAAAAATCCTTTGCAAAGAATGCTTTTTGGGTGAATTTAAGTGGCATTTTCATGATTGCAAATCCAGTTTTCCTTAAAATAAATAAACAAATAATGTTTGTTTCAATATTGAATTTTTACCCCAAACAAGGCCCAGTGCATCTTTGATGTATGTGGCTTATATCAGTGTCGCAGATTGCTGGGATACAATGTAGGAAGTTTAGCAGCAAGCTGTATGTTCACATTTAACTTAAACGTCCGTATGTCCGTACAGTTGGGGAAACAGGGACGCGAAAGGGAACTCCAGAGTCTAGCAGTTCCGGGGGGGGGGGCTATCAGAGTAGAATACTTTCTTACATCTTGGAATCTCTAGTGTGTAAGAGTGAGATTTTGATGCTTGTCGGGTTCGCCTGGGTAATTTACATCGAGGGGGTGCAAAGGTTAGTACTTTGTCGGATCATCAACTATTAAAATACTTGTAAAACAGGACGAGGTGTCCAAGACTTCGTCGATTGGACAGAGGTTTAAGCTTAGAGGGTAATTCAAGACCTAACAAGATGGCGACTCTCTTTAGAATCCAAAGGTGACATTATTACTCTATACATTGGCGAATGTTAGCCTTATAAAGGTGCAGAATGCTTTCAGACGTAACGTCTAACACGGTAGAGAGAGTCGCCTTCTTCGCAGCAGCCTTGGCAATGCTCTAAATGTATATGCTGAAATTCATGTTCCTTTGAACGTTAAGCCGATGAATTTGAAAGAAGTATTTTCACGTGATGTAGTTTTAGACATAGCTATTAATTTTGGAATGAAACAAGCTCAGCTTTGGCAGTGCCGAATGTGGCTATTCTTTTATGTCCCCCTTCCACTTGTGTTTCTGCCATTTCCTTAGATATGTGTTTATTCGTTTTCCTCTCGTGCTTGTTATAGAGCGTGGTGCCATATGAAAATATACCATCTCAGAGACAATTTTATTAGGAAAGTCATTTATGAATATCAGGATTAATAAAAAAGTCACATTATCGACCGCTGATGTACAACCGCATTTATATCATACTGTTTAAATGAACGCTCGTCAAGGAAAATCTGGATTCTTCTCGAATTTAAGAAGGATTATGTTAAGAAAGTGTCCATTATGTATTATATGATCCTCCTGAGGAGATCACCGTGCCATACTCTGTCAAAAGCCTTATAGATATATAAGGCTATGTATAAGACTGCCCTGGTTTAGCCAGTTTATTGTTCATATGTTTAGAGATTAGAGTTAGTATATGTTCTGTATAACGGACTAGCCTAAACCCATACTGTTAATCGGTCAGAAATGAAGCAACTGTAGGGTGGTGAACTAGAGCTTTATTAATTACGGACTCAAATACTTAGGCGGAGAGAGGGTGGAAGCTAATGGGGTGATAATTTAATGGGTCAGTTCTTTTCGCCAGAATTCTATTAAACTTATACAACAGATGCAGTTCTCCAGCAGTCAGGGTAGAAAGATTCGTTGAAGCATTTGGTAGACAGTTTTGAGAGGTTTAGAGAAAACTGAGCAGAGATTTTTTTTATAGTACAGACGGGATAAGATCAGGTGAAAATGCTTTTGAGGTGTCTAGATCTTTTTATGATTTCCTGCATGTAAGATGGGGTGATTTTCAGATCATCAAGTGTGGTGTTAGTCCGCAATGAAAAATCACTGAGAGAGAGGTGTGCTGGATTTTATGTAGAGTTTGAAGCAAACTTACTGGCAAGCATTTTAGCTTTGTCGGTTGCCCTGCAAACGACCTCATGGTGGTTGGATAGTGGGGGGAATTGCTCATTTCCTATTATTTACTATATTCTTGTGAGTTTCCAAAACTCACGAGTTCCTGCTTTATGCGCTTCGATGCGTTTTCTGGTGATGTCTGTGTATTCTCTCTTAGCTCTCGCTATTTCTTACAATTACTTGGAATTTCAATAAACTTTTTTCTGTTTCTACCTGTACTTATGTTGGATAAATCTGACGTATGGATGCCGCCTTTGAGCAATGACAGCTGCAGAAGTAGAACTAAACAATTAGGGAGCGTTGGCCTTGCTATAGAGCTTTCGCGTGGGAACATGAATTAGAATTGCCCTGTGACCATTCAATGGTCTCATTTGTGCACTGTTCTGCAGAGAGATAAATGATGTTTCCACTTGGGGAATCTCTGATCAGACCGCTGATTGCTTCCTAGTAGGCCTTCTTATAATACCTTGCGGTTTGAGTAATAGCTCTTCAGCTTTTGGTCGAGAATTTAGACCGATTTCAACCATTATCACAGCGTGATCAGCATTGCCAACTAGGCTATGAGCATGCGTTACATAATCATCGGGAACTGTGATCAGAAATAGGTATAGAAGTGAGGCTTATTTATCTTGATGGTCTGGGAAACGTGTCGGAAACGTAACTGCCTGTGATGAAGAATCAACTATAGAGAAGCTATCTGTTCTGCTATAAGTTATGTGTGTGAGTAGAGAACATAAGCAAATTAATGGGGTGAATATTAAAGTCACCAAATACATGTATCAATTAAATAGATGTGTATATGAGGAAGAAAAACCAACCATAAAGACCAAGGATAGGAAAGTAACGGTAAAGATAGTATAATATTAATTTATATCAAAGCGAGAACTGTGGCCAATACACAACCGCCAAATAAAAGTAATACTACTATAACCCTGCTGACAGCTTGCTCAGACCGCATCGTACTTCACCAATCTTCTTTCACCTCAAATTCCTATTTTCTTTTCTGTCACTGCACCACCCTCAAAAACCCTTACTACTCCCAGTCACTAAGTACACACTTCACTTACTTTCAGAACGTTAAACTAACCGAATAACATTATAAAAAAATAAATGTAATCTTGATTCGTTTCAATAGTTCTACTGTTTAGTCCGATGAAGTAGTTCTTTTTTATTGGGATTCCACTGAATTATGTTTGCACATATGCAACCAATGTATCGAACTACTAGCCGTTGTACTTCTTCGACATAAATATTAAAAATTAACCCGACAATCAGCAAAATCATCAACCTACACAGTGGAAGATCCCGTGATGTAAGAAGGCCTTCTACTCTAATAGTTTCTTCCCCAGAACTGCAATACTTTGGAACTTCCTTCCGGGTTCCTGCTTTCCAAACTGTACTGACATGAAGAAGTTCAAGCTCAATGTGAACAGACATCTTGCTGCTCAACTCTCTACATAGTACCCCTGCAAATTATTAAACCAATAAGACGCCAATCTAAATAATCATTATATATATACATACATATATATGTATGAATATATATATATATAATCATACACACACACACACACACATATATATATATATATATATATATATATATGATTTTCAGAATGTGAGAGATTGCATATAATAAATTCTACAGCCAAACAACGTCGCAGCCCACAAGAGCCATGACAGTCAAAGAACCGGAAGTCCAAGCCTCATTTTGGCTCTTCAGTTAGACACGTCCGAACTCAGGATTCGAAACCCGAGCCTCTTGCATGCAAGGCAAGCACTCTACCAACTGAGCAAACGGCCTGCACACAAGGATTTCTATTAACCAACACAGATCAAGCAAACCGCGCCGAAATCCGACTGTGAAATGAACCTACTTTGTCTCAACAAGTGACGCGGTCATCCAACCAGCCAATAACCCCAAGCTGATGTCTCACAAGTAGGAGTTTTTTTTAACTCGAAAGGACGATGCCATCCAGCAATGCTAACCAAGCGAGCAACTTATGATAGGATTTTCAGAACGTGAGAGATTGTATATAATAAATTCCACAGCCAAACAACATCGCAGCCCACATGAGCCATACAGTCAAAGAACCGGAAGTCCAAGACTCGAGTTTCGCCCTCATTTCCACTGCCCCCAAAATATGGAAATAAAAAATGAAAAAAAAACGTTTGCAAGGGGTTTTTATATAGCTGTACATAATAATACTTTGATAAGTATGTTTCAACTTAATTAGTGATGGCATAATAACGTTGTGGGGTCAGCGTTCGCGCCTGCTCTCCATGGAAATATGTCACACACTTAAACAAAGACTTTTCATATACATTTGCGTAAGTATATTTTGATAATTATGTTTCAGTTTGAAGAAATATGGTATAATAAAATTATGGGGTGTTCGTTCGCGCCTAACCTCCATAGAATGTAATTATGTCACAAAGTTTAACAAGTTTTTTTTTTTTTTAAGGGATGAGGGTTCACAATAACACCTTAACTTTAATCTTAATTCACGTTAGCTGTTATTTATTCTGTGGGGTTGAATCATATTGTGTCGAATAAATTCACGTTCTTATTAAAGTGAAATCCCCCCCCCAAAAAAAAGTCGGAACTTTAGACAAGTCTCGACACAAATTTTGCATAACTCTGTTTTTTCCTTCTCCATTTGCACGTGGCACTCTTTCGAAAATAGATAAATAGATAAATAATAAAAAATAAGAACGTTACTTGTTATCGTGTCAAAAGAAGGAAACATCCTGCTTCGTGTCTTTTTAAAGGATTTACATAACCTTTTTATTTTATGTATATATCTGTTTAAGCTTTTTGTCAGTGTACTAGTAGGAATAAAGTTGATTACAACTCTTTCTGCGTGTTCTTTACATTACAATAGTACAACCCTGAATCCGACGGCGCAATACTACACTGTTTAATACTTTAAACCTGAAACGAAGCTGTTCTGCTTGAAAAAGGCGCAATTTTCTTTTTATTCATATTTATATCGATTCTTAGCTTTGAAAAACTAAAGTAATTACGTGTTTACTTTTTTATATCCCATTTTGCTGTTTCGGATTATTTTACTAACGTAAGTAAAGCTTCATTATTTTTCAAAACTGTTTTTTCTTTGTTTTTATATATTTTGTCGATATTATTTAGTAAGAGTGTTTAGCAGAAAAACCAACAAACGACTACCCGAAAAAATAAATATACAAGAAATAAATGTTACCATAGTCAGTAAAAGTTCAGTTCATGTTTTTTTTTGTTTTGAAATAGTTTTTAATGCTCTTTACTTGAAATAATTTCATAGAACCGAAATTAAAACGAAATTTGAGGCGATAGCTACTTAAATGAATTTTTATATAAACTACACATGTCATAATCGAACATTCCTCAAGCACAAAATAACGGAAAACATTAAAATATATTTATAAATATTCCTTACGTTGACGGAACTCTCTTAAATTGTTAACACAGAATGCTCAGGTGCCCCTCCTTAAAATTAAAAACGGGGATCTCCATTTCAAAGTCGCTGCCATTTTGATTTTTTTAAACCGGTTAATTTAAAAAAAAATACAAACTATTTAAGAATGCAAACCAATTAACTTTCCTACCATAAAAGTAACTATATTTATTTTTTTTATAGTTATATTATATATATATATATATAATATTTTCTCTTTGTAAGGAAACATTATTTTGTTGGGCACTCTTGATTACGAATGGAAACAAAGTTGATATAAAAAATATATATTTTTTCGCGAAAATTATCTTTACTTTCATGATATTTTGCTTAGGTAACATTTTTGAGTATCAAAACCTATCTCTTTACAGCCCCCTCCTTTTCATAACCTATCATACTTTCATCAATTAGAGTCCATTTTCTGTAAACCGTTTTTGAACCCAGTCAACGACGAGTACTTCTGCTACTATATATATATATATATATATATATATATATAAAAAATTAAGCACATTAATGACAATTATTAGCACTCTTTTTATTACCATTCGTATATATATACATATATATATATATATTCTTATGTTCATATTATTTGTCAGCGTGTCGTGTAGATATCCATTCAAATATAGCCCCAATTACAACTATATAATCCAAATATATATAAACATTCACTATTAGTTTATATACTGTTTGCAAACATAGATTTACATTATAATATATCACCAGTATCTCTTTTTCTCGATATTAATTGTTGTCACATCATAATCGCAGTTTCTTTTTAAATTTATATGATAGATACATATCACCATTTTATTAATTAAAGTATTAGAGAAAAATATACATAATTTTATTAATTCAAATATTATTAATAATTTTTTTATTGATTTTATAAACTAATTTGATTTCTTTTATAAAGTTGCATTTTTAATCGCATTATATACTATATATATATATAGTAATTGTCTGTATTTTTGAGATGAGGTGTTTTCATTTATTGAGATTGTCGGACTGACTTCCTCATCTTTGTTGTTATATTTCCCCGTAATAATAATAAAGGGTTGGGTTCGAGACTGCTAACAAACGGTTCCCCAGTTCGATAAAAAACATCTGATGAAGGCCGGAGAGCAAAACGGCCGAAACTTTGTGACTATAACAACCAAGATAAGGAACTCAGTCCGACAATCTCAATAAATACTATATATATATATATATATATATATATATATATATATATATATATATATATACTATTTACAATAAATGCTGTACCGTGTTTCCTGGATTTAGAACATATTTTATTCCCACAGTCTTGTATTTAATATCTGTCTCTATTGTTTTAAGTGATTTTATCTAAAAGGTTATAACTAATTTTGTCATAAATTCGTTTACTCCCGTTAATTCTATTTTGTTTTATAGTACATTTAACTTTTAATTTAAACCTTACTATCTACGTCTATCCTCTTTTCTTTTCCTCTCCATCCCTTTCCCATATGTCTCTCCCCTTTTGTTGTGCATAGGATAATACTATGGATTTGAGGATTGTATATAGTTTTAATAAATTGGATTTAGTTTGATATTTCTTAACTTATTTTATATTTAATTCATAATGCGGACAATTTAAAATGTTTACAACGTATCACCGAATATATATATATATATATATATATATATATAAAAGTTGATGCTACTTTGCTTAAATCGTTGTTGGTAAAGCGATATATGGAAGTTTTAAGAGCCAAAGGCACTGCAGCAAAGACCGGAATACTGAGAGTAAAGAAAAGAAAAATAAACAAACAAGTAGACGGGTATGTTTGAGTAGAGAAATATCTGGCTGCTTGTTCATCTATCATTTCTTACCTCGGTGTATAATTATTTTCCAACCAAGTTGTTGGTATGTTCTGTGTATATAAAGCCCGTTGGTTTTTTGGAACTGATTAATTTCGAGAGAAAAATACCCCCTCTTTCAAAAAGAAAACAAAAGTATATTAAAGATGGCGGAAGAGAAGAGAATAGGACTGCAGATAAAGGTCAGGGTCGCAGAAAGGTGTGATTAGTTTAACCGTTTGAAGCTGGGGGTATTTTTATTTTATTTATTTTTTTCTTTTCTTATAAACATTGGCTATATATATTTTTTTTGTATAATATTGTATGAATTATTGCTATTATTATTATTATTATTATTATTATTATTATTATTATCATTATTATCATTATTATGCAGATTTTATCTTTCTTCTTAATAATAGCATCACAGTAAGAATTCATGTGACCTATCGTGTGAGGGAGAAAACTGTGTTGCACCTTAGTTTATCTCTTTATTATTAATGTAGTTATTATTGCCATTATTATTATTATTATAATATATTTTTATATATACTAATTTGTTAATATATATATATATATTTGTTGTTGTATATGTTTTTATTTTTTTGTTCTTTTTTATATTCATATTCGTGTGTAAGGTGGCTAACTGGGATTGGTTGCATGTATTTTATTTTCGATTTACTTTGTGGGTATAATATTCTTCATTCCCGTGTTTTTCTTCGTATTTGTCACTTGTAAACTTGATCTGGTCTATTAGTATATGTATATAGATATTTATTTATTTATTTTAATATAGTGCCCAGTAAACGCCAGGTAAATTATAGTATAAGGGAGAGTACTCTGTTAAAATTTATTTCTTTTACCTTTTTCCCCCCTTTATAAAGTTTTACTCACTTCTTATGAATATATTTACCTATGTTTTCTCCTGGTCTGTGTTTTTTAATTCAATTTTTTTGTGTGTTTACTGGGTTTAAATTTTATGTATTTTTATATACTTAGTGGTTATAAATATATTTTCATATATATATTTTTTCTGGTGTCTGTATATATTTCTATTTTTCCCATATTATATTATGTTTTATTTATCTATTCGTACTGTTTTTTTATAATATGAGATAATCTAGAAACTGCTCCTTTAGGTGTCATTAATGCATAATGTAATGTATTGTGATGTCTCTCTATATATATTGATGCATAGAGTTATATATTCTGATGTCTACCTATCGATATGGAAATTTAAGAATTTATATATATATATATATATATATACAGTTTGCTCATGTGTGTGTATTACTATATGCATATTATTATCTTCCTTCTAATTCATATCGTTTGCTATTATATTTGGTCTGCATCTAGTTATATGTTCGTTATATGATCTTAGCTCTTAGTTTACGTCATGTATCATGTGAATGTGTTGTTTTCTATATACCTAGTGGTCTATGCGTAAGTAGCTGCGTGTGGTCGTTTTTTTCCTTTTCATACTAATTTATTTATTATAGTTATTTATTTTTTATTATATACCCTTATATATATATATATATATATACTTTTTATATGTTATAATTTGTATATTGTTGTATCTAATGGTTCTCTTGTTATTTTTATTATTATATACACTTTTATATATATATATATATATATATATTTATATCTTATAATTTGTATATTGTTATTACTATGGGTTCTCTTGTTATAAGGGGTCAAAGGATAAAGGGAGAGCAGAGTTCAGCCTGTTATTCAATGAAGGTTTGTGTTTGGAAATAGGGAGTGCTTTAACAATTCTAAGATTTCTAACGTTTCTGACTGAGGCAAGGATACTAACGCGAATGTTACGTTTTATGCTGATGCATGCAATAATATGTTTGTGGAATAAGGAGATTCAAGTGTTTATATGTTCTTTAATGCGTTGGTGTAGTGGTCTTGTAGTACTCCCTATGCAGGATTTGTTGCATTTAATGAATTGCAGGGCATAGACCACGTGGGTGCGCAAACATAGGCCTGCATCTGGGATAGGGTAGTTTGACAGGGAGCAAGCGCCGGGTGTATGCGGTGAGTGTTTCCGGGTTAGGTGCTGTCTGAATGTGGTGCCGGTGTTGATAAGTTTTATGTCTAGCTTCTCATGGTGCATTGTTCTACAAATAGATGAGGAGATTCTATCTTTGAAGAAGGGGAGCATGAGGAAACAGGTATTTGAGAGAGTTTGGCGTTGGCGTGTTTTTCTTTTTCTGGGCGAGGATAAGGTGGAAGTGGGATAGCCGTTTATGGAGAGGGTGTGTAGGAAGTTGTTAGTGTGCAGAATTTTGTCGGATGTGTTAGTGCACTTGTTGCGTATGCATGAAATCTCTGAATGTGCATAGCCCAGTTTGTCTTTGAGGGGTAAGGCGGACCTAAAGTGTACAAAAAACGTCTGCAGGCTGGTTTCCTGTAGAATTCTGTACATATAAAGTCGTTTTACTTGATGTTAAGTTTGAAATCCAGGAGTTAGGGAGATAGCCAGATTTGTCTGGGTGATCTTAGGTGAATTACAGGTGGGGATCGGCATTGTTAAATGTGTTAAAGTTATGATTTCATATATATATATATATATATATATATATATATATGTGTGTGAAATCATAACCTTATAATATATAAAAATTGATAGCACATAAACTGTATAATAATATAAACGATATCTGCAACAATTAAAGTATCATATTTAAGCGTACTTTACGACCGGGCCAGCTAATATAAACATGTTTGCAGTTTTACCAAAATAACTGCAATAATATCAGAGTGTCTTCATTTACACTGAACATGTACAGAATGACAACATCAGAATATGAAATATGAATGAGTTCCCTGTGGAATTTAGATAGGTCCCGCTAGTATATATATATATATATATATATATATATATATATATATTACGTTATGAAAATGTATATGTAATTTATGCTACACAAAAGTTTCCTCATTTTATCTTCATATTGTTCAGCTAGACCATTCCATGGAATCAAGGTACTGGGTTTACAAGTGAGTCAATCAGATATGTTATCATTTATTCACAGCTTCAATAAATTTATTGATAAAGAACCTGTTAAAGAAACGATGATTTGATTGGTTTATTAGCACACCAATTACCACGGGAATAAATAAAAACACAACATAACATCGATGTCATTGAGTGAAACGTTATTGCCATACATATCTTCAAAAACTACTACTTTGCTTTAGTTACGTATTGAGCACTTTCGAAGTAAAAATGAAAAAAATTGAGTGTAAATACAAAATAAAATATACGTCTCTATCTCTCTATATATAATCCACGAACAGATTCGAAACGCCGACTTTAGAATCTAACCCTGAAATTCTACGATAAGCCACTCGTGGCCACTAATATGTTTTCCGCCATTTTGTAGATGTCATTTAGTTGTTCATTTTACTTGTGATACTTTTCCATGGAAAAAATAACTAAATGTTAATTGCAAATAATTTACCTCATGAATGTAATAATCCGAGGTTAGAATCGCTCCCTCCTACACACACACACTTACAGACACGCAGACCCCTATATATATATGTGCGTTATTTATGTGTGCGTGTGTATGAGAGTTATAAATAAATATGTGTGTTATATATAAATATGTGTGTAAATATGTCTATACTTGCGTGTGTAAACATATCTATAATATAAAGCTGAACATCTGTGTGTGTGTCTGGTCACGAATAGGCTCCGATATGGTTGACTATTATATAAAGCTGATCACATATAATCATAGAAGATGTATCGAGACACAGAAATGGGTATGTTTGATCTGGCATTATGATGATTCATTAAAATTGTGGGGTCTGCGTACGCGTCTAGTCCACAAAATATGGAAATAAAAAAAAACGTTTACAAGTGTTTTTGATATATATGTATATAATAATATTCTGATAAGTATGTTTTAACTTAATTAGTGATGGTATTATAAAATTGTGGGGTTTGCATTCGCGCTTGGTCTCCATAGAAAGGAAATAGGCACAAATTTAATACAGATTTTCATATCTATCTGCGTAAGTATACTTTGATAATTATGTTTCAGTTTGAAGAAATATGGTATAATAAAATTATGGGTGTTCGTTCGCGCCTAACCTCCATAGAATGTAAATATGTCACAAAGTTTAACAAGGTTTTTAAATATAGATCCACAGAATATTGTGATAAGTGTTTCATTGTGAACAGGTAGGGTATAATAAATTATGGTATTTATCAATTTTATTTTTACTTATATCATATTTTGCTTTGGTTTTGATACCCTCAAATTCGAAGCTATCTCTTTACAACCCTTCCTTTTCATAACCTATCATACTTTCATAAATCAGAGTCCATTTTCTGTAGGCTGTTTTTGAATCCAGTCAACGCCGGGTACCTTTGCTAGTGTATATATATATATATATATATATATATGTGTGTGTGTGTGTGTGTGTGTGTTTGTGTAAATATACGTATATGTGAGTGTGTCGCTACCTTTAGCTACGTTAATAAATCATAAAACGTAAAAACACGTGGTAATGGATAAATGTATTTCACGCCAACTCACCCACTCATATATATATATATATATATATATATATATATATATATATATATATATATATATATATATATATATATATACTGTCTGTTTGTCAAGTATAAATATTCACGACTACGCGTTTCTATGTTTTACGACTTATTAATGTAGCTGAACTAGTGAGATTCGATACTGAGTCCAATAGTTTGTTGCTATTAAAAATAATATATTGACTAAATCTGGCTTTAGTATGTTTATGTTTACTTCTTGTTATAATGAAATAAAGGTACTGATCACAAACGATGAATGCAATTATGTCGAAAAGTTAAGACGCAATAATTTTTAAAATTGTATAACTTGTATAATAAAACAAAATATAAAATAAATGCAGAATGTAATACGGTTTTTCCCATATAAGAGCTACAGTCTTTCTTAAAAGAAGAATTAATAATAATTAAACAAATAATTTAATCTCTCTTATATCTTTAACATTACATTTATATATAAAAATTGTTTGCTTCAAATAAATAATGCTGATTAATTAATTAGTTGATTATTTTAAGCTTACATTTAATGTCAAATGACACTTTTGTAAATTCATCAAGAATTATTCTATATAACTGCATTCTTTATAACTATTCTGTTGATCTCAGCACGATTATAAAATAGTTTGGTTTCAGAATAGCGAGAAAAATGTAAGCGACAAAGTGCGCATCATCGCAGACAACATCTGATCCCTAGAAGACACGGATTAAAAATTATATAATATATCTAAAAATAAATTCCTGGACACTAAACCTTACTCGTATTAATAGTAGTAATCATATTTTCCTAGCTTTTCAACTGTTTTTAATTAAAGCATCACACAAACAACTCTTGGAACGAAACTTTCCTCGCACAATAGAAACCATATGGCTTAAAAAATGCAATTATATTTCTTATTTTTAATCTAATCGCTCAGATTCAAATCGGCTGGCGTGATAGTTTACGAATAATAGAAAATCGGTTTACAATTCAAACTTTTTAAATTGGAAATGAAACACGAACATTTAATTGGTAATTGATGAAAACATAACGCATATTGAAGATTTTTTCGTTATATATGATTGGATAAAAATATGAAGAATTTTAAAGAATTGTACGTGTTTTCAGGAATGAACAATTTCTGCATATAGAATCGGGAAAATGTACTTTTACCAACTTGGGAGTACACAAAATAACTAACGGGAAAATTATATATTATAAATATATACTTGAGTAAAATAAATAATGTTTTTTTAAAAGAGAATCACAAAATATGATAACACCCGGAGTGCTTTTCTATTGGACCACTTTTTCAATGATATATTTCTGAGAAAAAAAAATTGTAAAAATATTAGTTAGCCAAAGAAATAGGAACTCAAAATCACAAAAAATAAAAACTTAAACGGAAAGTGTCTCCCCAAATAGTTCCAACAGTAAACGAAGGTCGCCTTGCTTTACAAAGTAGGGGGGAGCTAAAACATTCCGGAGAAAATACAGAGCCAGGGGCTCTTTTATGAACTAGGTTTTTACCAATTGCCGATTCTACTAATTGGGAACTCCCGGAAGGAGGTTGTTAATCCTGGAGGGAACGAGGTACATGTTAAGCGATTCGAACCTGAAGACGCTGAGTAGTCCCAGACAGCGTCATAGCGACAGTGAAATCTGTAAACGATATACTCTTTTAAATTTCAATTTATGCTCCAAACAAAGCACAGTGCCGCTTTGATGAAGTGGCCTATTATCGGGAACACCAGTTGCAGGAATACTATGAAGGGAGTTGAGTACCAAGATGCCTGTTCACATTAGACTTGAACTTCTGCATGCCAATACAGTTGAAAAGGCAGAAACCCGAAAGGAAGTTCAAAAGTCTAAAAGTTCTGGGGAAAAACTAATAAAGTAGATTTTTTTTTTGCTTGTCGGATTTGTCGTGTTTTTCCTCATGCTTGTTATAGCGCGTAGTGTCATCAGCAAATATTACTCGACTGTGAGATAAGCAAGTCATCCGTACGAATGCAGAAAGCAATTCCGAGGGATAGAGCACCAAAATTAGAAGTGACAAGACAGTAAATATTATACGTTGGCCTTTAGTTTCAAACCACGGATAAGCTAAGGTATACTGCAAATTTTTAGGTGGCTCAGAAAAGGATTCGATTATAAATGTGTTAACCAATGGAGGCGGTATCCATTCATAATAAAAATCTTTTTAATATTATCGATTTCAGAATCTATATCTGAGGGAGAGGAAATGACAAGTGGCCAATTAATTATTTTTCAAATAAGGTTGAGCTTCTAGGTCGTTGGTTAAAAGAATTCTAACTGAGGTAAAGTCCAGTTAAAGTGGATTTTCTATTAATGGGCGTCACAAAAGAAGGCATACATTAAAAAACGAACACATCCAGTAAAGGAAGGGGTTATCTTTTGCCACCTTTATCGCAGATTTTAGGGAGGAGTTTGCATTTATTCAATAAATGAAAGAAAGACACAACTTAATCATGCGTAGTGTAACAAGAAAAGGAGTCGTAAACGTAACGCATGTAAATGTCGTGTCTTTGTCACTTATCAAACAGCAATTGTTCTAAGAACCAACAAAAATATTGCTTGAAGTTGTTCCAAGGAGGGATCCCGTCAATATACCGTCAACCTGACGAAGCTGACGGAAACAGACTTGGTAGCAACTTTTTTTTACATGCAAGTCACCACTTATCAAGGCCCAGAAGCCACTCGGGGATAACGGTTATTGTGTGTACAGTAATCAATGGGATAGTATCGTAGTGATAGTTAGTATTGGAGATTTGATAAAGTGGCATTACTTAAGGTGTGCGGTTCATCAGGAATTTGTTTGTTGAAGTTGGGGGGGGGCAGGTAGAGTGTACCACAGGCGTGCAGTTCTAAGATAGAAACTTTGTTCATGGAATCTACGTTTTGATTAAGGCACGGATAAAGAG
>NC_136485.1:1932500-2017500 GCF_053919585.1 Euprymna scolopes
TTTACTCATGACTCCGGGTTTGATTCTTTCTACTTACCTACCATAACATTTTTTAAAACTCCCCCTCCCGTCCCGGTAACAAACACTCGGGCAACGCCGGGTACCCCCGCTAGTTACAAAATATGCCGTTGTTTCTGATTTATTTGCTTGTTGAAATTTTGTTTCCTGTTTTATCAATCAACATCGAACAAGTGTGCATGTCCAGACTGACAAGTGGGAAGTCCAAGTGAGAGTTATGTTCGAACACAGACGACCATTATATTGTAGTCTCTTAAACTTTCGCCTCTACCCCGTTTCAACCGTCATAAATATACGAGAACCAGACAAAAATGGATGGCTATTTCCATGTAACTCTCATTTAAATATAACTTGAATTAATTTCTATTTCGTTTACATATGGATTAGTTTAAGACAATCATCTTAATATGAAAAGTATCGAAGTTATCAGGCAATAATGATCATTGAAAGGTGAACCGCAAATTTCCCAGGCCAGGAATTTAATAAAATTGCATATCATTAAATACAAAGTTTGGAGAGAAAATGAGTAAGAAACAATATAAAAATCTCCAACCAACAACGGTGAACACTTCTTAGAATATATAGTTCGTATATACTTGTCTTATTTACTTGTGTTATTTTCATAGATGAGTGTAACAGAAATAAAAGAGATGTAACCCGAATTGACCGGATAGTTAAGACTGTTTTCAAATATTTCAATAAAATTAAAATAAATACATTGCAGATTAGCGAACCAGTCAGCGTTGTTGTATAAAAATTAAATTATGCGAAAATGAATTGACGCGAGATAGTTCACATTTTCTTATCTGTTTATGAAAATATAAACAAATATCTTGTGTTTAAAATTCAGCGAAGTTTCTTGAAATGTTTATTTTGATATTCATAGATATTCAAGGTTAGGATGTTTTTTGAATACTACATAATAAACACAACCTTGCCCAGAAGTAAAGATTTACTTCAACCAAGGAAAGAATGTTGATCATGTTTTTTCATTAAATAAAATTAAGACGTATCTAAGTTACGTTATTCGAAATAATAAGAGATAAAATAGTCATACCGGGAGACATGCTTGCAGGATAGCAATTTATGTTTATGACTCCGCATATATCATGATGATTTTTTTAATAAACTCAATACAAACACTATTCAATGTAACATTTATCTATGTATCTATGCATGAATGTATATCTATCTATCTATCTATCTATCTATCTATCTATCTATCTATCTCTCTCTCTCTCTATATATATATATATATATATATTATATGTCATGTTATCTCATATGCTACTGGTACCATGTAACCCAGTACTACCTGTCTCATGGTCGAGTCACCAGCGACTAAACTGGTTCCCCCACATGACTTGTTTGGTGAGGAGGGCAGCTAGTCTCCCTGAAGGATTAAAAATAAAACCTTTCAAAGGGCGAATGAACCCTTTTTCGAGGTCAACGGCCAACTAACACCGTGTATCTTTGTGTGTATGTATATATGCGTCGGGGTGGAGAGGGCTCCCGTAATCCGTGGTTAAGGCACCCCTGATTTAAAAAGAAACATAAATCGGGAGACCAATACCCGGATTAAGCTGGTCTGCAGTTTAATTTGTTGCTGGCGATCTTGCTCTTGCTTGTTGCTGCATCTCAACATTTTTACCGAGAGAGAGTTGTTTGCCGTCGTACAAAGCTATAACTCTGTAAGTTAATCTTTGTATAAGAAGTTTCTTGAAATGTTTATTTTGATATTCATAGATATTCAAGGTTAGGATGTTTTTGAATACTACATAATAAACACAACCTTGCCCAGAAGTAAAGATTTACTTCAACCAAGGAAAGAATGTTGATCATGTTTTTTCATTAAATAAAATTAAGACGTATCTAAGTTACGTTATTCGAAATAATAAGAGATAAAATAGTCATACCGGGAGACATGCTTGCAGGATAGCAATTTATGTTTATGACTCCGCATATATCATGATGATTTTTTTAATAAACTCAATACAAACACTATTCAATGTAACATTTATCTATGTATCTATGCATGCATGTATATCTATCTATCTATCTATCTATCTATCTATCTATCTCTCTCTCTCTATATATATATATATATATATTATATGTCATGTTATCTCATATGCTACTGGTACCATGTAACCCAGTACTACCTGTCTCATGGTCGAGTCACCAGCGACTAAACTGGTTCCCCCACATGACTTGTTTGGTGAGGAGGGCAGCTAGTCTCCCTGAAGGATTAAAAATAAAACCTTTCAAAGGGCGAATGAACCCTTTTTCGAGGTCAACGGCCAACTAACACCGTGTATCTTTGTGTGTATGTATATATGCGTCGGGGTGGAGAGGGCTCCCGTAATCCGTGGTTAAGGCACCCCTGATTTAAAAAGAAACATAAATCGGGAGACCAATACCCGGATTAAGCTGGTCTGCAGTTTAATTTGTTGCTGGCGATCTTGCTCTTGCTTGTTGCTGCATCTCAACATTTTTACCGAGAGAGAGTTGTTTGCCGTCGTACAAAGCTATAACTCTGTAAGTTAATCTTTGTATAAGAAGTTTCTTGAAATGTTTATTTTGATATTCATAGATATTCAAGGTTAGGATGTTTTTGAATACTACATAATAAACACAACCTTGCCCAGAAGTAAAGATTTACTTCAACCAAGGAAAGAATGTTGATCATGTTTTTTCATTAAATAAAATTAAGACGTATCTAAGTTATGTTATTCGAAATAATAAGAGATAAAATAGTCATACCGGGAGACATGCTTTCAGGATAGCAATTTATGTTTATGACTCCGCATATATCATGATGATTTTTTTAATAAACTCAATACAAACACTATTCAATGTAACATTTATCTATGTATCTATGCATGAATGTATATCTATCTATCTATCTATCTATCTATCTATATATATATATATATATATATATATATATATATATATATATATATAAGCAAATCTCTGATTTAAAAAAGAAACATAAATCGGGAGACCAATACCCGGATTAAGCTGGTCTGCAGTTTAATTTGTTGCTGGCGATCTTGCTCTTGCTTGTTGCTGCATCTCAACATTTCGAACCGAGAGAGAGTTTTTTGCCGTCGTACAAAGCTATAACTCTGTAAGTTAATCTTTGTATAGATACTCCCTCTGGCATTTGGGCTCAGAGACTTTAAGTGTCCGAGGGAGTGGCACTCGTCTGGCAAGACATTACAATCATCATATATTACGAATTACCCCAGCGTATTATAAACACCCTGCCCTCCCCATGTTAAAAGAGGGCTTTCGGATTACCCCCCCCATAAACCTCGAATGACATTCTTAACATGGGGTCATTTGGAGTGTTTATTCTGAAAGCCCTTTTTACATGGGGAGGTTTTGGGTGTTTATAATACGTTGTGGCAAGTGGTAAAATTAGCGAAGTTGCTATTATTTATTGCTAAAATAGCTTAATATTTATTTATTTGACAAAATATGATATTTTCTACAAACATTTATCTATCTTTATCTATGTATATGTAAAAGCTTAATGTGAATTTAAAAAAATACAAAAATAAAAATAAAGAAAGCAGTTTAAATTCCCGGATGGAAAAAATATATATAAGCTTTAACCTATCGCAGACTTGCCATCTACATAATCCGACTTTTAAACTTTTTATGATGACCAAAGAGAATTCATTTATATAAGGATGGAGAAAAATAAACCTTTACTAAAATTGTTAAATAGAAATTGACTTAGCATTTGCATAAGCCGATTTCGCAAAAGTCTTCAATTTTAAAAAAAGAATATATCTACCTAAGAAAAGAGAAAATCTTAACTAAAATTTTGTAAATAAAAAACGGGGATCATCAGCTGCTTACCATGAATCTACTTCGGAGATTTAAAAACAGGGCAGCTGTTTAATACATGGCTCTCCAGTAGATAATACCAGTTCCCCAATAAAAAAATGTAAAATAATACGGTTACTATTTTACTAATATATGAAAAAAAAATTAAGAGATGAAATAATAAAATAGAAAAAGAAAATCTATTAATAAGTAAGTTTAGGATTACAAGATCCATTCTGCGACATGTCAACTAGCATAATAATGCTATGAGAATAAAAATGCATAAAATCTTAAGTACCTTAGGTAGCAGAAAGCTAAATAGATAAGAGGAAGGAAACCTATCCATACATATCTAAAAACCCAATATATAGTCTAAAGAAGCTTTGAATAAAAAAAATGGAAAAATAAAAATACAGAAAGCAGTTTAAATTCCCGGATGGAAAAAATATATAAGCTTTAACCTATCGCAGACTAAGCACCTACATAATCCGACTTCTAAAATGTTTATAATGACCAAAGAGAATTCATTTATATAAGGATGAAGAAAAAAAAGCATTAACTAAAATTGTTAATAGAAATAGACTCAGCACTTGCATAAGCGGATTTCACAAAAGTCTTCAATTTTAAAACAGAATTTAACTACAAAAGGATGAAAAGAGAAAATATTAACTAAAATTTTGTAAATAAAAAATGGGGATCATCAGCTGCTTACCATGAAGCTGTTTCGGAGATTTAAAAACAGGACAGCTGTTTAATACATTGCCCTCCAGTGGATAATACCACTTAATAAAATATATATATACATCATTATCGAGACATTTATAAAAAAAAACAAACTTTCAAACCATATTATCTTTTCTAACACGATTATACATTCGACTGGAATCGGTTTTAAAATTAAACGTTTCTCTAAAACCTTATTACGGTAACATCTGACAAAATTCACATATACGAATTTCTTTTTACCTCTCCATATGTTTGTTTATGTAGATGAAACCCACACGCACTGGCACACATACATGCTAACACAAGTGATTATATAGAGAGACTTATAGAGCTATACATCAATGTGTCTGTATATTTCGCTTACGGTTAAGATCAAATTGGTCAGACATGTTCATTACAAAATATGCCGTTGTTTCTGATTTATTGCTTGTTGGAATTTTGTTTCCTGTTTTATCGATCAACATCGAACAGGTGTGCATGTCCAGACTGACAAGTGGGAAGTCCAAGTGAGAGTTATGTTCGACCACAGACGACCATTATATTGTAGTCTCTTAAACTTCCGCCTCCACCCCGTTTCAACCGTCATAAATATACGAGAACGAGACAAAAATGGATGGCTATTTCCATGTAATTCTTATTTAAATATAACTTGAATTATTTCTCTTACGTTTACGTATGGGTTAGTTTAAGACAATCATCTTAATATGAAAAGTATCGAAGTTATCAGGCAATAATGATCATTGAAAGGTGAACCGCAAATTTCCCAGGCCAGGAATTTAATAAAATTGCATATCATTAAATACCAAGTTTGGAGAGAAAATGAGTAAGAAATAATATAAAAATCTCCAACCAACAACGGTGAACACTTCTTACAATATATAGTTCGTATATACTTGTCTTATTTACTTGTGTTATTTTCATAGATGAGTGTAACAGAAATAAAAGAGATGTAACCCGAATTGACCGGATAGTTAAGACTGTTTTCAAATATTTCAATAAAATTAAAATAAATACATTGCAGATTAGTGAACCAGTCAGCGTTGTTGTATGAAAATTAAATTATGACAAAATGAATTGACGCGACACAGTTCAAATTTTCTTATCTGTTTATGAAAATATAAACAAATATATTTAGAGTCAGTGGCACTCGTCTGGCAAGACATTGCAATCATCATATATTACGAATTACCCCAGCGTGTTATAAACACCCTGCCCTCCCCATGTTAAAAGAGGGCTTTCGGATGTACGCCCCACCCATAAACTTCGAATGACATTCTTAACATGGGGTGATTGGGGTGTTTATTCCGAAAGCCCTTTTTACATGGGGAGCTGTCGGGTGTTTATAATACGCTGTGGCAAGTGGTAAAATTAACGAAGTTGCTATTATTTATTGCTAGAATTGCTTAATATCTATTTATTTGACAAAATATGATATTTTCTACAAACATTTATCTATCTATATCTATATATCTGTAAAAGCAAAATGTGTCCTGGACACTTAGAACAGTTTTGATTGGCTAATCTAATAATCAAAACACCTCATAAGCGATGGCGCCAATCGTCTTAATTTCAGTATCAAATGAAAGACTGTAATTTATTGTTAAACTTGGGTGGGGGTTTAATTTTTTTCTAAGTGAAGATTTACAAAAATTAAATTATACGAAACTACCCCAAAAGACATTGTATATACGAAAATAGCCATTTACATCCAAATATTACGTCGGGTTTCTATAGCAACACACCGCACAAAAAAATAAATAAATGTTAAATTCATACAAAGCAGAAATCTAGCGTGCTATAACCTTTTTTGTATTATTGGTTATTATTGTCTGAAATTATTTCCTTTTGTTGAAATAATTAATTATGTTACATTTTTCCTGAATACAACTTTTCCCTTCAACTGGGTTCTTAGGATAGTCAAATTCATTTTACCATATGAAACGGAAAGAAAAAAAAGTCACCTATGAAAACGAGAACCTCCCAAATTAAAACCTTGAATAATTATCTAAACTCAAATGTAAATTAATATTAAGCCGACTTCACAAATTGATAAAAGTTCATTATTGGATTTTAATTATAAGGTGAAGCTAGAATGATTAAAACTCGAGAAAGATTACGCCAAAAACATCCACATATGGGAGGGGAGATTATCTTCAAAAGCGCGATGAATTGATAATCGAGCAACGGACATACTAAGTAGATATTAATAAGCCCATTGTAGCCATTCACCCCTATATATATATATATATATATATATATATATATATATATATATATATATATATATATATATATATATTTTAAATGGAGAGTAGATAATACAGTGGATGTGTTATCGGCAGCCCCAGTAACTCTCGCTTCTCCTATTCTGTCCCTCTAGTTCTCATTCAAATGGGAGACTTTTCTGACAAAGAGTGAGGAAAAAGCTCTTTAAAGGTCGGTAGCACTTGGTGAACAGTAGTCTGAGAAGTCTTTTTTGTCACTGTGTCTATCCTTGTGGCCATGTCACTAGTAAGAGTGCTGGAGGTAAACGTTTCCTCTGGACTGACGTTATCCGCCTGATACTCAGGAACCCGAACCTTGGATTAACCACTAAGGCGGCAGGAACAAAATACTGGGACTACTTTCTTTTACTACTTTTCTATTTACAGACTCAACTCAATATTGTATATTAAGCAAGTTATTACCAATTTTCATTTTGCATTTACTTACCATTGTTTGTTATATTTATGTGAAGATATTTTCGTTTTACATCTTTCATTACAGACTGCTTGCTTAAATTATTTATAGATTTAAGATTTTTGTTCATTTGGCGGTTAATTTACACCACAGTTTATTATAATAATTCATAGCTTCAAAAAAAATTAATGCTGTTTTCTTTGAAACAAAATATTAGAATTACCAAAAATACGGATCAAAATGAGCATTAAAAGAGCATAAAAGCGACAACAAAACAAAAATTGGTAAAATACTGAACTTTTAAACTAGAAAGCAGCCAAATATGTTTCATTTATTTTAATTTAGGCAGAATTTTTTAAAATTAATTGTAATATTAAAGTCAAAATCGTAAATTAAAATTTAGTAAGTTAAATAATTTCCTCATTGAATTAATAAGGAATAAACACTTTTTAAAACAAGTTTTTTTTAATTGCACATTTTAAGATAATATTTCAAATAATAACAACTTAAAAAAATTAATTGAAAGCTTAATAAACATTAAATTAAAAGATACCGATAACAAAAAAAAAAAAAAGAACTTGGAAAAAAAAAAGAAAATCGAACAACTTAAATTTAAAAAAATAATATTGCAAAATATACCCAACCTATATTCAGACATTGGGCTAAATATCTAAATAGATTTTGGGCGGAAATCTGGCAGCCAAGGGGTCAAACATTAACGATTTAACCTTTTAGAACTCTACAAAACTCCTCCACGAATTTTGACACTAACAACTTGACATTTCATACGTAGGTTACTTGGACCTGAATCAAACTTTTTAATTTCCGTTGAGCCCCAAAATAACTAATGCTATGCTGTCACAATTAGGGTCAAAGTTAAAAATGTTTGACCTTTGTTTTTTCTACCAAACTACAGGATCTAATAACTTGAAATTTGACAATGTTACGCTTAAATAATTGATGTTTAAGATATAACTTACTTGGATCTGGGTCAAACTTTTTCATTTGTTTTGAGCCCAAAAATGATTACGGATAAAGGGTCAAAATTGCGGCCAAATATTTGATACTTTTGCGATCTCCACTACACAAATATTGTGTCCAAACACTTGAAATCTCAAATAAGATTAATTGGACCAGGATCAAACTTTATATTTTGGTTTGAGCTAGTAAAAATAAATTTAAGGGGTCAAATTAGGGCCAAGGTTCAAAAATATTTTACCCTTGTGATCTCTATTAAACTACCCGGTATAAACACTTGAACTTTGACATAAAGCATAGTCAATTTTTTAATTCATTTTGGGCCGAGCATTTGGCTGACAAGGGGTCAAAGTTTGCAGATTTTACCTTTATTGTCTCTACTAAACTGTTCTGCAAATTTTGGGTCTAAATTATTATCTTAACTTGCGGTGTATGCAGACATTGGGCTCGCTATCTAATTAGATTTTGGGGGGGGGGGGGATTTCGCAGCCAGGGGTTCAAAGATCGAAGGTTTAATCTTTTAGAACTATACCACATTCCTTCACCAATTTAGGGTCTAAACAGTTTAAATTCTAGATGTGGGTTTCTTCGACCTGAGTCAATTTTTTTTATTTGCGTTGAGCGCCAAAAAAATAACGGTTAAGAGAAAAATGGTTTCAAATTTCAAAATATTTTATTTTTATGTTTTCTACCAAATTACTATGCCAATTTGAAGTGTAAAGCCACGAAATTTGAGATAGAGGGTAATTAGATGTGAGGAAATTTGTGTTTATCGGATTTGACCTAGAATATACTGCTAAAGGGTTCAGCCCATCATCTGGGCAACGCCGGGTCGATATGCTAGTTAGGAAACACAATTAACGGTAGGTTTTCTGTTTTTTTGTTTGTTTCTGTTGATGTTTCTACATTTAAAATTTTACTTTACTTCTTGTGTTGCAGAGCTGAACGCTGAGAAAATAATTACACAGCACTTAATATTTAATTTATTGCGGATCTATTCAAACAGTCCTTGAAAAATAAATATTTAAAATAAAATGACACTAGTGTTATCGTGCTATTATTGAGAATAGCATTTTCACGTTAAATTTTACATTATCTCTTTGTTTATTTATTTGTTAGGTGAAAGTACAGATAAACTGGTCGGTTTCTAATGTGTGGAAAATCTAGCTCTCGAAAAAAGGGTACTGTGGATAGTAATAAAAAAATGAAGATTGCATCAGTCTCGAAGTATTTCTCCTCTACTGATCGAGGAAAAAACGGTGAAGTGAAGTACTGCTACCTTGAACAGCACCTGGAGTTACCTGTAAAACCTTTCTAATTAAATTGATTTTGGCAGCCATTCCGATCAAAAATGACATAGCCTTAGCCCTTGCCGCATGCGGAATAACTTCCACCTTGCTACCAAGTGGAAGAACGATATGTTCTACTTTGAAACATTCAATTATTCAAAAATCTCATGTTCGAGATCTCCAAAACATCCAGTAATTGTTTAGGATGGATACACAATGGTACGCAAAAAAATCACTTGAGGCTCTTAGTCGATACTTGGAAGGTGTGCGTTGCAATGTCAAACCATTTGAGAATGCAGTGAGATTGCTTGGATTAGATTTCAGACAAGTGTAACCTGTAATTCATCAATAAACACCAGCAGATGGAATAAATGCTTGCCTCAAATACTTTACTTTTTGGTGTTATGTGAAGACATTAAACGTAACTCAAAATATGCGTGCCCAGTTGCAGACTGCTCGATTTGCACAGAAACGGTATTGTAAACCATATAACAAATGAGGTTATTTGTATCTACATGGAAGATACATCTTAACCCGGCTGCCATCTAAAAAACCCAGAGACTGCGCAATCACATTTTTAGTTAATTGGTAATATCAAACCATCCTGTAACGCATTATCCTATTCATTAACCAGCATAAATATAAGGAAGAAAATCGGAAATTAAAGGAAAAATACTAAACCATATACCAACTCTATCCAACAAACCTGTTACAAATATAGCTGCTTAATTTGCATGAACTTTTACTCACCTCCTCATCCTGTTACAAGTGAATTAGCAATACCCCAACATCACTTTCAGTAGTGTAATTTATCAGTAGATATATAACATTTACATACTAACCCAATAACTCTAACTACCCACGCGAAATCGCAGAAATACGTGGATTAGGACGCAGGCGCGGTGCAAAACCTCTCGGTGCTTATGTATCCGTAGATTTTCCCAGGTCATCCGTCTAGGAGAAGGAAAACACTGAAGCTAAACTTAAGGGGAGGGAGGCCTCACCAGTCTTGGATGACAACCTACCTAGAGCTGGTGACTCATACAAATTACCGGTCTGCAAACCTAAACTGCTTAAGGAGTAGATACGCACTGCCTATCGCCCGGCATCCATACTCTTTTTTGCCTATTAGCCAGACGTAGAAGTCGAATCACAGGTATTCGACAACAACACTCAGTGATAGATCTTGTTTCCTGAGAAGGGCAAGGAACGCCGTCTTCCCCTCTCCCGACACATCCCACCACTCTAAACTGGGCGCTTGTGAGTGCATGAATGCCAAAATGCCAGTGCAGGTAGCTTGGATTGAACATCGTCTGATGGGTTGAGGGTACCGGATTGGCTGCTGTTCCCGATTGGTAGTACAGGATCCCTAACTCTTTGGTAGCGCTTAGAGCGGCTGCTCCATCAACATTTGAATAATATCGGGATGTTTGCAGTGCCATGTCGCGCATGGAAAAGGGATCCTGCACTCATCCCCGGTTGGCTTTCTTGGGGCCACAATCCTAGTGGATGGAGGGTCAGCTGATGGTCTACTTGTATTGCATGTCTAGTATTCTGCATAACCACTTTTTCCGCACCCCTTCCTATACTGTAATTCTAAAGAAAAAAAGAAAATGATGACAGTACCATCTAAAATTACGCTTAAACCAGGAAAACTCAAATAAAACCAAATTGCCTCCTCCCTTGAGGCTTGCCTTTACGAACACTGGTGGGCTTAGAACTAATTTAAATGACGTTGAAGCATTTCTTCTAACAAAGACCCCGGATATCTAAGCACTGTGAGACTAACATGCACTCCTCCATCCCCTTTAACTACTTTAATATGCCTGGATATCTCCCACTCTGCCGTAAGACATATGCACGTGCTTTGAGGTTATACCCTCCCCTTGACTAGAGAAACAAAACTAGAATCTGACGATCAAGCCTTTATGTGCTTTAGACTTAACATGCAATATAACATTAATAACTTGGATTTTCTCTACCGCTTTCCTTCGATCCAGGACTGTACCTTCATAAACAAAGTCTCTGAGAGCATACATACAGCGCTCACGCTCGACACTAGCTCACAAGTGCATGCATTTTGTGACTTCAATGTCCACCAAAACAACTGGCTTGGATTGTCTACTTACACAGACACAGCTGGTAGAACAACACATAGCTTCTCTATATCTCATTCTCTATAACAGACGGTTATGTTTCCAACCCGTTTCCCTAACCAGCAAGAACAACACGCATCACATTTAGATATGTTTCTGACCACAGTCCCCGATGATTGCGTTACGAATCCCCACAGCCCATTGGAAATGCTGATCATGCAGTGATAATAGTTGAAATCGCACTACACTCTAGAGCCAAAACGGAAGAGCCATTACCCAAAACGACGAGATATTATGAAAAGGCTGACTTGGAAGGCATCAGGGATCTCATCAGGGACGTCTCATGGCAAAATATCCTTTCCTCCTGAACAGTGCACAAATGAGACCACTGAATGGTTCAAAACGGCAATTGAAGCACATGTTCCTACGCGGAAGTTTTATAGCAAGTCCCACTCTCCCAAACGGTTTCTTTTACTTGTGCAGCTGCCATCGCACAAAGGCAGCATGCGTACCACAGATTTAACCGACATAAGTCCAGTTCAAACAGACAGAAGTATGCAGAAGCCAGAAATAACTGTAAGAAAGAAATAACGACAGCTAAGAGAGAATTTACTGAAACCACCAAAAAGCGCACCGAGGCACAGGAATTAGGAACCCGTGACTTTTGGAAAATCTACAACAGTGTACTAAATAATGGACAATCAACAAATCCCCAACTATCCAACAATCACGAGGTTGTTTGCTCAGCAACAAAGAAGGCTAACATGCTTACCAGTTCGCCTCAAACTCCACATTGGATCCTGCAAATCACCCCCTCCCTGACTTTGCTTTGCGGACAGACGCTACACAACACTATCTGAAAATGACCCCATCTAAGGTGCATGCCATCATAAAAAATCTTGACACTTCAAAAGTACGTTGATCTTATCTCATCCCGGCTGTGCTATTAAAAAACTGCTCCGCCGACATAGCGCCGGTTCTCTCCAAACTTTACAACAAATGCCTTAAGGAATCTTGCTTTCCTGCCTGCTGGAACACTGCATTTGTAGTACCAATTTTCAAGAATTATCGCCCAATTAGGCTCCTCCAACTTTTAGCCAAATTATTTGAGTCGATTATTTACCAAACTCTAGTCCATCAACTTACAGATACTATTTTCTGACTTACCAACAATATGGATTTAGACAAGCCTGTTCCACAGTATACTTCCTAACTGTAATCTCAGAACGTATATACTATTCACTGGAAAAAGCAGGGGAGGTTTGAGAGCTGTTGTAAAGAAAACACGAATAAAACTAGAACCCTATCCTCCTACGTAGACCCCTACTACCATGTCTCCTTCTCCAACATCAGGGGTCTACGTTCTAACCTTCCAGAGGTTGAAACCCAATTACAGCAGACGAAACCTTACATATTCTTTCTAAGCGAAACTGGAATAGGGCCGACCACCTCCCTAAATGATTCATAATTAAAGGATACTCAAACTTAAAATCTAAACTTGACCCCCAATATCGCTACGGGCATGGAATATGTGCCTACATTAAAGAAGGCTTCCCATGTAGAAGGGATATCTCCAGAAAATACCATAATTTACCTTATTATCTTCCGGATTGCACTTGCTTACACCACCGCCTTTATATTTGCCCTCTATCGCCCCCACAACAGCGGAGTTACTGTCTTTAAGAGTATATCAGAAAAAAATGACCACATCCTGTCTGCTCATCCCTCGGATAACATTCACATTTGCGGTGATTCAATGTCCATAATGTGGAATGGCTGACCCACTCAAATAGGACTGATGATGAGGGGAGGTTCTGTCATGATTTTGCCTTTGCCTATGCCCAACCTCAGATTGTCCGCGAGCCAACCCGTGTGCCCGATAGTACCGGTTAGTACTCAAGCCTTCTAGACCTTTTTCTATCCACTTCCCCTGAGCTATGCTCATGTTCCGTTCTATCTCTTTTGGGATCCTCCGACCACTGCGTCGTATCAGTTAAGATAAAAATGAATGCAAGAGAACTATATGCTCAATCCGTTAAATCCAAAGTAGCTGATCAGCGGCTTGGTTCCCACCAGATTTGGAAAATAACAAATAGGATACTTTACAGAAACATGCGTTCTATCCCAACCATTATCAATGGACCAGAGGTCATCCCGACAGCATCCGACAAGGCCAAACTATTTGCCAAGAACTTTGCGGCAAATTCTACCCTGTGTGACGAAGGCTATCAACTCCCCATATTCGCTCCTATAACAGATAACACGCTATGCAACATAAAAATGTTTGTGCGTGAGGTCGCTAAGATAATCAAGAACCTTGACTCCAGTAAAGCAACCGGTCCCGACGGTATTCCAATTATAGTGTTTAAAAAATTACAACTAGAACTTGCCCCCATACTTACGAAACTGTTTAAGCGTTGCCTTAAGGAGAAGTGCTTTCTAACACCCTGGAAGACCTCATACGTATGCCCGGTATTTAAGAATTCAGGTTATAAGTCATCTCCCTCTCAGTACAGACCAATAAGTTTTCTGTGTCATGAGTAAGTTGCTGGAATCCACAATAAATAGAGACGTAGTCAACCAACTAAGCAGAAATAACCTTCTTAGCGACACGCAATATGGTTTCCGCTCTGTAAGATTTACAGCAGCTGTGCTAACGGTTATATCTCATAGGATTAGCGAATCTCTCGACAAAGGCTTCATTTCTATGGCAATCGCTCTCGACATATCAAAGGCCTTCGATAAGGTTTTGCCTAAAGGCCTACTACACAAGATTTCCAGCTACGGTATAGCTCGAAATGTTTTCTCGATCATTAAGTCATTTCTCTCAGATAGGCTCATAAGAGTAGTGGTTGATGGGCAGAAATCAGAGGTCCATAGTATTAATGCTGGAGTCCCTCAGGTGTCCATACTGGGCCCAACTCTCTTCCTGATCTACATCAATGATCTCCCAAAACACATACTAAAATATTTCGTTGGCATCTATGCTGATGACACGACCATCTATGGCAACACATCAAAGGCCGTAAATGATTGTGTTCTCTCTGATTCTCTCTCCTCTGATCTTGAGCGCGTGGTACAGTTGAAAAAAGAGTTGGCTGGTTGCCTTTAATGCATCTAAAACCAAGCTCCTATCTCTACATCTTAAACGCTCTGATCCCCATCTGGCATCAATTGAAATGGGTGGCTGTCGTCTAGGGGAGGCCCTCGGTTTTGATAAGCTCCTGGGTTTGACCTTTACACCTGATCTGAAATGGAACACGTACATCAAGTCTTTGGCTAAGGTCGCTGGGAAAATGGTGGGATCCTTCTACCACTCCAGAAGATATATCGCTAATGATGCAATTCTCTATCTATATAAGAGCCAAGTACGTCCAAAGATGGAGTACTGCTGTCACATCTGCGCGGGAGCCGCTAAAAACAGCCTTTTCTGCCTTGACAGAGTACAAAATAGACTTTGTGGCTTGGTGAGGGATGCCCTTTTCTCTACCCATCAACCTCTTTCCCAAAGAAGAGACGTAGCGAGCCTGTCATTGTTATATCGTTACTTCCATGGCAGTTGCTCGTCTGAGCTCCATTCTTTGGTCCCCCTCGCCAATCGTTTTCAAAACACCTGACTAGCTGAAACCACCGTCAATAATTTTCGCCACTCCCTATATGTGCCTAAATCAAAACGTAGATACCATGAACAAAGCTTTTTTCTTAGAACTGACGCCTGTGGAACTCTGTTCCACTTGCCTATTTCCCTCCTGACTTCAATCTGGATGTCTTCAAGTCCAACACCAACAAATTCCTGATGAACAGCCTCCCTAAGTAATGACACCTTACCAATTCTCCAATACTATTGCTACACTATCCCTTTGATTACTGTACACACAATTACCCTTATCCCTGAGTGGCCATTGGGCCTTGATAAGTGGTGAATTCCATGTAAAAACGCTCTAGCTATATCTAAGGCTTTTGACAGGGTATGGCATGAGCGTCTCCTCAGAAACATTAGATCATACGGTAATTTTGGTAGAATACTTAACATAATAAAATCCTTAGATGAGAGAAAAATTGAGGTTGCCATCGATGGGCGTGCATCCAAACAATATGAACAATAAATGCGGGAGTGTCTCAGGGGTCTATCTTTGAACCTCTACTATTTCTGATAGTCATAAATGACCTCCCTGACAAAATTGTCTGTGAGATGAGTATATATGCTTACGACACCACGCTCTAGAACAGGAACGACAGGTAAGCAAATGACCACATAGCTAAACAAATGGCAGAAACACTAGTGATGACCTCTAATCTGTAAGGAATGGAGACAAGACTAAACTTGTTTTCTTCAATAATTACAAGAACCCTTCTCTACCACCAGCACAATGACAAATGGCTTTTTATCTGAGAGTACATCTGTCAAACTCCTTTGCCTAACGTTCGCAGAAAACATAAGTTGGAACAATTGCATTGAAAGCACCGCCTGGGCCGCTGCGAAGAAAGTAGGCTCTCTCTACCGTGCTAGAAAACTACTTACACCCGAAAGTATCCTGTACCTCATAAGGCCACCATTCGCCCATGTATAAAACATTGCTGTCATATTTGAACTGGTGCATCTGCTTATAGTCTCTCGCTTCTAGACAAGGTTCAAAAGAGAGTCGCCAATCTGCTAAGCCCTTAACTGGCATCTAAGCTTCGGCCTCTGCCCTATCGACGAAATGTTGAATCCCTCTGCCTGTTCTACAAGTATTTTGATGGTGAATGCGCTGACGAACTGCAAGCACTTGTGCCCGTACGACATACGTACCCCTACAAACCCGACAAGCAGTAAAATCCCACCCCTTCACAGTTGAGATCCCTTAATGTAAGAGAGCATTCTACTCAAGTAGTTTCTTCACCAGAATCGCTAGACTTTTGAATTCCCTTCCGAGTTTGTGCTTCTCCAACTGTACTGACATGCAGAAAGTCAAGTGTAACGTGAACCGACATCTTGCTGCCTAAATCCTTACATAGTATCGCAGTAGGTGTTGCCCTTGATAGTAGCTGCCTACACAAAAGTGGTAATGTGCCTTGTTTCGGGTTAAAATGTAATAATAATAATAATAATAATAATATATATATATATATATATATATATATATAATATTAAATTTGAACCTGGTGAATTTAGGTTAAATCATGTCATATTCATTTCACATATATAGTTCAGTAGATATAAACTCTTGAAATTTGTCCAAGACTTGTGGAACACCCTGTAAAACACTAACTTGTTCGTTTTTATATACTGTTCGAAATTGAGTAGAGCCTTATGAGTTCGACAGTTTACTTAATTATAAACCGACCTAAACATTGTGAAAATAACTCCCCAGACAAAAAGAATAGTCGAAATAACTCGAATAATGCGAACACTTTAAAAGTACATCACCGACATTGTTCAGCTTCTGGACCATTCGGAGTTAATCTGGTAGTTATTTGAAAATTTTAGTCAAAATACTATACTAAGCGCGTTTTAATTTGTTAGTATCGACCAAGTTGTATAACAAAAAGTCTGTGTGTATTTATGTATATTTTAGACTTTTTTTTACATTTAGAGTTTGTTTTTCAAAGATAATACGTAAAGCTATTCACGATAAGATAAGATGCATACAAATTGCTTTTAACGTATGTTAAAATTATTTACATGGTGAATTAGATAATCTATAGCAAGCCCCACTCTCCCCAATGGTTTATTTCTATTGTGCAGCTGCCATTACTCAAAGGTAGCATGCGTACCGCGGATTCAGCCGACATAACTTTAATTCAAACAGACAGGCTAGAAGTAATTGTAGGAGAGAAATACAGCTAAGACAGAACACACTTAAACTACCAGAAAATGCATCGAAGCAAAGAAATTAGCAATCCATGATATTTAAAAATATACACCAGTGTAGTAAATAATGGGCAGTCAACGATTCCTCCACTATCAAAGAATATCATGAGGTTGCTTGCACGGAAACTGAGAAGGCTAACCTGTTTGCCAGTCGGTTTTGCTCAAACTCCACATAGAACCCGGCACACCACTCCCTCCCTGACTTTCCTTTGAGGATAGACGCGTCACTAGATGATTTGAAAATCACCCATTCTCAGGTGCATGGTATCATAAAAAACCTAGGCACCTTAAAAGGATGTGGACCCGATCTTATCCCGGCTGTGATATTACAAAGTTTCTCCGCTGAGGTTGCTTTAGTTCTCTCCAAATATTTCAACAAATGCTTTAACGAATTTTTCTTTTCTGACTGCTGAAAAACTACTTCTGTGTTAACAGTTTTGTAAGAATTCTGGCGAAAGAACTGACACATTAAATTATGGCCCCATTAACCTTCTCTCGCTTTTCGCCCAAATATTGGAGTACTTAATTAATCAAGTTTAGTCCATCACAGAACAACTGCGAAACTCCTGACCGACAAACACTATGGATTCAGGCAAGCCCGTTTCACAGCAGGTATCCTAACTGTAATATCTATACGTATATACCGTTCACTGGAAAAAAAGGGGAGGGTAGAGCGGTATCCCTCGATATTTCTAAGGCTTTTGGCAGGGTATGACACGATGGTCTTCTAAGAAAAGTAAGATCATATGGTATTATCGGAAGAATGCATAATGTAATTGAATCCTTCTCAAGTAAGAGAACAATCCAGATTGTCCTCAACGGCTGTGCATCTAAACAATATGATATATATGCAGGAGTACCTTAAGGGTCTATCCTTGGACCTTTATTATTCCTGATATTCATAAATGACCTGCCTGATAAAATTGTTTCTGATATGGGTATATTTGCTGAGGACACAGCTATATATAGCAGGCACGAGGGGAAAGGAAATGAACACATATCAAAGGAAATGGCAGAAATTCTAGAGGATGATCTCAGTTCTGTAATGGAATGGGGACAAAAAATGAATGGTCACATTCAATGTTGTCAAGACTAAGCTTGTTTCCTTCAATATTAACAAGAAACCTTCTCTACCACCAATAGCAATTGCTTAGAATATATTATTTAAAAGTACTTTCTTTAAACTCCTCTGCCAAACGTTTATAGGAAACATGAACTGGAATATATATATTGAGAGCATTGCCAAGGCTGCTGAGGAGAAGGAGGGCTTTCTCTCCCGTGCTAAAAAGCTACTTACACCTGAAAATACCCATTATTTCCATAAGACCACCATCTGCCCATGTATCGAGTACTGTTGTCACATTTGGGCTGGTGCACCTGCTACTAGTCTCTCACTCCTGGACAGGGTTCAAAAGAAAGTCGCCAACCTGATAGGTCATGAACTGTCATCTAACCTTCAGCCTCTGTCCCATCGACGAAATCTTGCATCCAATTGCCTGTTCTACAAGTATTTTAATGGTAAATGCTCTGACGAATGGTGAATTATATGACAAACTACAAGCACTTCTATCCCCTAGACATGTATACCTTCGACAAATCCGACAAGCAGCACAATCCCACCCGTTCAAAACAGAGATTCCTAGGTGTAATAAAACTTTATACTCCAATAGTTTATTTTCCTGAACTGCTAGACTTTGAAAGCCCCTTCCTGGCGTCTGCTTTCTTAACTGTACTGACATGCAAAATTCAAGTTTAATGTGAACAGACATACCCCTGCAAATCATGTCCTCGTAGTAGCCCCCTATTTTAAAGTGTCGCTGTACCTTGTTTGGCGTAAAAATTGATTCAAAAAAGTTAAATCCTTCACCAACATTAGACTCATACATTTTTGGAATCTCTGCAGGGTAAACTATGCTTTACTCGACTTTACAATAATTTACAATGACGGCCGACGTGTCTGCCCGTATTTAAATAACAAGTCGATTTCACTTCTTATTTTATGTACGAAAAATCTATGTAACTGTTTACTGCTGCAGTTTTAAATATTGCATATTCGTATATAATCGAGAAAAAATTGTAACTAGAAAACACTTTTTAGAAAGAGGAAGAGGATAAAGGTATCCAATGTCAACAAGAAACACGCTGTTTCACTTCTGAAAGGGGAATACACAAAAGCAGCAAATACATCGAATTTCATTTCATCCTTTTAGTTTTTGTACTTCTTTCCCAAGTGGAAATACAGATATTTTCATTTTTTTATTCTAATTTTTACTAATAAATTAGAGTAGTATTTAAAATGCAATTAGCTAAAATAACATAACACGAGATATACAATGTGCTCAGACGATAGTGTTTCGCACTTAGTTTAGAATCTAGCTTTCGTTTATTTTCTACTTTAAACGCACATATTAATTAAACTTTGTTTAATTTATAATTATGAACAAAAATTTAAAGAAATTGACTATGTTTAAACATAGAAAAAGAACATCACTTTCAAAGAAAAATAAAACATTAATTAAAAAATTCATAGATCTTGAGCAAATAGATTAATCCTAAAAAGTATGTTATAGATGTTTTTTTTTCAATTTATTAAAGTAAATTATTGTCTATTTATAAAAAAATATGCAAATACAATCTTACATTCCCAACCAAATGATTGTGTTCGTTTTAGAAATGTTTCGTCTCCATAAGGGAAGATTTTTTTTTAAATCACTCACATGTTAAGAATGGTTTTCGAAATTAGTTTTCAAATTAAAAACTGCAGATGTATCAAAATTGAATTTTAACAATAATTCAATGAAATAACTCACTTTTCAGATTTTCTTATGTACTGATCTATACTGCCGTGTGTTTCAATAAAAAAATCCCAGATACCAGATTTTCAATGGATGGAAATCTGTGCGAAGGACTATCTCATGCGGTAAAAATCGTGTTTCTTCAAGATGTATTCCTATGTAACTAATACTTTAGGAAATATCGTTTATAAATATACAATGCGTGCAAAACTTTTTCCAAGTATTTATTTCTATAAGTTATCAGGATGTTAGTCGGTCTTCATAATAAATAAAAAAAAATATTTATCGTACAAAGCTATACGGAAAGATTTCTTAATCATTTTTGGTGTAAAGTCACCAGTCTCTGTCTCTCTTTATCCCCCTCTCTATCTATCTATCTATCTATCTATCTATCAATCTATCTATTCGTATCTCCTTTTACCTCTCCCTTTCTTTCTCTTTATATATATATATATATATATGTGTGTGTGTGTGTGTGTGTATAAAAAAATTAGGTATGTCTACATGTTAACATATGTGTACGTTCATCAGTCACTCATTTTGAAATATTGATTTTAGACGTAGTTAATCGAAATGTTAGTTTAATATGAACTCAACATACATTTGTTTTTTCCAAGAAACTCCACAATGTTCGATATTAAAGTTGTTGCATTATTTCATAAATCTACTTTACTCTAACGATATTTGCTTAAACGAAGCTTTCAATTCGTGAACAATGCTGCCGGGTGTACCCCTACCGCTTGAATGTTTAGAGAGAGTTGATATTTTTCCTCACTACATACTCTCCTAAAAGTATTCATTTAAAGCGGTCGCAAAAATCACATATTAACAATTCAGTCGTTTCATAAAGAAAATATGCTATTCGTTTCCTTGGGAATTTTTCTCGTTAGATACCGAGTATTCTTTAGAGAATCATTAATCTGTTATAAAAGATTAAGATGTCTTTTTTCGAATAAGAACGGTTGAGATATTTGCTTCTTTGTTGGAACTAGTTTTATGTTTAACCCGTCAAAACGCCGCAGCTGTTACGATTTAGGCTGTCACGATGAGCTGAATAGTTTGATGATAGATTTTTACAATCAAGCAACGCTGTGTTTTAGACATGCCACATCTTTCTGTCGATAACCCACAGAAACATTGGTTACAGCAAAGATGAATGATGATAATAATGATGTTTTATCCTCATCTTATTGCATATGTTGTTTAATGATAAAGCTGCAACTATTAATGAATCCAGCACAATTTAGCACCAAATAATTAAAAACAAAACTTTCCTTATAATATGATCCCTGTCATTTTTTATGTATGGCCAATCAGCAACATAAAATGCAATGATACCAGCAGACATGTCTGTCATAGAAATAATACACATAAAATTCGAATTATCTTTAAACATGTTAAACATGTTTACTATTCTTAAAAATTATCATGTAATCCTTAACAAGCAGTGTAATGCAATATGCTGTCGTATTCTAGATCATATCTTTATGAAGTACATACGGGCGTTTCTTGTAATGAAATAAAATATGAGCCGCTTTCAATGAGTATCCAGATTTTTTTGTACAGGCATTTAAATTTAGCGTAAACTCTTCAAAACTCAGTATTTTATTTTTATAGATCTTATGAAATACCATATCATTTTGATGATTTCCGATTTAAATTGACAGCCACAAAATGATTTGAAATACACTCTACTAAAGCATAATTGTCAAAGCTGGTAAATTTCGAAAATGCAATTTGAACATGAGGAAACATTAAAACATATATCACACGCGTCCTTTGAAAATTTGAAAAGCGGGCAATAAATGTATTGACTGCTTGACACCGCTTTTTGACTATCTTGCATGAATCGAGCATCAGGTACTGAGTGTTATAAGAGATTCCAGGGACGCAGGGAGTCTTTGAGTGATGATTAGAAGTATGATAGTAGGAAGGAAGTTAGTACACTATTGTCCATATAAGAAATCCATTGATAAGGACCGTCATGTGTCTATGGAGACAGTAAGTGTACAGTTTGATGTCAGCGGTGGAACTGTACACACAATATTTCTCGAGGAACTGAAGATGCGGAGGATTTGCACGAATTCATCAGTCCACATCTCCATCCTTGTTATTCATTATTTGACAAAAAGCGACACCAGGACAGTTTCTCAGCTTCCATATAGGCAAATCATTGTTTAATGTGACTTTTGATTATTCCCTTAAATCATAGAAAATCTTATAGGCTGTGATTATGAGACAATTGAAGAGATGAAAGTGGCAGTGACGGGTGTCATTGCCACACTCACATAAAAGGACCTTTTAGTAGTTGTTGGAATAGAACAACACGCACATTACAGCCGGAGGAGATTACTTCGAACGGGATTAGAATTTCCTATGTATACTGTTAATAAAAGTGCTTATACAAAAAATGTCTGGAAACTGATTGAAGGCAAATCGTAATATTTGCAATTTCGTTTGAAATTTGAGATATCATTGGAAATGATCAAATGCACAATATTCTCAGTGAATCCAATTAGTTCAGTATTCAACGCAAGAAAGTTATCATTTTGCGTTGATATATTGCAATCGATTGAACACAGGGCCAAAACTTTACTCTGATGAAGAATCAGTTTTCATTTTAATTAGAAACAGCAGGTGAAAGAGGACTAAAGCGTAAAAGTTACCAACATGATGCTGGACTTTGTATCCTAAAACAAAACGATGCGCCAATAGCGAATCTACATGACATTATTTCACTTTGGAATGACGATATTTCCCCAAACAAGTTAGGTGCTCGATTTCATGATGAGTGGAGAATTGTTATTCTCAGAGAGAAAAAAAAAACTAATTATTCAGTTAACTGCAATATGGCCTCCGTTCAACGAGATCTAGAGATGATGTCTTGAAACTACACTTAATTAGTGAATATATTCACACGGGTCTCGTTTCTGTAGAAATAACACCTAAAATATAAAAAGAAATTGTAAAGAGTTTAACCCAAACGTTTTCAGAAAGACAGTTTAAGCTGCATAATATCAGAAAATGTCATCTCAATTATCCAATTATTTCTCTCTGATAGTCGTCGATTAGAATGTCTCCAGGGTTTATAGTTACAACGCCCAGAGATACATCCTGACTGAAGCTTCTTCCTGATATTCATCAATGATTTCCTAAATTACATATTCAGATCATTCGCAGACATTCATGTAGAGAACAAGAATCTGGCAATCAAATAACCATGATGTTTTCGATTTTTATGTATCTCATCTTGACTCAGAAGCTTTTATCTTTACATCACCAACAATTTGGTTCTCATTTGGCTTCGATTGAAATTAATGGAATTCATCTTAAGGAAGCGACCGTCTTTGACAAGCTTATGAGACTAGAATTTACTGCTGGTCTGAAATGAGAAAACTTACATGAAATCCGTAGCCAAGGTCGCTGGACAAGTGGTTGGTTCATTCTATCGCTAAATGAAATATCGATACTATTTCATTCATAGTTTTAGAAAAGCCAAATTCTTTCTAATATTTAATTCTTTTGCAATATTGGAAGGATAACTGCCTGGAGCAAATATTTTTTACCACACTGATATCGTGGACTATCGCTTCAAAAACTCATATACAATGTTTCTCTTCTCTCTTCTACCTCTTTTACACAGAAGTTACCTTGCAAATCTATCTCCTATCTGGCGTGATTTACATAGCGTTGATCGACTGAATTTGAATTTAATCCCCTCCGTTAGGTGTGTCAGAAACTTCGTGAAAAATATTGAATAATTCGACCCTCTGTCCAAGGTTATAACTACTCGAACAATGTAATTCAAACCCTAATTTTTTTCAATTAAACGAGCAAGGACCAAGGTTTCAATTTAAAAAAAAACAACAAAACTAAAAACAACGTGGTTTAAAAAAAGGTTTTAAAACTTCGAACTTCGAAATTTCCCCCAAAACTGTTCTTTTTAGTTTTAAATTAGAATATATTATTTATTGATCTTTTATCTTCAATTTTTGATATATAAAACGCTGGCACATAAATTAATTATTTACTTTTTAATAGACATTTCAAAATGGGGGCGTGAATTAATTCAACCCTCTGTCTTTCCAAGCTTATAACTACTCATAAAAAACGGTTCTTTTTTCTTTTAAATTTGAATATATTATTTATTGATCTATTCGTGATCAATATATGATATTGAAAACTTTGGCACATAAATGAATTATTTACTTTTTAATATACATTTCAAAATAGGGGGGCGTGAATAAAAAAAAACCGTTTGTCTAAAATATTATACTCAGTTTATTAGAAAGAACATAAGATTTCACATTGATCCTGAAAATATAGTAAAAATAGAATCGATAGAAAACTTCTGATAGATTTTTAAAGTTTAAATATTGAAAAATACTGAATTCGTAGAATTCAATTAATTTCATTACTATTAAAAAGTACTATTTCTATTACTTTTTATATAACTTTAATAGTTTATTTTGGAAGTATAATCCATAAGGAAAATACACAACCCCTTTTAAAGGAGAAATTACGAGTGTTTTTTTAATATTTTATTCGCAGTTTCGTGTTAGGGGTGTCCAAAATTCCTGCAAAAATTCTAATGCGCCTAGACCTCCATGTGTTACATTCATGGCTAATACAAACCTTGTTGCAATCACTGTTAACAATTTCCCTTACTCTCTATATGTGCCTTAAACTAAATAAAATCGTCTTAGATAAACTTCCTTCGTAGAACAACGCACCCGCGAAACACAATACCGAAGTGATGCTTCCCAGCTTACTATAACATGGTCGTTTTCAAGTCCAAGTGTTACAATTATTCTTGAACCGCTCCCTTTCATAATCAATTCCTACACAATTTCCAACATTATATACGGCATAATCACGTCGACACACTGGTTCTCATCAGATCACCGAAGTTAAGCAACGTTGAGCCTCCCTGCAAGAGTTACAGATACCTAACGTTGTCATTTCCCCTGAAAGGGATGTACATGCGACTGGGAACCGCTTGTGAATTTCATACCACCACGAAACGTCCTCCTTTGGAAGAAGCCGGTTAAACACGATTAGTGTTAGTGCTGACGGACACCCACACAGTTTCCACCATTACCGATCATCACGGTAATGCCTCACGCGCTAGCTGTCATTCATTATTCCCGAGTGGCTTCTGAGCGTTGATACGCGGTTACTCACTAATAAGAACCCAACCATAACTGTAGAACAAAAGCTGGTGCTTCACCACCAACACGTATTGTGTTATATGTCGTTTAGAACAGTGTATTGTGTTATATGTCGTTTGGAACACTGTATTGTGTTATATGTCGTTTGGAACACTGTCTGGTGTTATATGTCGTTTGGAACACTGTCTTGTGTTATATGTCGTTTAGAACAGTGTATTGTGTTATATGTCGTTTGGAACACTGTATTGTGTTATATGTCGTTTGGAACACTGTTTTGCGTTATATGGCGTTTGGAACTCTGTATTGTGTTATATGCCGTTTGGAACAGTGTATTGTGTTATATTTCGTTTGGAACAGTGTATTGTGTTTGATGTCGTTTGGAACACTGTATTGTGTTATATGTCGTTTGGAACACTGTATTGTGTTATATGTCGTTTGGAACACTGCATTGTGTTATATGTCGTTTGGAACACTGTATTGTGTTATATGTCGGTTGGAACACTGTATTGTGTTATATGTCGTTTAGAACAGTGTATTGTGTTATATGTCGTTTTGAACTCTGTATTGTGTTATATGTCGTTTCGGACACTGTATTGTGTTATATGTCGTTTCGGACACTGTATTGCGTTATATGGCGTTTGGAACTCTGTATTGTGTTATATTTCGTTTGGAACACTTATTGTATTTTATGTCCTTTAAAACACTGTATTTTGTTATATGTCGTTTGGATCACTTATTGTATTATATGTCCTTTAGAACACTGTATTGTGTTATATGTCGTTTGGAACACTTATTGTATTATATGTCCTTTAGAACACTGTATTTTGTTATATGTCGTTTGGAACACTGTATTGTGTTATATGTCGTTTGGAACACTGTGTTGTGTTATATGTCGTTTGGAACACTGTATTGTGTTATATGTCGTTTGGAACACTGTATTGTGTTACATGTCGTTTAGAACAGTGTATTGTGTTATATGTCGTTTGGAACGCTGTATTGTGTTATATGTCGTTTGGAACTCTGTATTGTGTTATATGTCGTTTGGAACACTGTATTGTGTTATATGTCGTTTGAAACACTGTTTTGTGTTATATGTTGTTTCGGACACTGTATTGCGTTATATGGCGTTTGGAACTCTGTATTGTGTTATATGTCGTTTGGAACACTGTTTTGTATTATACGTCGTTTGGAACACTTATTGTATTATATGTCCTTTAGAACACTGTATTGTGTCATATGTCGTTTGGAACACTGTATTGTGTTATATGTCGTTTGGAACACTTATTGTATTATATGTCCTTTAGAACACTGTATTGTGTTATATGTCGTTTGGAACACTTATTATATTATATGTCCTTTAGAACACTGTATTGTGTTATATGTCGTTTGGAACACTTATTGTATTATATGTCCTTTAGAACACTGTATTGTGTTATATGTCGTTTGGAACACTTATTGTATTATATGTCCTTTAGAACACTGTATTTTCTTATATGTTGTTTGGAAGACTGTATTGTTTTATATGTCGTTTGGAACACTTATTGTATTATATGTCCTTTAGAACACTGTATTTTGTTATATGTCGTTTGGAAGACTGTATTGTGTTATATGTCGTTTGGAACACTATATTGTGTTATACGTCGTTTGAAACACTGTTTTGTGTTGTATGTCGTTTGGAACACTGTATAATGTTATATGCCGTTTGGAACACTGTGTTGTGTTATATGTCGTTTAGAACAGTGTATTGTGTTATATGCCGTTTGGAACAGTGTATTGTGTTATATGTCGTTTGGAACACTGTATTGTGTTATATGTCGTTTGGAACACTATATTGTGTTATATGTCGTTTGGAACACTGTATTGTGTTATATGTCGTTTGGAACACTGTATTGTGGTATATGTCGTTTGGAACACTATATTGTGTTATATGTCGTTTGGAACACTGTATTGTGTTATATGTTGTTTGGAACACTGTATTGTGTTATATGTTGTTTGGAACACTGTATTGTGTTATATGTCGTTTGGAACACTGTATTGTGTTATATGTCGTCTGCAACACTGTATTATGTTATATGTAGTTTGGACCTCTGTATTGTGTTATACGTCGTTTGGAACACTGTATTGTGTTATGTGTCGTTTGGAACACTGTATTTTTTATATGTCGTTTACAACACTGTATTGTGTTATATGTCGTTTGGAACACTGTATTGTGTTATATGCCGTTTGGAACACTGTATTATGGTATATGTCGTCTGCAACACTGTATTATGTTATATGTAGTTTGGACCTCTGTATTGTGTTATATGTCGTTTACAACACTGTATTGTGTTATATGTCGTTTGCAACACTGTATTCTGTTGTATGTCGTTTGGAACACTGTTTTGTGTAGTATGTCGTTTGGAACACTGTATTGTGTTATATGTCGTTTTCCATATTGTGTTGTGTGACATGTCGTTTGCGATATTGTGTTGTGTCACGTGTCGTTTGCAAAACAGTGATATGTCATGTCGTTTGCAACACTCTGTTTTGTCATATGTCGTTTGTAATACTGGTCAATCCACATTAATTTCTTTCGAGTCATTCAATACTTATTATCTATCGACTACTGAATGCTTTCCGCACCCTAAAGAATGCGGCACGGTGAGAGATTAACATTCCATAAAACTGAGTTTTTAATTGAGTCTAAAGACAAATAACTAAAAAATACATCGACATGTTATACAATAGTTATAATCAATGCACCCCCGTAGAAGCAAACAATGCTGTTTAATACACTTGAGTTTGTCCCCAAAAAATATTTCTAGCCGGACACAGTCGTACTTATGGTATTATTTCAACATTCACAGATAAAAGAAGCTCAGCGATTTTACAATTAAGGTCAATTTTAAAAAGAGATCGTGATTCCAAATATAATGCATAATTACTTAATACTAATAATTGTGTTATACAAAAATAGTTTTTTGTGGTCGAAATACTACATAGAATCGTAGTAAGATTCAAAACAAAATATGACAATATAACTCCGGGATACAATAACTCTGATATGTTTTTTTTTCAGGTTATGATGTAGAACACGACTTGTTCCTAACCCCAGGTTACGGTATTTTCCCCACTTTATCGTAATATTTATAATGTTGTTTTTTTTATTATATACATGTGTATTGTATTCTTTATGGTATTTTGTTATTAATTTTCAATGCCGTATCCCAGGGTTCTACTGCATGTCTATCTAAGTGTATGTATTGTTTTATACATAAGATTCTTTCATAAACTAATTAACTGACTATTATAACTTTTAAAAAAATCTATTTGCTAGAGATTGTGGGAGATGTTTACTATATTTCGTTTAATCTAATTACACGTAAATTTGATAAAAAAGGTGCCGTATTGAAATATATTTTTTTAATTTTGGAAAGGTTTTACTATGCTTATTGGAAATCAATTTATTGTTTTATCACTCTATTTACATTTTTATTGCTTTCTTGGTAGAAGACAAAACATGGACACGGACCTTTGTTAGATGATAGAAATGATCAAATTTGCATTGAACCATCGCTATAGTTATAAGATAACTAATGAAGCAAGCTTCTCTGAATTTCAATTAGTCTTGAGATCACTTAGAATCAATTGCGTGTGATTGGAAGAAAATTAAATAAATATGTTAGTATCATTTTAGTTTTAGTTTAATTGCTACAAATGAATATAAACGTGTTGCAAAATTGTCTCATTCGAGTAATTACTTTTTATGGCCGTCAGACAGTTTTCCATTTAATAAATTTATTAATAAAGAAGACATGATTTCCTAATGAAACTTCAATATCAACAGAGGAAAAAATAAATAAATAAAACAAAAAAACTTCTTATTAAAATTTTACTGCGTGTCTATAAAACCTGTACAGGAATAACCCTAGTTACATTCTTATCATATTTAATCAGTTCTCCTGTACATACAAAAAAAATATACAAAGAGAAGATAGCATAAACTTTTCTCGCTACTAGTTTTTTTTTCTTACTGAAACCGCCAGCAGCAGGTTAACAAAATGAATTACTTAAATTCGAGAAATATAAACTATTATGAACTCAGACATTACTACTTAAATTAATGTTGTCTTTATATTCAAACAGACATTTTAAAATCATCACTCATATTTAATTGTACACTTTCAATTTATGTGACATGTATTAATAGTATTAACTGTTACCATCCACCTACCACCCAATTCTGCTATCGACTTCTCTTCTATGGTATCTTCCGTTGCTTTGTATATATGTGCTACCTTTTATTCTATTATGGTAAGTTTTATTATAAACACGTTTGAAATTCACGTTTTGCCTAATTCAAACTTCTGACAATGTCAGACTGACCTGCTAGTAATCGGTAAATCAATGATTTTTTGAATGTCCGGTTCAGTCTAGTGCAAGATTCATTCACGCGCATATTAAATAGCCGAAGAAAAAAAAATATTCCAATTTATGTAAATACATACATAAACATCTTTTAGCTCTTATCATTTGTAAAGAGTACGGACAATATTTTAATCTTGGAATGTATAGAACCATATAATTGATGTGTTGCCTTTTATGAATTGCCTGATTCTGCTAAAACCGAGCAAAATGTGAAACGAAGTTTTCTGTATATGCTCCTTTTAAAAGGTTTGCTTGTAAGTTACACTCTTGAAAAATGTCTCGGAGGGTGACCACTAGATACACATGCGCATACTAGTATGTGTACCCACACTGATGCCTGCATACAGACAAACACGCATATTTTTTTTTATCGGATACGTTAAGTTTTCATATATAATATATTCTGCTGAGAGGTAAGGGTTGCGTACAAAACCAACCACGCCTCTACCTTATCTGCACCGTTTTAGTGTAGTGGCAAGGAGTCCAGGATGACTAACAACAACGTCGAGATAGCAAATAGCATTAAAGCACAGGGTTTTGTTAAATTGTCTGCCATTTTAGTTTGGAGCAGGCTCAACGTTGCTCATCTACGTGTTTTAACGGCACAATCATATATTTGGATATATAAATAAAAATGTAAAAGTATGTTTGTCAGTTACTGATAATCTAAATAACTACTAGATCGATTGATTTTTTAATCATAACATTATACTTAATCTTTATTTAATAACTTGGATTTTTTTTTGTAACGATGTTGACATTTTTTATATGCGGAAATATCATCAGTCACGTGACATCACTAAACAGAACTTCAGAATAATATCAGTAAATCACTTAATGTAAAAAGAATGTGTTTACCATATGGTTAGATTAGAAATGTTTCACAATTTTTAAATGAGTATGATTTAATCATGCGATTAGTTGAAATGTGAACATGTTATAAAAATTGAATTTAAATTAACAACGCGTTGCCGCTATCCTGTCAAATATTCATCGAAAATGGATACCGGCAACACAGCGACAATTGCGGATCTTTTTTTTTTTTACTATTCAGGAAATTAAAAATTTTAAATGGAATATTACGTATATTTTTTCTTTTTTTTACAAGGTGGTCACCACTTACCAAGGCCCGGAAGCCACTCGAGGATAAGGATCATTGTAAGTACAGTATGTTAGTGTGGATATTTAAAGTTGCTGCTTAAGGTTCATCAGGAATTTGTTTACGCTGGACTTGAAGACATCCAAGTTGTAGTCAGGAATGAAGCAGACATACGGAACAGAGTTCCAAAGGCGTGCAGTTTTAAGAAAGAAGCTTTGTTCATTGAATCTACCTTTTGAGTTAGGCATAGATAAAGAGTGGGGAAAGTTTTTGACAGTGGATTCAGCTAGACGGGTGTTTTTCGTAAAAGATTGGCGAGGGAGGACCAGAGATTGGAGTTCAGGCGAGTAGCTGACATGGACATAACAATAACACAAAGATAGGCTCGCAACGTCTTTCTGTTGGAGAGATGCTGCAGGGAAGAGAAAAGGGCATCCCCCACTAGGCCACGAAGTCTATTTTGTACTCTGTCAAGACAGGATAGGCTGTTTTTAGCAGCTTCTGTCCAGATATGGCAGCAGTATTCCATCAGTGGACGTACTTGGCTTTTATATAGATAGAGAATTGCATCAGTTGTGAGATATCTCTGGAGCGGGAGAAGGATCTCACCATCTTTCCAGCGATCTTGGCAACATATTTGATGTACGTGTTCCATTTCAGATCAGGAGTGAAGATCAAGCCCAGAAGATTTTCAAAACATGGGGCTTTTCATAGACGAGATACATCCATTTCAATTGATGCCAGATGGGGATCAGAACGTTGATGATGTAAAGATAGGAGTTTGGTTTTCGATGCATTAAAGGTAACCAGCCATGTCTTCCCCCACTGAACCACTCGAGATAAGAGAAGAGAGCATCAGAGAGAGCTTTATCATTTACAGCCTTTGATGTGTTGCTGTAGATGGTCGTGCCATCAGTATAGATGTCAACGAATGATTTAAGTATGTGTTTAGGGAGATCATTGATGTAGATCAAGAAGAGAGTTGGGACCAGGATGGATCCTTGAGGGACTCCAGCATTTATACAGTGGGCCTTTGATTTTTTGTCCATCAACCACTACTCTTATGAGCCTATCAGAGAGAAATGATTTAATGATAGAAAAGAATATGTCCAGTAATACCGTAGCTGGACATCTTGTGAAGTAGGCCTTTATTCCATACTTTGTCGAAGTCCTTTGATATGTCAAGAGTAATTGCCCTGGAAAGGAAGCCTTTGTCAAGAGATTCACTAATCCTATGAGATATAACCGTTAGCACATCTGCGGTACATCTTGCAGAACGGAAACCATATTGCGTGTCACTAAGAAGGTTATTTCTGCTGAGGTGGTTGACTATTTCTCGATTTAATATGGATTCCAGCAACTTAATAATGACACATAATATACTTATTGGTCTGTACTGAGAGGTACATGACTTATCACCTGAGTTCTTAAATACAGGGCATACTGATGAGGTTTTCCAGGGTGTTGGAAAACACCTCCCCTTGAGTCAACGTTTAAACAGTTTCGTAAGTATGGGAGCAAGGTCTGTTTGAAACTTTTTAACACTATTATTGGGATGCCGTCAGGGCCAGTAGCTTTACTGCAATCAAGGTTCTTGATTAGCTTGGCAACCGCACGCACAGATATTTGTATGTTACCTAACGTGTTCTGTGTAATAGGAGGACATATGGGGAGTTGATGGCCTTCGTCGCATAGGGTAGAATAAGCTGCAAAGTTCCTGGCAAATAGTTTGACCTTATCTGAAGCTGAGGAGATGACATCTGGTCCGTTGATAATGGTTGGGATAGAACGCACACTTCAGTTCAGGATCCTTTTTTTTTATTTGCTAAAACTGGTGGGAACCAAGCAGCTGATCAGCTACTTTGGATTTTATAGACTGGGCATTTAACATACTAGCTATCTTGTATTTTTATTACTCTTTTGATTGTTGACGTTCCTGAAAGGAGCTTTTGTCTCAGTGCATCTATTACGTTGGTGGCTATTGAAAAAAGTGATTTTTGTGTGCGATAGCAGCAGCACATTCTGGGGAGAACAATGGCTGACTGTTAGGTTTTTGTTGGGATTTCTTAGATGATATGAATCGGTCTATGCCTACAATTAGGCACTCGGTCATGTCTAATACTATAGAGGACATTTTCAAACATGGAATGCAGAGGTGGATCAGATATAAATGTACGGAAGATATCCCAGTCAGCCATAGAGTATCGGTATACAGTACGGTGGAGGGGTACGTCTGGGGACTTATTATACTTCATTTTCATCTTAACTGATACAACGGAGTGTTCGGAGGATCCTAGAGGAGAATGAACGGAACATGAACATAGCTCAGGGGAAGTTGAGAGAAAAATTTCTAGGAGGCTTGCATATTGACCTGTAGTATCGGGCACACGGGTTCGCGAACAATCTGAGTGTGGTCATAAGCAATGGCAAAATCATAGAAGAACCTCCCCTCATCGTCCGTATAATTTGAGTGGGTCACCCATTCCACGTTATGGACGTTAAAGTAACCACAGATGTGGATGTTAGCCGACGAATGTGCAGACAGGATGTGGTCTATTTTCTCAGATGTGCTCTTAAAGATTGTAACTCCGCTGTTTTGGGGCCGATAGAGGGCAAATATAAATGCAGTGGTGTAAGGAAGTGCAACCCGGAAGCACATATAAGGTGAATTAGGATCTTCTCTAAAGATATCTCTGCCACACGGGAAGCCACCCTTTATGTAGGCACATATTCCATGCCCATGGCGATCTTGGGTGTCAGATTTAGCTGTTAAATAAGAGTGTCCGTTAATTATGAACTCATCTAGGGAAGTGGTCGGCTTTATTCCAGTTTCACTTAGAAATAATATGTCCGGTTTCGTCTCCTGTAATTGGGTTTCAACCTCTGGAAGGTTGGGACGTAGACCCCTGATGTTGGAGAAGGAGACCTAGTAGTAGGGGTCTACGTTGGAAGATTGGGTTCTAGGTTTAATCGAGTTTTTATTCTGGAGATATTTCATGTTGGGTTTTGGGATTTGTGGAATGGGTCGGCATACTTGGTTAGAGCAGTACAGAGAGAGAAAGTAAGAGAGAAAAAGACAGGAACATTTTTGTAGGACACGAAAAGGTAAAGCCGTAACAATTACCCACTAGTATGGCATCGAGAGGCCCCACCAGAGACTACTGCATGGTCCAGATCCACTCACCAAATGGCAATACAGCAGTCCCAGTACTTTGCGCCTGCTGATAGGACAGCCTCCTTAGTGGTTAATCCAAGGTTCGGGTCCCTGACTATCAGGCGGATAACGCCAGCCCAGACAAAACGTTTACCTCCAGCACCCTTACTAGTTACATGGCCACAAGGACAGACAGAGACAGAAAAATATCCGACATCTCAGACTACTGGTCACCAAGTACTACCGACTTTAAGCAACTTTTTCTTTACCCTTTGTCAGAAAAATCACCCATTAAATGGGGACTGAATGACAAAATAGGAGAAGCGAGAGTTACTGGCGGTGCCGATAACACATCCACTGTATTATCTACCCTCCATAGTCCTATATCCGACTAAAATTGTTGTATCGTAATTCTCAATATAATACACAATTCTCCACATTCCTAGAATTGCATCTAAATAGCAATATGTATTCTGTTCATCTTTTAGTTACTGGCTTCGTTTCCATACTTTTTCTATTAGAAATATTATTTTCAGATATATTTACCTGGTCTCCCTAATTACCAGGATCTGTCTTCATTCTATATACAACAGAATGCATTCTATTTAAATATTTGTAAAACGGAGTCAGAAACGCAATATCGCGGCGATGGGGGGAGGGATTGGAGCTTAGTTGACAAAGTGGGACTTATTATTTTGAAGACTTTTTCCTTGCACCCCATATCAGGAAGAAGATACGTGGTACATGTACCAAGACAAATGTGACAACAATACTCCATTCATAAGCCAATGGTGTCTATGTAGTGATACAAGATACTCTCAGGTATGAATGGCCTTTTAGCACGATAAAATAAACCTTCTTTACAGCAACTTTCACAATGTTATCAATATATTTGTTCCCGTTCATATCGCCTGTGATGTTAAGCCGAGTAATCTGAAGGAAAAGTTCCCGGGTAAGGTGTTATTTCCATGGATAGCAGTGGTTAGAGCTATTTCTTCTAAATGTAAAAGGAGACCAACTTGGTTTTAATAGCATTAAATATTACCACCCACTGACGATCCGATTCCATATCAGTCTGGAAGTCATTTTCTAAAAATTATGTAATCGTCTTAGATTTTTGTAGGTCCGTCCTTTCCTCATGCAGGTTATAGAGCGTTCCATCATCAGTTATTATATACCAATTAGTAATCAAAAGATAAATTCAAATTCAAATTTATCTTGAAAGTACTATAAAATAGCACGGTATCTTTCTTCATAAGTATTAATATTATTAATGTGTTTCAGTATATGGTATATTATCTTGCAAGTAGTTATATTATTTATAAATAGTATTTTCTTTGTTTATATTTTATATTGATAATGCTAAAACAATATATATTTTTATACTTTTGTACACGAGATAAAAAATCAATGCGTTGTCAAGAGGCAAAAGTTAAAAAAAAATGAACATCGTTAATTTTTTTTTATTTACTTTATTTACAACTTCATAACACGTCTACAGGTATTTTTTGTACATACATGAATACTACATACGAATGGTGCTATTATAAGCACATTATATATACAAAGTTCGTGTATACATTTTACAGTTTCTTATTCTTAAAACATATGATTTAAATTAAAAAAAAAATGTTGTAAGGAAATTCAGACTGTATGAAAAAACACTTCCCGGAACTAATACAGCGGAGAATGACACTTCAGGTGATATTACTAGTATATTTATTTCTAAATAAAATCGATACAAACATATTTAATAGACGGTTAGGGATTAAATAGAGACAACGTTTCCGGAAGCTATACGTCTGAAACTTAAAAAAAAAACTGTTTTTTATTTGTCATATTTTTGTCAGCATTATTTATAACTATTTTGGAAAATTCTATTTATATTATTGTATGCAAGAATACGACCAAGATATTGTGACTGTTTAGTTGAAGCTTCATTGACACAGATGTGACAAAAATTCAGTTTACTACTGCCATACATGTTATGATTTTAGGTTCAAATAAACAGCCACAGGATTAATTGGAATCTGCCCTACAAAAGCGTGATTTTCGTTAATTTTAAATATGCAATCTTAACGTGAAGACTGTTTAAACAACGATATGCTTTAAAATTTTGTTTTACATTTGAAATAAAAATGCGAGAGATAGGTATGGGATGCTTTACATTGTATTTGAAACATCTCACAAGAATGAAGTTTTTTTTGTAATTGGCATAATATATTTAAGAAAAGCATGGCATTTGCGAGGGATGATGAGAATTGTGGGAGGAGTCAAGAAGTCAGAACATCAGAGTTGATTGGCCAAATAAAGGAGAAACTGACGATTCGGCAGATTTACGTGAATGCACTAGTCCACAACTCTATTTTTCATACTATTAGACTAAGGTGGGCATCCAGTCATTTCATCCCCCTCCTATAGTCCGGACACTTCTGAGCTTTTTGGTTATTCTCTGAACTCATCAAAAACCTTACAGGATATCGTTATCAAAGGATTGAGGAATGAAAGAGCTTGTGACGAGTGTCTTGCTTACACAAGAGGAATTCCATAGTGAATTCCGGAAGTTGTTGGGAGAGTAAACACGTGACTTGAAGCCGGAGAAGATTATTTCGAAGGAGATCAGAGTTTGATGTGTGTACTATCAATAAAAGTGTCCATACCTAGAATGTCTGAAACGAATTGGATGAACTTAGTACGTGATATACAAGCTATGCAAAAGGACAATGTGGAAATTAACAGCTGAATGTAAAACCGTATTTATAAAAAAAAATGAAACAAATGTCAGATCTATTCTTCATTTCCTCTGACCAAAACTAGAAATATTAGTCGCTAACGTTGTGATCTAATGCGGAATAGAGGCCTGTAATTTGCATCAAATGCCGAATAGAACAAAAAATCCGATTTCACACGCGTCGAGATCTCTGTTCGTGGCAGCAAAAAAAAAAAAACACTATTTACGGATCGATAGAGTAGCTGCAACTATTATTTTCGCAGTTACATAGTTCCAGTGATATTTACACAAACAGTTCATGAGACCGACCATAAACTGCTATTGTCACCTTTGTATCGAAAAAACGGGCTTCTCTTCCACACAACAAACATACTATCGAAGTAGGTCATTAGCAGAATTCCAATGTCAAGACAGAGCGAACATTTTGATGACTCGGCAATTGATTCCTTACGTACGAGTAGTGAAATTAAATCCATCACGTACGATAAATACCATCAGAAAGTAAACGCGAAGCAAAAGAAAATAATTTTTTTTTTTAAATTGACGCATGTATTTTCTATATCTGTCGGAATTTTCGTTAAAGTAAAATACACTTAATATATTTTTATTTTCATTAAAATTTAACCAAGGAACGCCACCAACAACTCTGTATCTAATATAATAGAAGACTATATTTGAAAAAAAAATAGTAGTTATAATGAACTCAAATTGAATTGATATAAAATTATTTCGACATTCTTTCTGAAGAGATCAACAACAATGTGTAATAACATGTTTCAAAAACATTATTAAAATATTAATGTCTATTAGCGGACCGCCCAACATTGCCCGGTCGTAAAATAAGATTAAATATGATATATCATTAATGCAGATTTCATATTTATTCTTAAAATATTTTGAACCCAATATATTTAAATGATTTAAACAGTTTAAAAAATAACACGGGTGCCACTAGCGAGAATAGAAATCAAACCGTTTAGCTTATGATTTACTTTTTTTTCTTTGTCATCAATGGCTGAACTATGTAGACATGTTTGCTGCAAGGCTAAAAATTACTTTTTTTTTATTTCTAGCGAGACCTGTGGAAATTGCCCTTTAATAGAATAATAAGTAGAATATTAGTTCCAGTCAGACCGAGAATCAAAAAATGACTATTTTTGTAGACAAATATAGATAACTGCTGGAGAGATATCATTACAAATAATAGAAGTCAGACATTGGCAGGAGATTAATAACATTAGTATTTTGATCTGCACTCAAGATACACTGTTGACAATAATTAACTTATAAGTATTGTAACCTGCACCCGCCATTTACTGGTTGTCGTTACCAAACTTGGCTGAGAGTAACTAACTTATTAGTATTGTAATCTACACCCACCATATACTGGCTGGCGAAAAAATAGTATATCGATCTTCATTTACCAAACACTGACTTGTGATAAGAAATCATCAACACACATTTGTTTGTTTAATTTGAATAACACCCAATCAAAATGTTGTTAAAGCCTTATCAGCGACACAATTCCTTTTGTTTTATAAAACATGTAGAATATTCCACTTTCCTTTTAAGTGATGTCACGATGATAACGGTCGAGGCGAATAAGCGTATTAATATATAGATATTAATAATTGCGCGAAAGATATCATATTATATATTTGACAATGGTTATATATATATATATACAAACATATATATATATATATATATATATATATATATATATATATATATATATATATATATATATACTAGCAAAAATGCCCGTCGTTGACTGGGTTCAAAAACAGCATACAGAAAATGGACCCTGATTTATGAGAGTATGATAGGTTCTGAAAAGGAAGGTTTGTAAATTTGGGTTGAATTTAGTGGTATATAAACCAAAGCAAAATATGATGAAAGTAAAAATAAAATAGATAAACCTCATAACTTATTATACCATACCTGTTCACACTGAAACAGTTATCACAATAGTTTGTGGTTCTATATGCAAAAACCTTCAGGCGCGAACGGACACCCCATAATTTCATTATACCATATTTCTTCAAACTGAAACATAATTATCAAAGTATACTTCGCGGATAGATATGAAAAGTCTTTATTAATGTTTGCGCCTATTTCCATTCTATGGAAGCTAGGTGCGAACGCAGACCCCACAATTTTATTATACCATCCCTATTCAAGTTAAAACATACTTATCAAACTATTATTATGTACATCTATATCAAAAACACTTGTAAACGTTTTTTTAAATTTTTTTTTCCATACTTTGTGGACCAGGCGCGAACGCAGACCTCACAATTTTAATGAATCACCGTTCTGGCAAATCATAGATACGCATTCATGTGTCTCGATACATCTTCTGTCATTATATGTAATCAGTTTTTTTTAAATAGTCAACCACATAGGAGCCTATTCGTGACCAGACACACACACAAACACACACACACACACACATGCAAACACACACATTCATCTTAATATTATATATATATATATATATATATATATATATATATATATATATATATATATATATATATAAGGGGTGGTCGCCAACAATGTGTACTTTTAATATTATTTTATTATTCCGTATTTTGGTTTTTCATTTAACATTATGTGTACATCAGTGTAATAATGTTTTTAAATCATTGACATCGTTTTTAACTCGTTTCAGACGTTCTGTGAAGCGTCCTCTTCAGAAAGTATTTAAAATGTAAGATATTTAGAATATACTCAAGATGTGTTTAAAATGTAAAATAACATTTTCGTAGTCCATTTGAAACGTTTCCGAGCGGTGGAAACATATGTGAGTGATTCTGCTTTTCATTCGTTCAATTTTTATTACTGCTTCGTTGAGGTGGACTGTGGCCACTGCTGTCTCATGTCTCTCTCTCTGTCTCTCTCTGTCTCTCTCTCTGTCTCTCTCTGCTTGTGTTTCTATTTATCTTTCTTTGTTTTTTCTCATTTTTCCCTTTCTACATGAGTGGAGGTGAGGGGCTCTTTCGTCCTTGGTTAACTGGGTGCATAGGGTAGGGTGTGTATGTGTGTGTGAGAGAGATTTTTCTTATATTGGTTTGAAGAATGTGTGTTCTGTTTTATAGTATTATAAAGTTATTTGCTTCCTTAGAAAGGCAATTGTGATCCAAGGTCTTTACTAATATCAATGTGTGAAGAAGGGGGACCAGCTCCTCTTAAATAAGGGTAGGGGTGTTTTCATTCAGTGTTGATATTTATTTTTTGATTCTTAGATTTTAGTATGTGATTTCAGTCTTAGACGTGTCTGACATTCTTAATATGTTTGTTTAGATGAAGAGTTGTATTTATAAATATACGAAGAACATTTTTTTAATGTTTCTATCTATTTGTCTCCCAATGTGGGTATGGCCAGATCCAGGATCGGTTCTTAGTGTGGGGAAGGTCTAGTTCCGTTCTCCAGAGAGGAAGGGGCACTTGGAGGGTATAAGATATATGTTTCTAGGTGTTTCTTAGTGTTGTTCGTTTCGAGGTAAAGTAGGGTTAGTACTGTTCAATGGGTTGTAATAGACACAGAGGTGTTATGTCAGTGTGTGGTTGTATGCGTGTGTGTGCTTTAATGTGTCGGTTCTCATTTATGTGTGTATATGTATATGTACGTGCATGCAAGTGTGCCTTGCATTTCATGTTTTTGTGTGTTGTTATTAGACTTTGTTTAGTTCGGGAGTGAATCTTGTTATGATTTTTTTTTCCTGTGTAAAGAAATAAAAATAATTGTCTGTTTGGAAGATTGGCATAATTTGAAAGCTTTTTCCACCGCACGTGTGTACGTATTTTGAAACATAGAGATGTCTGTTATCTGCGATTTTCATGTTGCTCTTATGTAAGACCACTCTATTGCTTACATTTTTGGTGGCGCCTATGTAGGATTTGTCGCATACTGTGCATCTTAGTGCATACGCTACATTTCTGCATATACAATTTAGATATTTTTTTATTTTGAATGTTTCTGTTGGGTTTTTGAATGTGTGTGTGTTTCCTTCTATTATTATGTCACATACTCCACATCGCGATTTGTTACATTTTGTAACGCCTTTTGTAGTGTGTGGAACGATTTTGAGGAAGTTAAGATGTGTTTTAAACAATATATATATATATATATATATATATATATATATAGTATTTTACTTCTAATTTTAATTTTGTATTTATTTGTTATTTTAAGATATGTTCTATTTTTCCTCATTAGTAATGATTATAGTATTAGTAAATGATCTTTCATGTAATAAATAATAATAGTAAATAATAATTAGTAAATTATATATCCCAACATTTTACTCATTATTTACTAATTATAATTCAATAATCATTACCCCTTTCATTTATATAAAAGGTATTTTCTTAAATGTATTCAACGTATGCATCAACCTTCTTTTAAACTGGGTTTATCTTAGCTCTATCTACCACCATCACCACAGTAGTTGGACGCAAAAGAATTCCGTCAATGTTTTACTGCATTAGCAAGTGCAATCTACTTAAGTTGCCCTCTATTGACACTTCTCTTCCACACTCTGTTTTGGTATTAATCCCTTTCTATTTCACTTTCTAACTCCGTGATATTTTCTTTTTCTTTCTCTCCTCTCTTAAAAAGAACCTCTTCTCTTATTTTTATTTCATTTAAATCTATATTTCTCTCCCACCTTACTTCCTCTGTTTTCCTCTTCTTTTTCTTCCCGTTCACTCTTTCGTCTTCCCTCTCTATCTTGGTTTTCATGCTCATTTGTAATTTTAAAGAATCTTTTATTTTAACTGGAATTGTCTGAAGAGATCGACAGGAAAATATTAATGCCCTCTCGATTGGAATAATTTGTAATGATTTTAGCGAAAAACTCTCGAGGTTGAAATAATTCAAACATATTTAGCTCTAATAAAGTATTGAGCACTTTCCCCTATTTTTTACCAAATATACCATATATATATATATATATATATATATATATATAATGATTTTCCACAACCGAACCAATGTCGCACCCCACAAGAGCCAAGAAAGCCAACAAGCAGGAAGTCCAAGACTCGAGTTTCGCTCTCATTTGGGCTCATCAGTAAGACATATCCTCGCTCGGAATTTTAAACCCGAACCTCTTGCATGCTAGGCGAGTATTCTACCAACCGAGAAAACACGCTACACATCAAGCAACCCGCAGCAAAGATCCGGCAGTGGAAAGAACCTACCTCATATCGAAGAAGGGACGAGGTATCAAATATATAATTTAAGTTTTGGAATTTCGATTTGTTAGCTGTCATGGCTCTTGTGGACTGCAGGGTTGTTTGGCTGTGGCAATAATTATATTAATATATATATATATATATATATATATATATATATATATATATATATATATATAACTACATTTACTCACATAAAACTAATATACGAAAGTATAGATTTATGCGTAAACTTTAAGTATTTACTTCAAAAGTGCTCAATACGTAGGTAGAGCTAGTTAGTAGTTTATAAAATATATACCGGCGAATGTCCGCTTTCTTTGAGTTCCCAGTATTTATTCGCTAGTGTTGTTTTTATACGTTAGTGTTGTTTTTATACGTATAAAAACAACACTAGCGAATAAATACTGGGAACTCAAAGAAAGCGGACATTCGCCGGTAGTCGAATGGAAAATAATAAGACAAGCTACCACGTGCAGACATCTAGACGACCCATGTAAATTATGCCTCCATGAAAAATTTGCTGTCCTGTACTTTAAAGAACCCCCAAATCTAATAAACTGTAGACGAGAAATACCAAACAACTGTGTTCACTAAATAAAACTTACTCTAGGATAACGATACAAAATAACTTTAAAACTTACAAAAACAATAGAAACAAACAAATAAATAAATTAAATAAACATGAATATACATAAACAATCACACATATATGTATATATATATGTATGTATGTGTGCAGATATGTGTGTACACATATGTATATTTATATATATATATATATATATATATATATATATATATATGAAAGTGAGGAAAACGTCTACCTTAAACCACTAACCTAGTTCTAAAACAAATCCTTTGTTCGATAAAATGCATGCCCATTGGCTGATAGGAAGGGGCGCGGTGGATATTAGAAAGCTGATTGGCTGACTAAAATCCTCGACATATATAAAAACAAGAAACAACCACAGAATTCGCGCATAAGCCTGACGAATCTCATAGTGGATGAAACGCGGAATATTCAGTGTAGCTTAATCGCCATATATATTTTATAAAGTACTATATATATATATATATATATATATATATATATATATATATATATATATAATTTAAATCAAAAAGATCAAAGAAACAAAAAAACGGGCAGGTGGAATTGTTAAAATTTCCTTAAGGCCTTATCGTCTGACCCTCTAAGAGGAAACGTCAGAATGATAAATTAAAAACTAAGAATCGAATGAGGAAAGAGGGAAATTGGTTTCAGTTGGAAAACCAGTGAGAAAAAAAAGAGAAAATATAATTCTCACTGTTCAGTTTTGAAACATCAGTTGGAAATATTTACTGATTTAAAACCACCTGAACAGTGATAATTATATTTTCTTTTCTTTTTTTTTTCTCTCACTGGTTTTCCAACTGAAACCAATTTCCCTCTTTCCTCATTCGATTCTTAGCTTTTAATTTATCATTCTGACGTTTCCTCTTAGAGGGTCAGACGATAAGGCCTTAAAGAAATTTTAACAATTCCACTTGCACATTTTTTTTGTTCCTTTGATTTTTTTTAAATTTAAATTAAATTATGTTTCCTCTGAAATTTCTCCTTCCATTTTGCTGTACCAAGAATTTACTTATATATATATATATATATATATATATATATATATATATATATATATATATATATATATATATATATTGTTGGGACAAGATTTATTGATTTCGCTGAGAACGGTATCAAATAATCTATGTCGTAAGAAATTGATAGAAAACAGTAAATAACGGGGCTCAAAATTTATTATGAGTACATTGATTAAAAAAAATAATAAAATAAAATTGTCCGCCAATAAATATTCGATGACAATAAAAGTATTAGAGGTGTGAAACATTTGTTGATTCTTATTCAACACCGTGTAACGTCGGGTCACCTTGCTAGTAAACAGAGCAGTTTAATAATTCAACTTAATAAAAATGTAGTAATCTTGGTAGTTGTATATTCTTACTAAACAGCATTATAAGTAATTCAAAATTTTTTTTTTAGATATAATCCTTAGAGAATAGAACGGATCCTATATGAATAATTTTATAAAACATTACTCGTTTATTTGTCTATAATAACCACAAGTTATAACAACTGACAATGACAAATGTTATCTCTGAAAAAATGTATGCGTCCTTTTTCCTTGGCGGCTGTAATTCTAAAAATCAATAAAATAAATTATTTACTCGACAAAACCCGCCATCCGTCGACTTATTCATCCCGGTTATTCTCTTTAACAATAGCGCTTACCAATGTTATCTCAGAATTAGCTAAATCTGTAGACACTTGTCTCTCTGTGTTACGGAGACATCAAACTTAAATTCAACACAGGAATAGAACAATCAACTTTCTAAAACCAGGACGACCACGACAACATCTCTTTTCCTACATGAATAAATTATGAGCAGGAATTTATTATGCTTGACAATAGAAACATTTAAAGAAACCTATTTATCACTTCATATCAACGTGAAAAGTCGTCTTGAACAATACATTTAAGGTTGTGTTAGTTACACATTGCACACATTTTGTTTTTGTTTTGACTCACACAAAAATATTGACATGGCATTGTGTTCCTCGATATGCTATATTGTTGCTATGCGAGTCGGGCACTTTAAGTGAACTCACGAATATCGCACTTGAGGACTCTCTGATATCAATACTGATGAGACTTCAAAACGAAATAGAACTATGGAGCTTAGTATTAACAATACCTAAATGAAATTAAGATACAATACGCATCTGCTAATGAAACTGTTTATCATTTTTTTATTACAAAATACATGACCACTTTAATGTCGGGGCTACTATCAGGGACATAAGCTACAGGAAAATTGTGTAGGGAGTTGGGCAGCAAGATCTCGGTTTAAATTACACTTGAACTTCTGCATGTCAGTACATTTGGGGAATTCCAAAATCTAGAGGTTCTGGGGAAGAAACTACTAGAGTAGAAAGCTCTCTTACATCTAGGGATTTCTAGTGTGTAGAGGTGATATAAAGCTACCTCTCGGATTTGTCAGGGGTTTCACATCGCGGACGTACAAGTGCTTGCAGTTCGTCGGAACATTCACCATTAAAATATTTGTAGAAAAGGCAGAGGGGGGCAACTGCTGTTTGCCATAGTTTTTGAGTATGTAAGAAAAATATAACTGGCAAATAATATTTGTGGAGATTTGATGACAGGACTGGTTTATGTGCTGTCGATTCAAATGACGGTGGATGAGCTTGAAGCTCGAATAGCAAAAAGATGCTGCAACAATTAACGACGCAATACCGCGACGCGTTTTGCAAGAATAAGATAATCGGATTGATGTGTGTCCTGTGACTAATGGTGCTCACACTGAACATCTTTGAACATTCTAAGAAAAAACTGTAACGTCAATCTTTCTGAATATACGCGTATTTATATCCTAAATATTTCTCGAGATATTCAATGTCAAATTGTCCCCAAGACTTTGGAATACACGCACACATTTATTGAGATTGTCGGACTGACTTCCTCATCTTGGTTGTTATAGTCACAATGTTTCGGCAGTTTTGCCGTCCGGCCTTCATCATGTGTTTTGTATCGAACTGGGGAACTGTTAGTTAGGAGTCTCGAACACATACACACATGCACACAGATACACACAAGGGCACCCCCACATATATATATATATATATATATACATGTATATATATATACATATATATATATATATATATATATATATATATGTATATATATATATATAAGAAACCAGGGATACAGCAGTTACAATTAGTAACTAAATACAGTGCAGTAAACATGCATATAATCAAACACAAATTATATATATCACCGTAGGCGGGACAAATACCGTAACAAGATACCCGAATAACATCATATTCTCCATCGTAATCTGAACAAAAAACGTATCACAGGGCTATCCTATCCCAGGGTTTTATTATTATTATATATTTTTTCCACATATATATATACATATATATATATATATATATATATGTATATATATATATATATAATTTTTAAAATGTAATTATCCACTGACACGTGTTTCGTCGTCTACGACTCATCATAGTGACTGAATATAGCCGGATTATATATATATATATATATATATATATATATATATATATATATATATATATATATATATATAAGCTACGAATACATCGTATTGTCGCATTGCCATAAGTTATTCTAAATACTGAATAAAAATGACTTTCGATGGTAATACGTTTAAATTTAAATAAATAATAATTATTTATTTAATCCTATATAATTATGTTTTTAAAAGGGATGTCCCTAGTGTGGAAAATTACTGTTACTTCAATTCGAAGCATTCGAAGATAATCGTATAGTAATGATTGAGGCTGGTATTATTTGATGATTTTACCTAAAAGTACAAATTTGTAAACTCTTAACTGAATTGCTTTATATTAGGTTATTTTAATAAAATGGATTAGAACAAAAAAGTGACTTTAAAGAGAATGATATTGTTATAGTCTACCTCGGAAAGATAATAGTGTTCTGTACCTCAGCTTTCTCAATTATGAAAAAGGAGCGCCTACTATAAATACGTAAGCCTCTCATGGAGTGACAAGCTCTTTTGCTATTGCAAAAGATGCATATAGTATGCGCTTTTTCGGTGTGTTTGGCAACGTTTTGCATTCTTTGAACTTTTCCTTTCACCGTATAAAATATTCATGAAATTAAGATGCAGGCGGAAAGATCTAAGGTTCGACGTTTCGTCCGTCTTATGCGTGCTTTCTCAAGAAGGATGGTCTATGAAGAAGCTCGAATGTTTAGGGGTATATTTACTAATAGGGTAAACTCTTTATGGAAATTAAACATTTATATACATATCAGTTTGTGATTGTTGTAATATATACAATACTATATACATATATATGTATACGCATATGTATATTCTTTTTTATATAGTACATTCACGTGTGATGACCCACCATCGAAGTTGTGGTGTGTGATCTTGAACGTAACCTTACACGACCTTGAACCTCTGATCGCGGCCCAGTTATGATCTTAACCCTGGGTCGATGCCCAATTATGATTATACTAGTCACCGGGTAATTAATTATGTCGACTGGGCAACCAGGTCTGCCAACCGTTGGTACGTCGCGTCACCAAGTGAGTCCTCGTCAAGGCGTTGGAGGACTCCTCTCGGTTGCACGGTCCTCAAGGCCTGTTCCTCTTGATCGTCTAGTTGGTCGTCCTGTTGACTGGTGTTCGTTGACGGGAACGGGGTCACAAGTGGCAAGTAAAAAGAATTAAAATTACATGGAATAACAGCACATCAGCAAACAAACTCCGGAGGTTGGTTGATATATAATGTATTTAGGAAATTCATAAATGATTATCTACAGACGTATGTACAATTGAAGATTAAATGGAAGCAAGCAATTAGATTTGTGAATGAGCTTCTTGTTGTTGAAATACTCGGTCGGAGTCGCGGACCGTTGTAATTATAACTAAGGTGTTCTGGCTGGTCTCTTCCTAGGTCCTCTGAATTCTATTAAGTTGCAAATTGAGCTCTCTGGCGACCAGCGAGGGGGAGAGAGAAGTTGGGTGGCTGGAGTTCTCTACCGAGACCTTATCTCTGTCTCTCCAGAGATCTCTCTCTGTCTTCTCTCTTCTTATCTCCTATCTCTCTCTGATTAAATCGAGTTTTACAGATCTTATATAGTAAAACCCTTGAATAATGACGACGCCTACGTTCGTCTTCGACCAATCAAATTGATTGATAACAATCCACCTGATTCCTTCTCATTGGTCAATTTGGCCTGTGGCAGGTATTATTTTTCCGCCCCCAATTTCCAAAATCAAATTGACTCCTCCCCAAGTTGTCTGACCCCGCCTTCTTTATAATGTTTCTTTCCATATTATCAACTGATAATCAGAGGAAATATTATTGTTTAACTTGTAATAGATCACCAGCTTTCATCTATTTAAAAAAATATCCGTTTGATATTCTTTCCCCTTTGAATTTATTAGTTTTGTAAGAACATCCGTGTGATTTTTAAAAAAATATTCTTCACATGTCAGAATTCCCTTTAGCGCCCAAAAGACATTTTTAGATAAGTCATATTGAAAAACAATTCATGTCGAACCTTGGGCTGACGTCATGAATTTTTTTATCAGGCCCGATCTGTTTCGTGTGTGTGTGTGTTTCTCAGATCAAAAACGATCCGACATTTCACCTGTCAACCAACACATTTCCAAGCCGACCGACATTTCAAAGCTCTGATTCGGAATATTTTGTGTTTGGCTCGTTTAGTTCAAACGCGGGCGTATTTTGCTTAAAAAATGTTTTAAGTAATCTTTCGCTTTGAAGTTTAGCAGGCGATTTCTATTTTTATCCCCCGACCGTATGGTATCTCAACAACAAGATTTTGATACATAAAAATATTAACTAAAAAAAATTATTTTTTTCTGTAACCGGTGTTCGCCCGGGATTGATTATCACATTTAACAAAAAAACGTCACATCGACCCTACTGATCTGATGCAGCCCCTCTTTGGTGTTACAGTGTGAATATGTTTTAAATGTTTACTTGATCAAATATGCCCTTGTTTCAAATTCTACCAAGCTACATGATTCCCAAAATTCTCTTTAGAGAGACATCCTTGATACTGATTACTCTATTCTTTTAGCGTTTGTTGAAGATCATGAAAAGTTGAAGGTGTGCGTTACATTCTATTCTCTTATCTATTCCAAACGCAAGAAAACAGCAGAGAGAATAAGCTATTAAGAATTCTCGGCGCACGTATTCTTTACTTATTGCCATTCTTAATTGTATCTGAAGTCTTTGTCTAACGCACAGCAACAACACTTTTTGGTTTAAACGTCAAGCAGAGGTTTGCTAGTCACAAGTTGAGTCGAGTAGAGTTCGTTGTTGACAGCACGAGATACACGGCGACGTTCTCTATTTGTATCTCTGAAATGATTCTTTCACTCCTCCCAGCGATCGCCGTTTATAATGTTTCGGGCAAACCCAATTTGAATATACCACAGCAGTTGTTCCTCCTACCACTTCAAAGCCAGGGTCCAGGACTCCGTGCACTGGTCTATCTCCGCACGAAAATCAGGCTAATCTAGGGTGACTGCCGCGCAAACACACTCTTCGCGTTGGGAGAACGTCACGTTCTCGGCTCAATCTACTACGACTCCGTCCAGCTGCACAATTGCGGCCATTCCTAAGAGTAAATCGTACCCAAGTAGCTCCCTGTCCGTGATCAGAGCTTGCACGGCTACTTCAGGCCCGCTGCTGATGCTTATGTGGATGACACCTCCTCCGCAAGAGGTCAACGAACTCCCGCCCACAGTCAGCACCAGAGCTCTTGTCCTTTTCCAAGTGTCGCAACGTTATTTGCGCACAATTGTCTGGGCGCAACCCGTGTCCACAAGCGCGTGGCACTCATACCCGTTAGCGCGTACGCTAACCGCAGGTAGCGTCGTGTTTTATGACGATCTAGGGAGAACACCGGCGCTGTAAGTCCCCCCTTGCCCGTTTACCTGACAGGCGCAATTTTTGCATTTGTGATACCGCACTCCGCTAGGCTTCTTGGTCGTTAACCGCGAGGAAAGGCAATCACGGGCTCAAATCATTGGGTCCACTCATCTGAAGCAGTTAACACTTCTGGTGTTCTCGCTAACAGTAGCCAGTGGTGTAGTTACAGATGCGTCCTCTCGAATTTGCACCGCAGCGACAACATCTTCATATCTTGTATCCATCAGCACGGCACGAGCTCTCTCAAGCAGCTCTTTCAATGACAGCTTGTCCATTCGGGTTGAGGCTCGCAAAACTCCCATTGCATAGCATGGCAATCCTTTCACGAAGGCTTCCTTTATCAAACACTCTGGTGGCATTTCACCTACCATCGTGCTAGCCGCTGCAAATCCGTTCAACACTAATCCACAGTCTGACCTGGCCGAAGGCACCGGGCGGTGAACTATCCCAATGCCGTAAACGAATCCGTCCGTAAGCCTTTGCAAAGGCGCGCTTAATTTCTTCGAGCCCACTTTGTTGGTCCTCCGAGAGTTGCCGATACATCTCGCGAGCCGCAGCGGCAGTACTCGCTCCACCTTGGTTACCTCGCACAGCTCACACGTTAATTCTACATCCTCTAGCCATTTTACTATTGGGACGTCCGTTGCTGCGAGTTCAGTTGAACTCGGGGATGGGTCGGGGGCCAAATTGTCTTAGAGACATGATTAGAATACACCCGGGATAGCTTGTATCAGAATTCCTTGTCTAACGCAAAGCAAAAACACGTTTTGGTTTGAATGTCAAGCAGAGGTTCGCTAGTTACAAGTTGAGTTGAGTAGAGTTGTTTGTGCACAACACGAGATACATGTTGACGTTCTAGAGTCGCGTGTCTTAAACGCTTCTCCCGCTCCTCCCAGCGACTCCCCATTTATAATGTTTCAGGCCACCCAATTTGCATATACCACACTAGACTGCACGAGATCTATGCATGACCAGAGGCTTTAAAAGATAACAGCCGCCATCTTGGGCCTCTTTTTTTTCTTTTTTTTTATCTTTCAGCCAAGACAGATTCTCGCCCGTTTTTGCGGCAGGTCCTCTCTATATCACAGCCTGAGGAGAAACTGATGTATTGTATATTTCCTTGCATTTTTCTAGGTAAAAACGTTATGTCAAAAAAGAGTTAGAAGGACATCAAACCTTTACAGTAGAGTTTAGATATACACTTGATGTTTAAATATACACTTGAAGTGTGATTAGATCGATAAAATAATGTTCAGTGGTTGTTTTTGTGTATGAAAATTCTGCTGGAGAAGATCCTGTTGATGATTTTTTCCTACTCTTGATTCATGTCATTCCTTGTTATACACACCTTGCAATCGACTGTAACATGCTTTAACCGGTACAGGTAAATATCGCTTATAACACTTCACAGAGATATTCAACAATGTTTCCAGCAGTCACCATGATCACTTTTATTTATCATACTTGCCATTGATGGAATTTTTATGCTAAAATGGAATTGTCGAATCTCATTGGAGAAAAATTAAGTAAGAGTCAAAAGACTGCACCATATTATAAGTCAATCTTTGATGTCTCTTCAAATGTTAAATATTACGTATTAGATATGATTAATAGACCTGAATAGAATACTATTATCGTTGTCTGACGTGGGAGACCTAAATTGAGAGAAATATTAGCTGTATGAGAAGAATTGGGCATTGCTTTGTCTGTTGTTTGAATGCAAGCTGTAACGTCATTTGGACGCTTGAACGAGGTTCGTTACTATTCAACCCTCTCTTCATGCCGTCCGGTACCGTCACAAACGAACAAACAAACAAAAATAAATACACCCGTTATTCATTACCGTTAATTTCAAAACATCGCCTGCCGTCGCCACACTATTTCCAAAGTATATGGTCCCCACCATGAGGCCAAACGTCTATACTGCCCGATCGCTTCCATTCTTTTCGTACAGATACTGCCTTTTATCACCTTTTTGTCACGCAAGTGCGCGTATGCTTGTACATTTGCATAGTGTTCAAATGACTGTTGTTGGTAAAACTGTCGCTAGCCATTTATGTTTTAGCTGCTGATGATATTTTACACGTGGTCATACGTACTCTATCTTTAGATGGCTTAAGGACGAGTCGATCAGAAGACAAAGATCATGTGTTTCGATCGCATTTTTAATCAATGAAATATCTACATGGATATTTACAGCGAACCCACTGCAATATATGAGTTTGAGGAATTCACTTTTCTGCTTATAATACACCTCTTATGGTGAGGCATAAAAATGTCCTTGGTTATTGTTCTAAACGTGTGTTTTTCATACTCTGCTATATGTATAGCATACAATATTTATTATTTTTCATCCCTATTCACCAAAAGAGTACTGATTTAAATATACTAATTATGCACAGTGTTGCACGGTTGGTTCCGATGCAACGCCAGAAAATGCGTGGATCGATTATAATTCTGATTGTGTTTCGTGTCTAAATAGAACGCAGCTATATTAGTATTTAGAATGAAATATGTTTCTACAATGACTTCATGAAAATAGAACTTTTATTAAAACAACAGCCTATAAATTTTAACCGACAAACTTATAACAAACGAATACGTGACAAAAATCACGTGATTTGATTCGTAAGCAACGAGTATTGATGACGTAATTGCAAAGAGAGATATCTTTTTTACACGTAAATTTTAGTCTGTTAGTAGTTAAAGTTGGAGGGAGGCAGTCGAGTAGAGATTAGCTGGCGACCAGTCCTGATTGCTTTGAACACCGAACAAGCTGTCGGTGTATTGTCGATAGAGTGTAGAACTAAAGAACTGTTATCTTTCCTGTTTTGTTGTAAAGTCTGTTGTAAATGCTGTGTATCGCTTGTTAAACATTATCTGTACGTATATGGACGTGTAGCAACACGTAAACACTAGAGACCAATAGAAAACCATTATAAATATTATACACGCATCAATTCGGCGAACACCCGATCACAAAATGGAGAACACACCTGTCACACACTTAAATATACACGCAAACATATGAAATAAATGTTATATACACCTGTTATATAGACCCCACTATGAACATATTTAATCGTCTTATTCGCTTATAAATACACACCCTGCAATACAATATAGTAGTCATTCTGGTGACTATATAAAATTTGATGTCTGTATAAAACAAATAAATGTTAAATTTAAATTGCTCGTTGACAGATGGACCGTGTAAAAGATATAATACATCACAATTAAATTGAATTAAAAAATTTAACTAATATCTTAAACGGAAAGGAGTTACTTGCAGTAAAATATTGACGTCATTCCGATTAGTAGAGCACACAGTTTCGCCACTATAATACGATTTATAGGTTAACGAATTAGAGGTAGAATCGCAGTTAACAATCCTGAAATATGCCAAGTAATGATGAATCATTTTATATAATTAACTTAAACAATATACACATGTAAACCCTCGGCCTCCTTGATTCTGTATTTGAATATAAATTATCTGTATGTATTTATTCCAAAGTAAATAATTATTTTAACCTCGTCTTTGATTTCAGTTTCTTTTATGTGTGGTTTTCCTTTTATTTTTTCTAACGTTTTCCGAAATACTTCTTTTGATACGTGTTGTTCAGGAATTACCTGATAGAACTATTAATGAGATGTGGCGTTTCTATAAAACCAGCATAGATGGTTTCAAAGAGTTATGTGGAATCTATCGTTTTTCGATGTTTTTTTTCTCATCAAACAAAGTAATTACCTCTTGGAATCGATTTGTCACAAAATTGGTTAATTGTAAAGCTCTGATCACTTTCAGCTTAGGTTATTTTTTATGTGCTGTTTAAATACAATTAAAAGGGATAAAATACTATTCTTTAGATAATGCAGCCTTTTATGTCTCATAAAAAACAATGAGAAATGGTGTGATTGTAAATGCTAGTTGATCTGTATTCCCTTTTATCTTTCCACCTTCATGCAAATTGGTTGCTTAGATTGTAACGAAATTTTTTAGACTATTATATGACTAGGTGGGTAAGAGAACCGACGTCGATGGAAGAGCGAAATGACTTTGTTCTCTATATTAATTAAGCATCATTTTATTGTGGAGAATATGTTTTTTCGAATGTTCTATAATGCATGCATGTGTTTACAATATGCCCATGAGTGATATATATATATATATATATATATATATATATATATATATATATATATATATATATATATATATACTAGCAAATGTACCCGTCGTTAACTGGGTTCAAAAACAGCCTACAGAAAATGGACTCTGATTTATGAGAGTATGAGAGGTTATGAAAAGGAAGGGTTATAAATTTGGGTTGAATTTAGGGGTATCAAAACCAAGACAAAATATGATGAGAGTAAAAATAAAATAGATAAACCACATAATTTATTATACCATACTTGTTCACACTAAAACACTTATCGCAATATTCTGTGGATCAATATTAAAAAAAAAAAAACTTTTTAAACTTTGTGACATATTTCCATTCTATTGAGGTCAGGCGCGAACCAACCCCCCATAATTTTATTATACCATATTTCTTCAAACTGAAACATAATTATCAAAGTATACTTACGCAGAGAGATATGAAAAGTCTTTATTAAAGTGTATGCCTTTTTCTATTCTATGGAGGCGGGGGCAAACAACGACCCCACAATTTTATTATACTATCCCTATTTAAGTTAAAACATACTTATCAAAGTATTATTATGTACATCTATATCAAACACACTTTAAATGTTTTTTTTTAATATTTAATTTTTTTTATTTTCATACTTTGTGGACCAGGCGCGAACGAAGACCCCACAATTTTTATGAACCACCGTTCTGCGAGATGAAATATACCCATTCCTGTGTCTCGATACATCTTCTATTATTATATGTAATCAGTTTATTTTTAAATAGTCAACCATATAGGAGCCTATTGGTGACCAGACACACACACACATACATTCAGCTATATATATATATATATATATATATATATATATATATATATATATATATATATATATATATATATATATATCACTCATGGGAATATTGAAAACACACACACATATATATATAAATATATATATATATATAAATACATATATATATATAATATAATATAAAGTAGCATAAGAAATCCCCTCTGGACGTAGTTATCGTAGGTTTTCAAAAACAACTAATGCAATATACAAATGCAATACAGTAAGGCTAATAGCCACTATCTTATGTAGCTTTCGAGTACCTTTTTAGACAAATTCAATTGTTCAAATAAAATACTACATTACATCCTATGAGCAACACCATGATAATCGCAACATATGTAAGTCAGGGGTCACTATTTTTCTCTCTCTTACTATTTACCCCTACCACTACTACCAGTAGTAACCGAGAAAAATTCTACACGTTCCACAGAATCTTTGATTATACTGACCATAAATGTTTTATACATACATAGGTCTAACACAATCATTCTAATTTAAGTTTCACGAATAACCCCCCTCTCGCTAAAGTGATTGGCTTAGCTCTGAAAATTCTCATATTCTCGATTCGGTTCTTCACTTTATAAAAGAACAATTGCTAACATTAAAATATGGTGTCAATAAGATACTTATTGTTTTCCCGGCGTCAAGTTCATTTAATGCATAGGTCATTTAAGTCATGTAAGATCGAACAATATAAGAGAGGGGAACTCATTAAACGATCATTTAATAAAAAGTTTACTTCATTTCCTTTACAAAGTTTAAACCCTACTATCCACTATAAAGGTCTTCGGTTTAATATAGAAATCAAGAATTATTGTTTAGTTTCGGTTATCATGTGATAAAAATTTATCGTATGAGCAACCAAACCTTACATAATTTACTATTACAATTGTCAAGAATCGTAAATTATTTTATACAATATAATATTTTAAATAATAAATACATTTATGAATTTATTTGTGTAAGAAGAACGTTTAATAAAACAACGTAAGTGTTTAATAATAGAAAAATATTGTTTAAAGTAAAATAATATTGACTAGAACTTTTTAACCAAGTAGCAAAATTTATTAAACATCAGATGGTTTTAGTTTCATTAAACATTCATTAAAATATGTTGCACAAACAAAAGTTAATTTTTCGTATAGGTAATAAATGTTCCTTTATATAAATGTTAGAATAATATAAAAACAAATATTAAGTTACAAAAATACTGATATAAAAATCTTAAAAATATAGACGAAAAAAGCGTCAACACATAGTAACTGTTCTATTATAAACGTATTAAAATAAAATTCATAAGAAAACGTACAGGTTTATGAAAGTCAACTTTTTCAATTATAAAAGTCGAATAAAGGTTAGGTTAATTTTAACAATTTAACAAATATATAAGTAAATTATGTACGTCTTCTAGACAATGAAGTCTTATCCCATGATAACCGAAAGTAAACGAGAAACGATTGATTCTTAAATGAAACCAAACCTCCTTCGTCGTCTTCGTCGTAGTCAAAAAAAACAACACATAAATCACACAGTCTTTGCGATCCCAGTATTTTACCATTGACTACACTTCGTAATACAGACTGGTATTCTGTTCATTTATAATTTATTCAGTTTATATTCTGTCTGTCGCAAAAATAAACATACTGCTTTATTTTTGAAGCTTTAAACACACACTCCACTAAAACCCTCTCTTTTGTCGTCGTGGTCATCGTGATCATCGAAAACTATAACATAACTTTCGCTAGTGTTTTTTTTTTATCGTATTGAAAACACTTCGCACAACGAATACCCTAGCGGTTCGTTTTCTTTTCTTTTTTATATACAACGCATCTAGCAATTGGAACCTCCTATCATATTTTTCCCTTTTCGGCTTTTGAAATTAATTCTGCCGATTACGAGGAGCGTGCAATAATTACTGCCCCTGATCCACTTCCAGTTTTCTGATCTAACTGAAATTTTGCATGTGATAATGATTTACTCTACAGGTTATGTGCAAAATTACAGCTCTGAACTACTTGTGGTTTCTGTTTTACAGATGTTTGAACTGAGTCAGGCGTGAAATGCAGGCTGTTGCATGTCGAGCAGTGATCCGGTTTTTGTCTTTGAAAGTACGCACACCACAGTAGACTTTTGATTAAATAAAATACACTTATGGTGATAATGCCCCATCTGATGACCTTGCAAAACGCTGGCATCGTGAATTCAAACATGGCCGAAAGACTGGAAACAGCTCCCAGACCTGATCGCCCCCTTTTGCCATTGATGAGGCATCTGTCCGTCAAGTTGAGGTTGCCTTTTTGGAAGATCAGTGCATTAATATTCGCCAAATAACCCTAGATGTCAAGATTAGTACAAGGTCTGTGGAAATTATCATTCATGAGCATTTGCATATGCATAAGGTGTCTGCCAGATGGATTCCCAGGTTGCTCACACCATTCCAGAAGCGAGAACGCGTCGAGTGCTCGAATATGAATTTGGAGATGTGCCAAGGAGATGAGTCAAAGTTTTTCAAAAGACTGATTACAAAAGATGTAACCTGGATCCATCACCATGATCTAGAGACCAACACCCACTCAATGTATTGGAACCACTTGGAATAACAACCTCCAAAGAAAACAAGAGTGCAACCCTCCGCTGGCAAGGTAAGGATCACAGTCTTCTGGGACCAGGGCGGAGTAGTTATGACAGATTTCGTGCAAAGGGTACCACAATTACATGATCTTATTATGCTTCACTAATTAGGAAATTAAGGGAAGCTATCAAAATCAAGAGGCGGGGCAAGATCAGCTAAGGTACCCTCCTCTTGCAGGACAACGCTTCGATCCACAACTCGCATGTAGCCAGATCAGAATCACGGGCGTGTGGTTATGAAATCCAACTCAATCCTCCCTACTCTCCTGACCTTGCACCCTCTGACATTCACCTCTTCCCAGTCATGAAATTGTTTTTGAAAGGAAAACGTTTCCCAGATGATGCAGCCTTGATTTCTGAAGTCACGTCGTGGTTGGAGGACCAACCTGGTGTGTTCTACAAAAACAATCTCCAGTACTGTATCAAACAATGGGAGAAATGTTTAATTCTGGGCGGTTCCTATGTAGAGAAAGACTAAAAACTGTGCCAAGTTTCGTTGCTCTTCCGCTCTAAGAAGTGGGTCAGAAGCATTACTTATTGCAAGCCGCTTGTATTATCGCTTGGACACATACTACCCATAATATTATTGCTATTGCCACAAAAGATTTCCACTTCAGAAATTTTATATATAGAGCTATTTTTTCGTATTCATTAAACACATTACTTCCATCAAAATGTTGTAAAAATAACACACACGATGATAATGGTTACCTTATTATACAGATAAAAATTATTTATGAAAAAAAATCGGAAACGTATTAAGCATTTTTTACATTTAAGTTTTTCTCTCTTTGACGATATTAAGGGGTCGCAACTCTATGAAAGAAGCCTTGGTCATGGACGTACATACGTCAGAAGCAGATAATCGTGATTGTGCCGAAAGAATTTCGAGCACAAAAGCTCGATCATTTCTATGATACTACTCCGGTCTTCGTAGCTCTTCAACACTTATTTTTTAGTTTAAAAGTATGCCTTACTTTTGCAACGACCATCGCAAATATTAAATTTACCGTTTTTTATTTCACTGTCAATTAGTGTAATACATGTTGATTGCATTAATGATATATCTGGTAAGGTTCCCTTCGTTTTCGTTTGTGTAAAATAATATCTGCCTGTTTTATAATTATCCACAATTTTTTTAATGCTATTAGTGCCATCAAAGTTCTTATGGAATTTTTTAATTTTAACTTCAAATGATGTATTTTCAAATAAGTTTTCATCATAGTACCTTTATTTTATATATCATGTTAAAAGACATTGTGCGCTTCATGTCTTCTTATAAGAACGTTAAATACAAGATGGAAAACAAAAGCAAATTCGCAAATATTTCTCATTTCAATTCAAGCTAGCTCGAAAAGCTGCTGAAACAACTCGAGATACAAACGAAGCGTTTGGTCCACGATCACTACAAAACGAACAGCATAATCACGGTTTAAGAAATTTTGTGGCGACGAGGAGAGTCTTGAAGATAATGAGCATAGTGGTCGGCCATCGGATATGGACAATGGTCAATTAAGAGCCTTAATGGAAGCTAGTCTATTTACAACTGTTCAAGAAACTGATTATTAATTAGACGAAACATACACGACGATTTCCGACCACTTGAACGATATTGGAAAGATAAAATGCTTGATAAATGGATACCTCAGTAATTGAACAGTAACAGAAAGAAAACGCTGTTATGAATTGTAATCTTCCCTTTTTTATGCAACAAGAGGACCCGTTTCGCGAACGGGTTGTTACTTGCGATAAAAATGACCTTTTTCATAACCGACGACACACAGCTCAGTGGTTAGACGCCGACAAAGCTCAACATAACTTCCCGAAGCCAGAGTTGCACTAAACAATAGTCATGCTAACTGTTTGGTGGTCTACAACCGGTTTTCCAATTAGTTTTTTAATGCAGGCTAAACCATAACGAAGGTGAAACGATTATGGTAGAGAAGTGCTGTTAACCAACAGAATAATTGTATCAGAATCTTTAAAAACAAATACTCAGCATTTGTCTAAAAAATAGGCTCAGTGCTCCTTCACGACAATGCCTGACCGCAGGTTGCTGAACCGATCTTACAAAAGTTGAACGTAATTGGCTACGAAACTCTGCCTCATTCGCCATATTGTGTGCCCTCACTCATCGACTACCACTTTTTCAAGTGTCTCGATAAGTTTCTGTGTTTGAAATGCTTCAAAAATCTAAAGGATAACACAAACGTGTTCAGCGACTTTATCGCCAACAGAACGCTAGAGTTTATAGTAACTGATATAAATAATCTTGTTTTGCGTTGGCAAAAGTTGATTCTGATATAGCTTTATTTTATCAATAAATCTGTGTTTGAGCCGAGATATGTTTCTCTGAATTTACAAGTTAAAAATCAAATGCATTTCTTTGTCAACCATGATATTTTAAAGAAAATCTATTAAAGCACATATTGACTAAAGTTATTCAGTTTTTCATTATTATTATTATTATTGTGTAAATATTCAAATGTAATCACATGAAACAGACTTATATGTTTACTAAAAAATAACAAATATTAAATTATAAACATAAAAAGATTTGTATCTGTTATTTGAACATTTAAGTTAAAAATAATTCCTGACTAACACATGACATTTTAATAGCTAGTAAAGTAAACAGCTTTAATAGAAAAGAGACAGAGATTATAAATTGATCTTCTTATTCGAAAATTGGGGAAAGATGTGTTATTTTCATAATGAGCTTAATCATTTAAAGCTATGCACGTGCTATTTTCCTACACTAATCCTTAGAAAACAATGGCGAACGCAACGAATTATAATCATTTATTACAGCTGCATCGAAGAATTGAAATCTATTCTTTTCTTTACGTTGTTATTAGGTTTTTCATTGGTAAGCCGATTATACTTTCTTACGAAAGAAAAGTCATCAAAATATATCAATCAACAGAAATATACAGGCATACATACATTTATACAAAACAATGTATTCACATGCACACATGAATGCCTACAGGAGAGAACTGAATGCCTACCAGCCACTATCCTGGTGGTTCTAAGGTGTCTCTGTAAAAGAGTTTGCCAGTACAACGTTGCTTGATGTTACCTCAATTAACGGTACGAATACTCAAAAAAACTAGACAAATTCTTGTCCTGGAATCAAGTAAAACCAATATACAAAAAAGATATATAATAACATTTTAAAGTAGTAAGTTGGGGAGGGCGATACATATTTTCAATTTCTTTAATAACTCAGTGGTTGAGACATAAAAGAGAAATTTAATGGAATATTCGAATAAATTATTAGACCCAAGACGAATGCTATTGGATTTCTGAGAGCTTTCACTGAATTAAAATGAAACACAAACCACTCAGCCACAGAGACCCACACACGGACGCTCTCTCTCTCCTTCTCTCTCGCTCTCTCTCTCTCTCTCTCTCTCTCTCTCTCTCTATATATATATATATATATATATATATATATGTCTATTCATACAAACATTCTTGGCTAAATATATGCATTTACATTTCGGCTGCGATGTCTAGTGAAGATCCAGCCTCATCAGGCCGGCACGGCGAGTGTACTTCTGGTATGCCATCTGAGAAGAACATATTTTTATATGTAAAGTTATTAAACAAAAAAGAAACGGTTTTAGTGTTGTTTAGTGGGGGGGTGAGAGAAATAAATGGAAACTAAAGTACTGCACTTTGGACGGAAATGGATGGAAATTAAAAGGAGAAAATATGCTGGGTAGAAAAAGGGGGTTAAGTGGTAAGTGAACTTTGTCAATACAAGGGTCTAGAAACTGCGTGTCTAAATAACAGAATAAATATAAATATGTCTAAAATCGCCAATTTCCTATCTGTTCAAACTCACATGCAGATACGAGTAAAACCTACAATGAATACATACACACACTTACATACAACTTTATTATTGTTAAGATACATACACACATAATAACACAGATACCAAGGTCAATGGACAAATTATTTAGTTTAATTACCCTTTAAATACAACGATTAAACTAAACTGTGGAAAAAAAACTTTTTCAAATATATTAACACCACATCCCACAAATAACATCTTACACAAATCTTTAATAACAATACAATAAAACTCAGTTAAATCTACATTGACAGCATGGAAATAATAATGTAAAAATATATCAATATAATGTTTAACAACAACAAATATCACAACACAAAAAGCTGTAATAGCATAAATAAATCAGGATCTCTACATAAACAACCTAAAGAGAGTCGTAGTTTACAAATCTAAAATCACTCATAACGAAACACCCAATGATAGAAATACTACATCGTACTTGCTGAAACTTTATTTAAAGACTGTTTTGATGTTTAAAAAGTATCCTTTAATTACCCTAACCACCCCAACAAATATCACTAACTACCTACTACCTGAATTTGATGCAAAATAATACTGCACATATTATTGACTAGGAAATTCTTTAAAAATCCAGTAACTGTAAATTTTAAACTCCCCCTGTTGCCTCTGCGTATATAAAAAAATTCCTAATTATTAATTTTTAACATAGAGATAAATTATTTAACAGTAGAAATGAAACGTCAATTATTTCTAAACGATCCAAATCCCAGATCCTCGAAACGGTTTATATATATATATATATATATATATATATATATATATATATATATATATATATATTATTATTATTATTATTATTATTATTAATGATAATAATAATATTATTATTATTAATAATAATAATAAAAGACCCCATACATAAACCTAGCATTAAAGTAGTGCAGATGAATCTGGAAAATATTAAAATAGAAGGAAAAATAATTAATTAATGATGTAGATAAGTAAAGTAATATTGGTTAATAATAAAAGTTAGACTGAAATTACATAGCTGTGTCTAGAGTAAACGTTAGAATAAAATTACAAAGCTGGGTTTAGATTATGTATAATGTTATAATAAAATGCTATAAAGAGAATTTTAACAAATATAAGTACGAGGGGTGTGCAATAAGTAATGCCCCTGACCCACTTCTAGTAGTCTGATCTAGCTGAAATTTTGCATGTGCAATGCTTTCTATCTCTACGGGTTATGTCCCATATTCCAGCTCTGAACCGATTGTGGTTTCTGTTTTACAGGTGTTTGAACTGAGGCAGGTGTGAAATGAAGGCTGTTTAATGTCGAGCTGTGGTATGCGTCCTTTCAAATACAACAACCGGCTCACATGACGAAACTTATGGTGATAATGTCCCATCATATGACCTTGTAATACGCTGGCATCATGAATTCAAACATGGCCGGAAGTCTGTGGAAACAGCTCTCAGACCTGATCGCCCCCCTTTAGCCATTGATGAGGCATTTGTCCGTCAAGTTGAGGCTGCCATTTTGGAAGATCGGCGCATTACTATTCCTCAAATAGCCCAAGATGTCAAGATTAGCACAGGATCTGTGGAAACTATCATTCACGACCATTTGCACATGCATAAGATGTCTGCCAGATGGATTCCCAGGTTGTTCGCATCATCCCAGAGGCGAGAACCCGTTGAGTACTCGAGGATAAATTTAGAGATGTGCCAAGAAGATGAGTCAAAGTTTTTCAAAAGACGGATTACACAGGATGAAAGCTGGGTCCATCACTATGATCCAGAGACAAAAGCCCACTCAATGCAGTGGAAGCACTTGGACTCACCACCTCCAAAGAAGGCAAGGGTGCAGACCTCCGCTGGCATGGTAAGGCTCACAGTCTTCTGGGACCAGGACGGAGTAGTGATGACAGATTTCCTGGCAATGCGTACCACAATTACAGGAGCAAATTATGCTTCACTTTTGAGGAAATTAAGGAAACAATCAAAATTAAGAGACGGGGCAAGATCAGCAAAGGTACCCTCCTCCTGCAGGAAAACGCTCCGGCTCACAACTCGCATGTCGCCAGATCAGAATCACGTTCGTGTGGTTATGAAATCATTCTCCATCCTCCCTACTCTTCTGAACTTGCCCCCTCTGACTTTCACCTCTTCCCAACCATGAAGTTGTTTTTGCAAGGAAAGCGTTTCCCATATGATGCAGCCTTGATTTATGAAGTCACGTCGTGGTTCAGGACCAACCTGGGGTGTTCTACAAAAAAGCTATCTAGAGCTGCATAAAACGATGGGAGAAATGCATAACTCTGGGTTGTTTCTATGTAAAGAAAGACTAATAACTGTGCCAAGTTTCGTTGCTCTACTCTATGGAAAGTGGGTCAGGGAAATTACTTATATTACGCCTCTCGTCTCGTATATATATTTTTTACCTCTAAATGGTTCATCCTTTGAAAGCCATAACAATCCTCAGAGCAATTCATTTAGATGTTGTATGTAGCGTCTACATGCTCTAACTGCTTAATTTCAAATTGAAACGCCAAAAGCGAAGTTCCTAACGATTAGCTTATTTCATCATCGCTTAATTTAGGTTTAAATAAAAATATAAATATTCAAAATGAAGGGAGATAATCTTGTTTTCTCTAGTAATATGATCAAAGGGAGATAATTAGTCCTTTCTGTTCTGTTTTCGTATAGTATAAAATAATTTTATTAAGTAAATTTAGTAATATTGTACTTGTTTTATTTATTTATTTGTTGGAATTAATAAAATTAGAAGCCTACAAGAGTTAAATTTGAATAGATATTTAATCAAGTTACAGAATAATGGTAAGTTTGTTAATAATAATGTATGATCCACATCTTATTAGTAAAGATACTCTATTACAGAATCTAGGATATATTATTAAGAAGAACGGTTTATGTGAGCTATGGTGGTTTATCTTTGTTAAATTTAAACCAGTGTTTATGAATGCATGAGGATAGTAGCCCCCCCCCTTGAATTTAATAGGGTTGTTTTGTTTTTGGTATCATCATATTGCAAAATCTTGAGGGTTTCAAATCTGCAAAGAATACAGGATCTGTTTCCAGGGTTATACGATTTATATGATTCTATAATTTTCCATTTTAGATTGAATGGAATATTCTTATAATTGAGTTGCCAAATATATTTAGATAGACAGGTTTGGTTCTGGAGCGAGTGTTTTTTAAAAGAGTGCTTATAGGTTGAAATTCTATGTTTGATAAGACCAGATATGGAGCCGAGGTAGATTGCGTTTTGTATAATAATACAGAATATCGTTTCCGAAACGATCGTACAATTTATTGGATTTGTAGTGCTCCTTCTTATGAAACGGATTTTTAATTTTTAATTTTGAATTATAAATTATCAATCACGTTACTAAATATAAAAGTAGCTCTAGGACATTTGCCTATTGAGCTTTGATGCATCAGCTTTACAACGAGCATTATTCTTTTTCTTTATTTTAATTAAATTAGTATTTTATTAGAACGTTAAAGTACGCTCTGCTCTATAGAAAATTGCTCTAAGTCCCTTTATATATATATATATATATATATATATATATATATATATATATATATATATATAGTAAGTTATAAAATGTATATGGCGATTAAGCTCCACTGAATATTCCGCGTTTCATCCACTCTAGGATTTTTCAGCCTGAAGAATCCTAGAGTGGATGAAACACGGAATATTCAGTGTAGTTTAATCGCCATATATATTTTATAAATTACTAACTAGCCCTACTTACGTATTGAGCACTTTTGAAGTAATACTTAAAGTTTACGTATAAATTTATACTTTCGTATATATAATTTTATGTTAGTAAATTAAGTAGTTATATATATATATATATATATATATATATACTGGCATTTCAGCGCGACGTTGCCCGGTCAATTTTTTAAAACTTTGATCCCTATTATGACCTCTTAACATTTATCAACATTTATTGTTTTGGGCTCAAGTTAGTAAGTTGGATCCATGTCCGAAGAACGTATATCTTAAATCTCAATTTTTATACCCACAATTGGCGGAGGAGGTTGGGTAGAGTTCTCAGAGGTCAAATCGTTGAACTTTGACATCTTAACAGCCATAGTTCTGACCGAAAACGGATTACAAAGATTTTCCCGAATCTCAATACCCTGTATATCGAATTCCGAGTATGCAGACTAAAAAATATTGCGTAGTGAAATGTATACATACACACATGTATACAGACAAACAGACACACACAGACACACACAACCATATATATATATATTTGCATATGTATATATACGCATGTCTGCATATATATACATAATATGTATTACATACATATATATTACATATATATGCATAATATATATATATATATATATATATATATATTAAGTAATGTGATTTATAATTTAAAAGTTTTAAAATTTTTTAAATTTAACAATCAAAATTTAATTAAATTAAAAATCAGTTTCATAAGAAGGAACAACAACAAAGTCAATTATCTGTACGATCGTTTCGGAAATCCGTGCTTTTTATTTGTGGTATACATGAAGTCACGTAGAATAATTATACATAGTTTTTTTGGTAAGCACGGTCTCCTCATCAGCAAATTTAGGAGGATTTCTATTGAATTGAAAAGACACCAAAAATAAACCTAGCATTAAAAGTAAGGAAGATGAATCTGAAAAATTGAAGTAAAAGGTTTGGATATAAAATTTATAAGAAAATTAATAAGAAAATTTGTATAGGTTAGAGATAGAAATGAGTAGAAAAAATATATATATTTTTGAATTTACATAATAAATTTGATTTAAAAATATATAGATATATAATTACCTTTTGGTTTTTCTTTTTTTGAAATCAGGAACTGTATTTAAAGTAGTCATTTAGATGTTTGCTATAGCTTTTTATTTTATTGAATGATGAATTTTAAAAGGGCGACGCTCGTGCAGTAAATTGTTTCCGTTAGCGTATTTTGATTTAGAGACGCTACAGTAAATATCTATAGAGAGAGAGTTTTTTTTTTTTTTTTTTTGCAAGTTTTTAAGGGGAGATAATAGTCATGGCTTTATTTATTATTTGATTTACGAGTTTAAGGGCGGTAATTGGTTTAACTTAATTTATTAAAAAAAAAAAAAAAAAATCTATTTTTACTAATGAGTAATTTTTAATAATTTAAGGTGGTTTATATTTATTAAATTTAAACCAACGTTTATGATTACACGATAGAAGCTCGTGTCTTGAATTTACTAGTTTGGTTGTGCTTTTTATATCTTCATATTTTAAAATTTTTAGGGTTTCTTTTGTACATAATGTACAAAATTTATCTCCTGGTTTATATGATTTGCAAGTCTCAATTATTTGCCATTTTAAGTTGAAAGAAATATTGCTATTTTTTAGTTGCCAAATATAGTTGGATAGAGTAGTTTGGTTTGATAGAGAGTTATTTTTAAAAGAATGTTTGTGCGTTGAAATTCTATGTTTTATTGGGCCAGATGTGGAACCAATATATATTACCTCTTGATTATTATGATTTAAATTATATATATATATATATATATATATATATATATATATATAATGATGCTTTCCTTTTTATTTAAAATGGCATATAATTTATTTTCAATTCAATTCTCACTTTCTCTATTTCGTATTGGAACTTTCGGACTAATGATCTCAACTTGATTGTTATTTTTACAAATTTACGATCAATGAAACCTCTGGCCTACTTATCTTTCCGAACGAGAATGTTTCAGTCGAACCCTTGTTCTTACATACAGAATGGGTCCTATGTAATTAGCAATTGTATTTTTCAGTCGGGTAGACTGAGAATTAAAATTTCAACTTTCAGGATAATATCAATTACGCCTGTCTTTGTCTCAAGACGAGAGCAATAGTCTAAAGTTTACAAATGACAAGACTCAATCGCAGTTGAACAAAAATTGTTGCTACTGGAAGGAAAACTTGACTTTTCGAGTTATGCCTTGCCTAAGTTTGAAATGTCACTTTTAATTCAATTTTGAATTCAAAATATATTCCTGATATTTCTCTGGCATTTTTAGCGAGTTTTTCTATAGTGGATGACCTATTTTCCCCAGCGTTTTGTTTATTAAAAATGTATAACCTTCTGAATAGAGTAATAATTTGTACACTTTTTTATATTGAACATTTCTTCTTCGACTTCGACTTTCTCCAGACAGCGACCTTTAGACAAAACTATGTTTGTATTCGTTTGCTACTTTGTTTTTAATTGTCTTTCTCTTGTCAAACAATACTCTTTGTTAGCCTTGCAAAGTTCTTTTTTCATATTCTATGAGTCCGTTTTTATCGTTTCACCAGTCAATCATATTCTTGTGAGGAGAAAACCAGATGTACTTGTACACGTTATATCAGTATTTGTTTTTGTTTTATTCTCTGTTTTTCTATGATTTATGGACTATTTTTTGTAATTCAATTTTCACTCTAAACAAGGCACAGTGCAACTTTGATGTAGGGGGTTACTATCGTAGACATAAGTTGTAGGGATATTATGAAGAGAAATGAGTAGCAAGATCTCTATTCCCATTACACTGAACGTCTGCATGGCAGTACAGTTGGGAAAGAAGAATCACGGAAGGGAGTTCCAAAGTCTTGTATTTCTGGGGAAGAAACTATTGGAATAGAAGACCGACGGACACCTAGGGATCTCTACTGTGAAGAGGTGGGATTCAGCCGCTTGTCGCGTTTGTCGAGGGTATACACGTCTAGGGGATAGAAGTGCTTCTAGTTCTTCAGAGCATTCATTGAATACTTGTGGAACAGACAGAGGGATACAACATTTCGTCGATGGGACAGAGGCTTAAGCCTAAATGACAGAATCTATCAAGTTGGCGACTCTCTTTTGAACCCTGTGCAGGAGTGTGAGATAAGTTGCAGATGCACTAGCTCAAATGTGACGACAATACTCCATACATGGGCGAATGGTGGCCTTAAAGAAGTACAATATACTTTCAGGCGTAAGTAGTTTTCTAGCAGCAGCCTTCGCAATGTGCTCAATGTATCTATTCTAGTTCATGTTCCATGTAAACGTCAGGCCACGGAGTTTAAAGAATGTACTATCGGGCAATGTGTACTTCGCTATTGCTATTGGTGGTAGAGAAGGTTTCTTCTAATGATTTAAGGATACAAGCTTAGTCTTGGCATCATTGAATGTTACCCTCCATTTTTTGTACCCATTCCACTAGAGATTTAAAGTCTTCCTTTGGCGTTTCTGTCATTTCCTTAGATATGTGCTCATTTTTCCCCTTGGTGCCTACTGTTAGTGCTACGAGAATCCTTGGTATATCTCAGCCTCTTGGCAAGTGCAATACAGTAAGTTTGTTGTTATTTTATCCTAACCATCAGATGTAATTGTTTTCTATCTTTATGCCTATTTTCCTAGCTGATGTTTATGCGTGGTAATGTCATATCTATATCTAAATCCCGGATGTTCCTTCTGTCGTTTTTTCATAGAATTCATTTTATTTTGGTAATGGAAGTGTTGTGTATTTTCCATTTAGATATGTGTATTTTTACCTTTCTTTATAACTTGCTTGCTGTAGTTAATTATCATCTGTTCGGTTGTTTCGTTATTTGTACTTAAGAACTACATAATTGGCTTCTCTAGTTAGTATAAAATTATGTGTAAGGTTCCATTACGCAATATTTTGTCAGGCTGTAGTTTTAGTTTTCTTTGATGAACCTATTATGCGCAATTAAGTGTTTTCATTCAATGTAACCTGTTTTTAAGTACATTTGTCACTTGTTTCTTTCAAAACATCCTACTTTGACGAAGATACTTAGCATTGTCATATTTTATTACACATTTTTCTAATGCGTTCATTGCGTCAATTATGCAATCTTACCAATTTCTGAACTATCTCCCTTCTATTTGTAAGAACACATCATTATTCTAGTTCCTTTTTAGAAGTCATCATTCTATTTAATTTTAAGAACTCATAATTATTTGAGTGAAGTGTTTTAATCATTTATGTTTCTGAGTAATTTTCTCCCGTTTAATAAGTGTCGAGTGTTATGTCATATCCTTGTTATGTTTCAACTAAAAATTCAGTGCAAATAAGATTTTTCCTCTTTTTCAGATTTCTATTTTTCATCATTGTTTATTCGAAAAATTTGTTTCCGACGTTCGCGGATGTTTATAATTTTGTATTCTTTAGAAGACCGCTACCAAAACCTAATTATAACTTAAGCTTGTCTTTTATTGTGACACAACATAATTATATAATATTCTTATCGGTTATCAGACTCTATTTAAGTATTTACTAGATTTTATTGCGATATTCTTGACAAATATATGAGTTAACATAAGCACATCTAAAGAACTTAGAGCGTAACAAAGAATTGTAATTATATCATCACAACGATTATTTAATTTCCCAGTACTAGGTTTAATTTACTTTTTGAAGTGTTTTACTTGCACTTATAATAAATTAGGATTTACAATTCTAAATACACATGTTATGTATGCGTATCAAGTGGTCTCTGAGTCATGATAAGTGGGAAATCTTATGTAAAAAAGTGAGATTTGAATTAAAAATTAATTATATGAGATTTTAAATAAAAAGGAAAGTATCATTATCAACACTGAAATGTGGGCTTCGTAATAGTCGGCCTAATTACTGAAAAATAACGTCATAACTGAGGTCCTAGAAAGCAAGATCCGTCGTCCCGTAAAAAAATGAATAACACCGTTTTTACAAAAACAGTAAAAAAAAAAATTAAAAATTCTATTTGGAAAAAGAAAAATAAGAAACATGAGTTAAAGTGTAGCTTATGTAATATTAAAAACAAAATTTAAAAAAATGAGAAATATTTAAAAATATAAAATGGGTGTTTTGTTTCTAAAGACCGATATTTTGTAAATAAATATTTAATTGTTTCATGGATTTATAATATACCACTATCTGCCGGTCACTGATGTGTGACTAATAGACGTGTTATAGTAAATGTCTTAAAGCGGTCTCATGAAGATATGAAGATGGGCCAGTCATTAGGGTCTGTGTAGCAAGAAGAAAATCATACCTGAGATGTTGGATTTTGGTGTGGCTCCTTTCTTTTTTCAAGATGATCTCTTCTCCCTTGCTGGCGTTCTGGTGGGAATCTTCATCTCTTTGTCCCCAGAGCCGCCTTTCGACTTAAGACATATATGGAGACATTTATGAAGGCATTTTTGAAGGCATTTATGAAGGCATTGATGGCAGACACAAGAAAAACGACACACGAAACAATTGTAATATATATAAAGCATAACTAACTATTTTATTTTACAAAATATATATTACAAACACGTTAACAATTAAAAACTTGACAATAGGCTTTTCAAAGCTAACTAAGCTAACTAGTATTGAGGGAGGGGGTGCTCCCCCCACTAACGGAGAGACAGAATATGCGTCTTCACTTCATGGTGGTCGTGCAGGAAAGAGAGAGAGAGAGAGCTCTAGGAAAGGGAATTATTGGAAGGTATTTCTACGCACATGGCCAAATAACCACTCGGTCATGCCGCAGAGTGTGTTAGAAACAGTGGCACAAATAAATAGTGCCACAAAATGACTAAAATGCATTTATTATTTACGAAAGATAATAAAGTAAAAAGGAAAAAAAAGAACGCGGTTTTATTTTTCCTAAAAGCGAGCTGCATCTATACTTCTATATTATTTTTGTGTGTATTGATATCTATATTAAAGCCCCTTTTTCTATTTATTAAAAAAATATAACGTTGGTGTATATAGATCGTGGAATTGCATTCATTTGCAAAAGATCTAGGTAATTTGTATTTTTATTGAAACATTCGTTTGAGACACTATCACAAGTGAATCAACAAAACACTTAGTGGTAGATCTTGTTTAGTGTCTAGGGCATTGAATTCCGTTCCCCCAACCCCGACACATTCGTTTGAGACACTATCACAAGTGAATCGACAAAACATTTAGTGGTAGATCTTGTTCTTGTCTAGGGCATTGAATGCCGTTCCCCGACTCCCGACACATCCCACCTCTTAAAATTATGTACTTGGGAGTGCTTGAGTACCACGCATGCCTGTACAATAAGATTGGGGTGATCTTCTTCTGATGAGCGGAGGGTACCGTATTGACAGCACCTGGCTGCTGTTTCCGACAGGTAGTACAGAAGCCCTAACTCTTTGGTAGCGCTTAGAGACCCTGCTCCATCAACAGTTGTATAATATCGGGTTGTTTTTACTATCATGACGCGCATGGAAAGGGACCTTGCATTCATCCCCAATGGGCTTTCCCGAGGCCACAGTCCTAGTTGAAGAAAAGTCAGCTAATGGTCTACTTGTGTTGCATGTCTGATACCCTGCATAACCTTTTGTTCAGCTCCGCATCACCTAACTGAAACTCTTTAAAAAAATGATGACAGTACAATAAAAAAATAAACTTAAACCAGGCCTAGGGACAAACAAATCCAAGTTGCTTCCTCCCTTGAGGCTTGCATTCACTAACATCTGTGGGCTTAGAACTAATTTAACTGATGCTGAAGCATTTCTCCTAACACAAACCCCGGATATCTTAGCACTAATCGAGACTAACCCACACTCCTCTATCTCCTCTAACTAGCCTGGCTATCTCCACTCTGTCGTAAAGACTCTGACAGACATATGCACGGACTTGGAGTCTACATTCGTAACACCCTCCCCCTGACTATAGAAAAAAACTTAAAAACGGAGGATCAAGCCTTTATGTGTTTTAGGCTAAACATACAACACAACATTAGCTACTTTTATTTTCTCTACCGCTATCCCTCGACCCAAGACTGCACCATAATAAACAAAGTCTCTGACAGCATAGACACAGAATTCTCCCTCAACACTAGCGCACAAGTACATGTATTTGGTGACTTTTATGTTCACCACAAAAACTGGCTTGGATTCTCTACTCACACAGATGCAGCGGGCAGCTCAACACATAGTTTCACTATATCTCACTCCCTATCACAAATGGTTACGTTTCCAACCAGTTTCCCTTACCAGCAAGAACAAAACGCATCACTTCTAGATCTGTTTATGACTACAGTTCACGAGGATTGTACAACAAATGCTAACAGCCCACTCGGGAACGCTTACCATGCGGTGATAATGGTAGAAATCGACCGAAATTCTAGACCTAAAACTAAAGAGCCAGTGCTCAAATCAATGAGATATTATAAATAGGCTGACTGGGAAACCATAAAAGATATTATCAGAGATACCCTATAGGGAATTATTTTTTCTCTTCCTGCTGTGCAGTGCGCAAAGTAGACCCTCAATTGTTCAAAACAGCAATTGAAGCACATGTTCCCATGCGGAAATTCTATAGCAAGCCCCACTTTCCCCAATGGTTTACTTCGACTTGCGCAACTGCCATTGCTCAAAGACAACATGCATACCGCAGATAAAGCCGACATAAGTCCAGTTCAAACAAACAGAAGTATATAGAAGCTAGAAATAACGTTAAGAAAGAGATAGCGACAGCTAAGAGAGAATTTACTGAAATCACAAAATAACGCATCCAAGCACAAAAATGAGGAAATCGTGACTTCTGGAATATCTACAACAGTGTAGTAAAAAATGGGTAATCAACAATTCCCCCGCTAACCAATCATCACGAGGTTGTTTGCTTAACAACCGACAAGGCTAATATGCTTGCACGCCGATTTCCTCGAACTCCACACTGGAACCTTACAACCACCCTAGTCTGACTTTCTTTTGCGGACAGACGCCACGCTAAACGATCTAAAAATCACCCCTACTCAGGTACACGCTATCATAAAAAAACCTTGACACTTCAAAAGCATGTGGACTTGATCTCATGGAGGTAAACCTTTTGTCTGTGCTGACGTTATCCACCTGATAGTCAGGGACCCGAACATTGGATTAACCACTAAGGAGGCTGTCCTATCAGCAGGCGCAAAGTACTGGGACTGCTGTATTGCCATTTGGTGAATGGATCTGAACCATGCAGTAGTCTCTGGTGGGGTCTCTCGATGCCATACTAGTGGGTAATTGTTACGGCTTTACCTTTTCGTGTCCTACAAAATATGTTCCTGTCTTTTTCTCTCTTACTTTCTCTCTCTGTACTGCTCTAACCAAGTATGCCGACCCATTCCACAAATCCCAAAGACCCAACATGAAATATCTTCAGAATAAAAACTCGATTAAACCTAGAACCGCATCTTCCAACGTAGACTCCTACCACCATGTCTCCTTCTCCAACATCAGGGGTCTACGTTCCAACCTTCCAGAGGTTGAAACCCAATTACAGGAGACGACACCAGACATATTCTTTCAAAGCGAAACTGGAATAGGGCCGACCACTTCCCTAGATGAGTTCATAATTAACGGATACTCTAACTTAACAGCTAAATCTGACCCCTAAGATCGCCTTGGGCATGGAATATGTACATACATTAAAGATGGCTTCCCGTGTGGCAGGGATATCTCTAGAGAAGATCCTAATTTACCCTATATGTGCTTCCGGGTTGCACTTGCTAACACGACTGCATTTATATTTGCCCTTTATCGCCCCCACAACAGCGGAGTTACAATCTTTAAGAGCATATCTGAGAAAATAGACAACATCCTGTCTGCACATCCCTCGGCTAACATCCACATCTGTGGTGAGTTCAACGTCCATAACGTGGAATGGCTGACCCATTCAAATAAGATAGAAGATCAGGGGAGGTTTTGTCATGATTTTGCCATTGCTTATGACCTCACTCAGATTGTTCGCGAACCCACCCGTGTGCCCGATACACCCAGTCAATATGCAATCCTCCTAGACATTTTTCTCTCCACTTCCCTTGAGCTATGTTCATGTTCCGTTCATTCTCCTCTAGGATTCTCCGACCACTCCGTCGTATCAGTTAAGATAAAAACGAAATGTAATAAGTTCCCAGGCGTACCCCACCATACTGTATACCGATACTCTATGGCTGACTGGGATAGCTTCCGTACATTCATATCTGATTTACCTCTGCATTTCATGTTTAAAAAGGAAGTGCGCTCTATAGTATCAAATCTGACCCGATGGCTAATTATATGCGTAGACAGACTCATACCATCTAAAAAATTCCAACAAAAACCTAACAGCCAGCCATGGTGCTCCCGAGAATGTGCTGCTGCTACCGCGCACAGAAATCATTTTTTCCATAGCTACCAACGTAGTAGATGCACTGAGACTAAAGCTGCTTTCAGGACTGCTAGCAACCACTGTAAAAGAGTAATAAAAAATGCAAGAGAGCTATATGTCCAGTCTGTTTAATCCAAGGTTGCTCATCAGCGGCTTGGTTCCCACCAGTGTTGGCAAATAGCAAATAGGGTCCTGAACAGAAGTGTGCGTTCTATCCCAACCATTATCAATGGACCAGAGGTCATCTCGTCAGCATCAGACAAGGCCATACTATTTGCCAAGAACTTTGCAGCTAATTCTACCATATGCGACGAAGGCAATCAACTCTCCATATTTCCTCCTATAACACAGAACACGCAAGGTAACATACAAATATCCGTGCATGAGGTCACCAAGCTAATCAAGAAACTAGATTCCAGTAAAGCAACTGGCCCTGCGGGCCCCCTAATTATAGTGTCAAAAAAGCTTCAACCAGATCTTGCTCCTATACTTACAAAACTGTTTAAGCGCTGCCTTAAGGAGAAGTGCTTTCCGACTCCCTGGAAGACCTCATCAGTTTGGCCTGTATTTAAGAATTCAGGTGATCTGTCATCTCCCTCTCAGTACAGACAAATAAGTCTCCTGTGTGCCATGATTAAGTTGCTGGAATCCATATAAAATAGAGAAATAGTCAACCACCTCAGCAGAAAACAACCTTCTTAGTGACACAATATGGTTTCCGCTCTGAAAGATCTACCACAGATGTGCTGACGGTTATATCTCACAGGATTAGTAAATTTCTTGACAAAGGCTTCCTTTCTAGGGCAATTGCTCTTGACATGTCAAAGGTCTTCGACAAGGGTCTACTTCATAAGATTTCCAGCTACGATATAACTGGAAACGTTTTTTCAATCATTAAATCATTTCTCTCCAATAGGCTCATAAGAGTAGTGGTCGATGGACAAAAATCAGAGGTCTGCAGTATTAATGCTGGAGTCCCTCAGGGGTCAATCCTGTGGTCAACTCTCTTCCTGATCTACATCAATGACCTCCATAAACGCATACTGAAATCATTCGTTGACATCTATGCTGATGACACGACCATCTACGGCAACACATCAAAGGCTGTAAATGACAAAGTTCTCTCTGATTCTCTCTTCTCTGATCTCGAGCGCGTGGTTAAGTGGGGGATACGTGGCTGTTTAACTTTAATGCATCCAAAACCAAACTCCTATCCTTACATCATCAACAATCTGATCCCCATCCGGCATCAATTGTGATGGATGGCTCTCGTCTGGGAGAGGCCCCGTGTTTTGACAAGCCTCTGGGCTTGACCTTCACTCCTGATCTGAAATGAAACACGTACATCAAGCATGTTGCCAAGGTCGCTGGAAAGATGGTGGGATCCTTCTACCGCTCCAGAAGATATCTCACTACTGATGCAATTCTCTATCTTTATAAAAGCCAAGTACGTCCAAGGATGGAATACTGTTGCCATATCTGGGAAGGAGCTGCTAAAAACAGCCTATCCTGCCTTGACAGAGTACAAAATAGACTTCGTGGCTTAGTGGGGGATGCCCTTTTCTCTACTCTGCAACCTTTCTCCCACAGAAGAGACGTTGCGAGCCTATCCTTGTTTTATCGTTATTTCCATGGTAGGTGCTCGTCTGAACTCCACTCTCTGGTCCCCCCCCCATGCCAGTCATTCACGAAAAACACCCGTCTAGCTGAATCCACTTTGAAAAATTTCCCCCACTCTTTATCTGTGCCTAAATCAAAACGCGGATTCCATGAACAAAGCGTCTTTCTTAGAACTGCACGCCTGTGGAACTTTGTTCCGTCTGCCTGCTTCCCACCTGACTGCAACTTGGATGTGTTCAAGTCCAACGTTAACAAATTCCTAATGAACCGCCCCCTTAAGTAAACACTTCATCAAATCTCCGCACAAATCTCCGCACTAACTTGCAATAACCCTTATCCCTGAGTGGCTTCGGGGCTTTGATAAGTGGTGAACACTGTGTAAAAAAAAAACGAAAAAAGAAACAGAAACTTACTGGAGTTACTTCGTACATTAGAATGTATCGAAACTCAAAAATATTGATCGATTTTCGTATTCCTTATAAAACAAAAAAGAAGAAGCATAAATATCTCAGCTAATAATTTTGTGTATCGGCATTTGAATGATTTCAAATAATTAAACCCGTTTATTTTTTTAAGATATTTGTAAGTGTCCTAGTATTTTTGTATTTTTTTTAGTTTTTTTTTTAAATACAATAGACTTATATTATGTGACTATTTTAGGATTGTTTTCTATTCTTGCAAAATGTGTGTTTTTATGAACATGTATTGATTTGATTTTATACACTGTTCACCTCAAAGAAAGCATATTGCCACTTGAATGTAAGTGTTTACTATTTGGATAATGACGTAAGGAAATGAGTGCGATGTAGGTGTACATTACATCTATATTTTGCATATCAGTACAATCAGCAAAACAGAAAACCAATATGGAATTCCAAAGTCCAGCAGTCCGAGAAAAGAAGATATTAGAATAGAAGTATTTCTGATATCAACGAACATTTACAGTGAAGGTGTGTGAATGTTTTGCTAAACGTCTTTGTTGGATATATGTGCGTTATCCATGCTTAAATCATATGCACTATGATCAATATATATTTTGCCATTTTACTCAAATATGTAAGATTGATATACACCTGTTGTTTTCGTTTAAGTAAAAAAAAAACGTTCTTTTTGAACACTGTTATTTTTTCTAGGTGCATATGTGCATATGAGAATGCATTATTTATTATTTTGCGTTTCGATTTAAGCACAGATCAAGAGAAGAAAGCATTGATTGTGACTGTAGGTAATCGAGCATTTGGGGGGAATATTCAGCAGCGGGATTATAGATTGAAGCTCAGAATGGCACCTGCTATAATTTAACACAAAGTAACTATATACAAATTACCTTATACAAAATTGAAAACAAATAAAATATATATGCTTTAGTGTCCATGCAATTGTAAACATATCAATCGAAAAAATGTGAAGATGATTTTCTTTTAAAATATCAGGTTGACAAAGAAAGTTATTGAAGTTTCTTACTTTAAAATGCAGATAAACAAAAAAAATATTGATCCAAATAAACACCATCAGTATAACACACACTTTTCCAGCGCAAAGCAAGTGCATTTATGCCAGTAAATAAAAAAAAGTATTGCGTTTCCGTAAAGCATTTTGGATATCGCTTATGGTTTATGAAACGCTTCTTGTCCATAAAGTTGCCGAGATGCTTGAAAAAATCGTAATCGAAAGGCAAGAGGTCTTGAGAGTATGGCTGATACTGCAGAGTTTCGTCGCCACATCTGTTCAACTTATGCAGTCTTGCTTTAATAACGCTCGTTTGGGTATTATCATGAAGAAGAATTGTGTCTTTTGTGTTGGCTAATAGTGTGTGTTATTGTCTATAAGTTATTGTTATTGTTATAAGTTTCTGATGCATTTCATCCGTTTGTTGGCAGTACTTCGCTGCCATAATATTTTTGTCTGAATTAAAAAAAAAAAACCTATAATGGATGAGACCGTTCGCACGCAACCTAAGAGTCAGTATGACCTTTTTTACTACAGCCCTGACCTCGGAAAGCGTCGTAGAGCTTCGTCAGCGTCTATCAACTAAGCTTACTCAGAGGTTGAATACTAGTCAACTATGGTTTCCAAATAACTGACTAAATGCAAACGCATCCAGACACCTAACAATACTTGATTTTACATTCTACGTCACTGAAACAGGTCAAATAAATACTAATAAGCACCATATTTGTGGAGTATTCCATTTCTAGAGTTCTCTACTTAGAGTAATTAGTTATAGTTCGTGGTCAATTTTATGGTTGGTATTCTACTGCACCGCTGCTTTATTATAATACTTCTTGTAGATATATATATATATATATATATATATATATGTATATATATATATGTGTGTGTGTGTAGATTAAAATATATACATATATATTTAAGTTAAGAATTTATTGTTTGAAACAAGGAATATATGGAGAACCATGTTTATTTCCTTAATCCATGGAATTTCAATAATGGCACATATCATCAGAGGAAATGAAATGCAATTACCAAAATGTTCAGCTATGAATAAACAATTAGTTTGCTTTTCAGCAAATATATTGAAAATGTTATTTGAATGGTGATAAAGAGTCATAGGAAAAAGGATTTCATACAACCTGGGCAGTCCATTATCAGAATGAGTTCAATGTGTCTATATTTTAATCTACAGAATTTAATCGTTAAACTTATATATTGCTCTATTTTTTAATTATTGAGCTTTACATATTTTGCTAGGATCATCCTCAAAGTATTACCTCAATGTAATATCCGACGGGATAATTCACTTGATCTCTTTTCTGTAACTTATCTTTATAATATACATTATATATACATATATACATATAATATACATATATATACATATATACATATATATATATATATATATAAATTCGAATTACAAGCGGTCTAGACCTATAGATTATATATATATATATATATATATATATATATATATATATATATACCCTCACATTTATAGCAGAAAGGGCTCTCATGCTTAGCGTTAGCTGGAAGAGAATCCGCATTGTCTCCATAGGATTTAGATGCTGCACGACTAGTGCCGGCTTCTGTTGTAATTTGATCTGGCGCCTAAGGGATGTTTCGCATCTGTACCTAGAATTCGTCCGTTTTTAATCTGTCAATACGTGATGATGCTCGAAAAAGTATACTGACCTCCTCAGTTAAAGGCACGGCTGAAATTTTTTGTTGATTACACCACCGAACGGTACTGATAACTTCCGTAAATCAGCTAAGTAAACGTCTACCATTTCATTCGGATGTAGTCGCCATGCAACAAACGATACGTCCCAAATGCTGCATATAAGTTCTGCTTAATTACTTCCTAGTCAGATTCATTCCTTAGTGATTGGTACATTGCATAGACCCCCGCGGTTACTGTTAACAGAATGACTGTTGTTGGCTCCTTTATTTTGCACAATTTGCAAATACGTGTAGCCTCCTCAACGCATTACACAATAGTCGGTCCAGCAGTAGATTCATGAAATTCCGATATTTAACGAATGTCGAATCTGTCCATTTTTTGAGCCACTGCTTATCAAAGTCGCTTGAAATAAAATAAAATAAACACGCCAAAATAGTTTATGGAATGGAAAGCGAACAAAACAAAACAGAACAAAAAACTGCCACTGTCAAAGCGCCCTTTTGTCAATACAACGCATGAAAGTCTTTTTTCCTTTTTCTCCTGCACTTGCAACAAACCTTCTTGTATTCCACCGTTCGTTCTCGTTCTCATTTTTGTTCTAAGCTGTCCAACAAATAACACCACTCAACCTTATGCTTTAAAATCCACCCCATTTAACAGTGGCCAATTGTGTACATGTGAAAATTGATGGCATACGTTCACCAATGAGCCACCTACAAAATGATGCTTATCTTTTCTTTTCTACATTTTCTGCTGGCATTTTACAAGCTAAGCAAAGACGAGGTTGTTTGCGAGAGTGATTTCTATTTAAATATGCCTTTACTCATGCCACCTTATGTTCTTGAAGTCGGCTTAAACGTCAACAGTAAAATATCCGCTGCCCGAACCTAGGTGTGACACTAGGACTCAATGCCGGTCCACCATCCAAAGAGACCCGGACTTTGCGTCAGGAGCCCTCCGACTGTTTACCCTTCTCTTACTGTGACCCTTTCCATCGGCACGAACGCCCTGGAGTATTTCGTTTGGTCATACGTCGAGAACGTATTACCAATATGACCTCCCACAATACTAATGTCAACCTGACCGCCGACATTCGCTGGGTATGTTTTTCCATAGATATCATCACTTATCAAGGCCCAGAGGCCACTCGAGGGTTAGGGCTAAAGAAGGTGCACTAGTCAATTGGACAATATAGTAATCGATAGTAATGGAGATTCGGTAAATGTGTTTACTTAAGTGGAAGGGCTCATCAAAAACTTGTTTACTATGAACTTGAAGACAGCCATATCATAGTCAGCTGGAAACCAGGAAAAAGGAAGACAGTTCTACAGGCGTGCAGTTCTATGAAAGAAGCGTTGTTCACGGAATCTACGTTTAGGTTTATGCACAAGATCAGGGAGAATTTTTGATACTGGTTTAAGCTAGACGAGTGTTTCACGTAAAATTTGGCGAGGGGGGACCTAGATTGAAGCTGAATCGAGCACTTGTCATGAAAATAACGATAAAGCAAAGACACACTCGCAATACCTCTTCTGTGAGAAAACGGTTGCAGGGAAGAGAAGATGTCATCTCGTACGAGGCTACGAAGTCTATTTTGAACTCTATCAATGTAGGATAATTCTTTTTAGCAGCTCCTGGCTAAATGTGGCAACAGTACTCTATCCTTGGACGTATCTGGCTCTTATATAAATTGAGAATTGCATCAGCAATGAGATATCTACTGGATCCATAGAAGGATCCCATCATTTTTCCAGCGGTTTTGCAACGAATTTGATGTATGTGTTCCGTTTCAGATGAGGAATAAAAGTCAAGCCCAGAAGCTTTTCAAAACATGAGGTCTCCTAAAGATGAGATCCATTCATTTCAATTGATGCCAGATGAGGATCAGAGCGTTGATGATGTAAAAATAAAAGCTTGGTTTTTGATGCGTTAAAAGTAACCAGGACTTGGTAGTTTACCTATGTCCTACCATAGATGGGAGTGTCATCAGCATAAATGTCTACGGATGATGTAAGGATATGATTTGGAAGATCATTAATGTAAGTCAGGAAGAGGGTTGGCCCAGGATGAACCCCTGATGGACTCCAGCAGTAATACTGTGAGCTTCTGATTTTTGCCCATCAACTAATACACTTACGAACCTATCAGAGAGAAATGATTTAATAATTGAGAAGACATTTCCAGCTATACCATAGCTGGAGATCTTGTGAAGTAAACCTTTATGCCATACCCTATAAAAGGTATTTGATATATCAAGAGCAATTGCCCTAGAAATGTAGCCTCCATCGAGATATTCGCTAATCCTATGAGATATAAATGTAAGCACATCTGCTGCAGATCTTGCAGAACGGAAACTAAGAAGGTTATTTTTGCTGATATGGTTGATTACTTCTCTATTTAACACAAATTCCAGCAAGCACAGGAGACTTATTGGTCTGTACTGCGAGGAAGATGAGCGATCACCTGAATTCATAAATACAGGGCATACTGATGAGAATTCCCAGTGTGATGGACAACAATTCTCCTTAAGACAACGTTTAAACAGTTTTGTAAGTATGGGCGCTAGTTCTGGTTCAAGTTTTTTTAGTAGTATAATTGGGATAGTGCCAGGGTGGTTGCTTTACTGGAATCAAGTTTTTTGGATTAGCTTGGCAACATCACGTACAGATATTTGTATATCACATAGCATGTTTTCTGATAAAGGAGGAAATATTGGGGGTTGGCGGCCTTGCTCGCAAATGACAAATGTTAGAATAAGCTGAAAAGTTCTTGGAAAAGAGCTTTGCTTTGTCTGATACTGACGAGATAACCTCGATGATAGTTGCGATAGAGCACACGCTTCTGTTTAGGATTCTGGTTGCAATTTGCCAAAACTGGTGAGAACCAAGCCGCTGTTGGTCTTGGCGGACTGAGCATACAACTCTCTTGCGTTTTTATTACTTTTTTACAGTCGTTGCATGCAGTCCCGAGGTGGCATTAGTCTATATACATCTATTACGTTGGAAGCAATATACATCTATTACGTTGGAAGCAATAGAACAAGTGATTTCTGTGCACAATGGCAGCAGTACATTCTTGAGAGAACCACGGCTGGCTAGAACTTTTTCGATGTTATAAAACGGTGTATACCTACAATTAACCATTCAATGAAGTCTGGTACTATAGGGGACATATCCTTTTTAGACATGGAACGCAGAGGTAGATCTGATATAATTGTATGAAAGCTATCCCAGTCAGATATACTGTATCTATATACTGTACGATAGAGAAGTACGTTTGAGGCCTTATTATATTTCATTTTCATTTTTAAAATGAAAAGGGCATGATACCAGTTACGGACACGTATGAAGGCGGTAATTAAGGCTGACAGTGAATAAATGCTACATAATTAGTTACCGGATTATATTTTTTAAATAAAAGTTTAAAAGTAAAAGTTTAGTGTTTTTTTTTCATTCAGAACTAGAATTTTTCATTCTACACTGTAGATCAATAGTTTGCTCGAAGCATTGTTGGTAAACAATTATGTAAGTGTAAACTGAGAGCTAACACGTATTTTCCTGCATTGATATTGTTTCTTATACTCTTCCATACATACATATATACATATATACATACACACATACATACACACATACACAAACAAACACACGCAAACATACACATACACATATATATATATATATATATGTACTTTTTAAATATATAATTTTGAAAAATGTATCGTTTTGACGAGTTGGTATAAATTTCATATTTATTTTTTAGTTTATATTTTTTTTAGTTTTCCCCCTCCTCCCTTTTACCCTTCTTATCTCTTTCACTCTCTACCCATTACACTCAATATTTTGGTTTTTAATATCAGAAATTTTGTAATAAAGAAAATTATATTTCTTTTAATTTACTTTCATTTAAATCATCTCATGGCATAATGGAGAGACCGCTTTCGGGTGAGCTGGGAGGCTTTTCCATTAATGAACCTTGTGCCTATTTTGTCTGTACTTGTGAAGTGCAGATGTGTTCAGCAGGTGCGTGATGGTTTGAAAAGGTAAGTGCCTCCCGACTGGGTTTGAATGGCAGGCGTTTATTAATATTGAATCAAGTCAAAGCGATAAAAGCCCTTAGAATTTGAAAGGTCAAACCTGAAATAACTCATGATGACAGACGAAAAGAAACAATGTTTAAACGTTATGTATGAATGTCTCTCTCCTCTCTCTCTCTGTCTCTGTCTCTCTCTCTCTCTCTTTCTCCAATTTTTCTCTGTCGACGATGGAAAAGTTGCTGGTGACGATTCATTGGAGATACAAGAAGCGACCCATGCCAGTCGGGTATAGCCGACGACATATCGACTCGTTGTGTTGAAGTTTCCATATGCCTATCGTTGGAGATCGTTTGATATCGTGATTGCGTTCACAAAACATTAATATTGTTTCTAAATCTATAGGATTATGTGCGATTGTGTGTGTATGTGTATGTGTGTGTGTGTGTGAGAGAGGGAGCGAGAGAGAGAGAGAGAGAAAGAGTGTCTATGTATGTGGAATATATGCTGCATTGTCGTAACATGTTTACCGACGTAGTGTACGGAATTCTTGCAAAGAAACAAAGGAAAATATTCGACTCAGCTTTATCCGAAAAAGCTCTTTAACCGTTTTTTGGCCAGGACTTTGGCTGTCAAAAGGTATAAGTTCAACAATGTGACCTTTGAAAACTTACCTAACTCCTCCGCCAATATTGGATCTACCACTTGAAATTTTAGATATAGGCTACGTGGACATGGATCAAACTTTTAAATTTTATTTTAATTCAAAACAAATACATATTACGAGGTCAAAACTGGGGCCAAAGTTTAAAAAAATTAGACGCTTGCGGTCTCTTTTAAATTACTCCGCCAATTTTTGGTCTAAAATTTGAAATTTTAGATAAAGTGTATTAAGATATAGGGCAAGTGTTTTACTCGGGTTTTAGCCGGAAATTTAATTTCCAAGGCGTTAAAGTTTAAAAAATGTAACCTTTGCGGTTTCTAGCAAACTATTGAACCAATTTTCAGTTTGGACATTTGAAAACAAACATAAAGGGTGTCAGATATGCAGCAAGAATTTAAATAAATTTTGGGGCGGAACTTTGGCTTCCAAGAGATCAAAGTTGAAAGAATTGTCCTTTGCAGACTCTTTCAAACTCCTCCGGCAATTTTTGGGCTAAACACTTTCAACTTTAGATGTAGGTTACTTGGGCATGAGTCAAACATATATATATATATATATATATATATATATATATATATATATATATATATTTATTTACCAGTGGTAAAAAAAAACCGGACTAAAGTGCTCAATGTGTAGTCAGAGCAGTATATAGGAAATTTATTACTGTGAGTCCAGAATGAGTTTACAAATTGTTTCAACTAGAGGAAAATCCTCAAAGAGAGGAAAAATCCAACTAGCATCATCAGAATTCATAGATGGACTAAGTTATAAAGTCAAATAAAAATGGAAAGATCGTAGATAAAGGGGAGTTAGAAAAGAAGGGGGAGTGGTGGGGAGAGGACGTTGGAGTTTAAAGTAGTAGGAGTGTATTAAAAAAAAAGAGAGGGGTTTATAATTAAATATTAATTATGTGTAAATTCTTATATACGTGTTTTTTAACAGTTTAAACTTAAAAGACGCTGCTTTTGTTGATAACGGCATAAGTAAAAGTTAATTTAAAGGATCACCATGGCAACAGGTTGGAAAGTTAATGTTAGTGAAGGAACGGGTTGAAAATGGGGTTTAAAGTAATTTAGCCGGGCGGAGAGAGATTGAAAGATATTTATTGTTTATAAAATGGAAAGAAAAAGAAAAGGAAAAATAAGTTAATGAATTATACTTTACAGGTTTATTTTAATAGTGTGATGATATATATATAATTAAATATAATAAATAAATTAGCCGGGCAGGTAGAAATAATACGTTACAGGTTTATTTTAATAAAATAAAATAAAATAGGTGAAGGAACGGGTTGAAAATGGGGTTTAAAGTAAT